>NC_092744.1:75482529-75795298 GCF_047496795.1 Chiloscyllium punctatum | reverse complement strand
TATCTTATGCAACTTCTGTCCAACCTTTGGGGCAGCGATATTAGGGTCCCCACGAATGGCCTCTGAGAGCGGCTCAATCATCAGTGTGAAAGGCAAAGGTGAGAGGGGACAGCCTTGCCGACTGCCCCTACCAATATTAAAATTATCAGACCTTATACCATTAGCCAGAGGATTACTATAAAGATCCCTTACCCATCTAGTAAACCCTTCAACCAGGCCAAACCACTCCAGGGTAATAAAAAAGATAAGGCCTTTCCACCCGGTTAAATGCGTCCAAGGAAACCACCAACCCTTGAACTGACCGTTGCTGGCACACTTGAATCATGTTAAGCAGTCTCCTAATAGTATTAGAACTGTCTTGATAAAGCCCATCTGATGCTTCTTAACAAGAGAGATCAACACCCTTTCCAACCTCAATACTAGAGTCTTCAATGACATTTTAAAATCAGAGTTTAAAAGCAAGATGGGTCTGTAAGAATCAGTCTTCTGGAGTCTTCTCTTTCTTGAGGAAAGGAAAAGATATTAGCCTCTCTCAAGGATAGCAGGAGGCAATCCTGACAATTTGAATAGTTATACATGTCTAGCATCGGTCCTGACAGTATGTTTACAAATTCTTTATAAAATTCACTGGGGAAGCCATCAAGGCCAGGTGCCTTACCACTTTGAAGTTACCTCAGCACCTCCTGTATATCTTGGTCTGTTAATGGAGCACTAAGGAGAGACGCCTGCTCAGCAGACACACCAGGAAGATCCAAATTCCTAAAAAACAACTCCATCTTATCCCATTTGTCCTCACAGCATTCAGATTGATAAAGTTCTGGGTAAAACCTCCAAATTGCCTCATTGATCTTTTTAGCATCGTAAGTAAGAGTCCCATTCCCTTCCCTAATGGAAGCAATAGACTGGGAAACATTCTTGTTCCTGACCAAATATGCCAAGTATTTACCTGGCCTATCACTATGCTCAAACAGCCTCTGCTCCGCAAACGAAGGTTCCTTCCATCCTCTATGCCTAAGCATGGAGTTTAAGGTGGATCGGAGAGCTTTGAGCCGCTGCAGCTTAGTCACTGATGGTCTATTATAATATGCCGTCTCAGCTGCCTTCAGTCGTGCCTCAAGCAGACACTGCTGATTTCCCTTCTGTCACTTATGGCTGGCCGAGTATGAGATAATTATCCCTCTAGAATAGGCCTTAGCAGTCTCCCAAAGAATAGACGGATTACTAGCTGTACCTGAGTTGGTGGCCAAAAAAGCTTCAAATTCCCGAGAGAGGTATTCTACAAACTTGCTGTCCTTGAAGGTGAAGGATCCATTCGCCAGTACTATGAGCCCATTGCATCACACTTAATCTTAACCGTTAAATATACTGCTGCATGATCAAAGATGGCAATATTCCCAATCGAACAGGATACCACCAAATCTAAAAAAGCCATGGGAGTTAGGAAATAATCAATCCTTGTGTGGCATTTATGAGGATTAGAAAAGAGCGTAAAATCTCTGCCTGTGAGGTGTAAACATCTCCAAATGTCTACCAACCCCATTTCCACATATAGATCACCCAACTGCTTAGATTGTGAAGAAAGCTTTGGGAGGCCTTTGGGCATTCTATCCAGCACAGGATCCATAAGGTAATTAAAGTCCCCCCCCTACAATAACATACTGTGATGCCAAGGCCATCAGCTTATATAGTACATCAATCAGAAATTTAAAAGATGCGCTGGAGAACAGTACACATTCAAAATACCATATTCCTCCCCATATATAAGGGCCTTAAGAATAATAAACTGACCATACTTATCTTTAACACAATCTATTAAATTAAATGGGAGACCCTTCCCAACAAGTATTGCCCCTCCTCTGCTCCTAGTACTAAAAGACAAGAAAAACACCCAATCAAACCCACCCTGCTGCAATTGCAAGGGTTCCTTGTCATTAAGATGAGTCTCCTGCAACAGGGCAACATCCACCCTCTCCTTTCTAAGGCTTGACAACACCTTTTTTCTTTTAATTGGTGAATAAATCCCTCTGATATTCCAGGTGCTCCATTTAAGAATGCTGCTAACCATGATCCTTTACAATTACCCTTGACCTGTCGAGAGGAAGAATTCGTCTTGCAACACGCTGAGAAAATTCAAAAGGAGATTCATAGAGCCTATTTACAAAACAAAACAAAAAAAAACTAACTACAAAACACAAAAGGCACTTAAATGGGGGACTCTACCTCCTGTCCACAGAGGGCGCTTACTTTCCCACACACACCTCCATCCCCACTTCCAGCTCGAGCTGCATCCCAAACCCAAGTAATAGAAGAAACCAAACAAAGGACATTGTAAATACAAAGATATAACAAAAACAGTGAGCACTCTGCCCACCCCCAACAATATATCAATACCACTTCAGTTCGGACAGAAAAAAACCCATCAACAACAGCTTCTTTGGGAAAAGAGTGAAAGTACAAGAAATAAAAGCAAGACAAAAAAAAACAGACGCTAATTGTTCATGTCCATAAATACATTATCTTAAAGTATCAAAACGTTTTTGGCTTGCTGCAAGGAATCAAACAACTGCACAGTCTCCTTGTAAGTAATACGAAGCACCGCGCGGTATCTCATCAAATATTGAATACCGAGGTCCTTTAACCTTCGCTTAACACCATCAAATGATTTCCTCTTATAGATCACTGCTACAGAAAAGTCCTGGACAAACATTATCTTAGTTCCCTGATAAGTCAAGGCCTGCAGATCTCTCCCCAACTTTCTAGAAGTTTCCATGACTCTCTGCTTGTCCCCGTAACATTGAAATCATATCAGAATCAGGTGGCTGCACTGACTCTGACCAGATCTGCGCATCGCACCTGGTGAGCTCTGGTCTGTAAACGTTTACCTGGTCCATCTTGGCATCCCAACCAAGAAACTGTGACAACCAGTCTTCAAAAAAAATTGGTTGACTGCTCACCTTCTACTCCAACCGGTAGGCCAATGACCTGGATATTTTTCTCCTACCTCTATTTTCCAGGTCATTGACTTGCTCAGTCAGGGCCCGAACCTGTTTCTCAAGGGCCTGGATTCGACCCACCAAGGATTTGACCTCAGTTTCCGATGCTGTGGTCTGCCACCAAACCTTTTCAACTCACTCCCAAGCCCTTCCAACTCTTTATCAGGATGGCTGAGATGGGCTCCAGTTGATTATGAGTCTCTTCTCTCATCTCCTGGGTCAGCTTTCGGATCGCTCCGAGTTCCTCCATGATGTTCTGCTGTGCAGGCATTTAGTTGCAGTCGAGGACCCACCGATATTTTTGAGTTCCCAAGTGTTGAGACTTGGCCGTTTCCTTCCCCTTAGTCATTGTCACAAGCCCGAAAATGGATTTAAATGGTTGCATTAACATTTAACAATATTTCTTTTCCAAAAAAAACTAAAATGGGGGGGTGAAAAGTATTACTATCCAGGGTTGGGGAGCAGAGCTCAGCAAGGCTGATCTATTCAGATTGCCATCATCTTGAATTCTGCTCCCCCCAGCCCGTTGTTGATGCCCATAGTTTCTGTTGATGGATACTTGTAAATTTAGTGATATCTTACCTTGGTTGCTCTTGCAAACATACTCCACATTTATTGTAATGGGCATGGATTCAACAGTAGAGTTTTCAATAACTGGTGAGATGATGCTGCTCCCAGTTTCTGCTTTTACCGTGGCGGTGGTCATTTGATGATTTCCTAGAAAAGTAGGAAGAGTTACACTCATTGGATGAACATGTGGAGGAAGGATGCAGCTCCATATACTATTCTTTCTGGCTTAAATTCCCGGACGCAAGCTGACTCTGTGTCAATATATGCCAGTCACTGTGTGATACCTAATGTTACATTCCCAAGAAGGACTGAAAGGCTGAAATGTTTAACAACAGAAGGAGATTTATTTTTAAAGTGACCGTCCACCAAATACACAATATTCCTCCCCCTTTACATTGAAAGGTCCTGTAATGAAAAGAAATTCACAATATTTATAATCATATATACAAGAGTCAGGAGGGGTAAGATGTTTCAGAGGACATCAATTCCTGTGCAGTTGTCAGTGCACTGCAGATGTTGTCTTGCCATTCCCTTTTCTCCAGATAACCATTTCTGTTGGCTGACCTGTGCACATTCAAGAGTGGCAATTCTTTTCAGTTTTTATGTTCTGTAGTTATTTGGTAAATCGGTTTACCATCTCATGTACAATGATAGTGAATCTGATTTTAGAAGTTTCTGTTTCATATGCGTACTCTCCTGACTTCTTTGTAGTGACATGATGTAACAGTTGCTAATACTTTGTATGTGTGACTCGTTCTAATTCTTTTGTAATCCTTAAACTAAATAATTGGGCTGAGCAGTTTCACAGCTTGTTACAATCTCTTCTCCAACTATCGCCATCAAGTTCTCAAGTCATTTTGTGATTTCTGCTGTTCATTTCTTTTCACCATCAATGAGAGTTTCGAGCTGAGTTATAATGCATGAAAATTACTTCTCCAGCACTTTTGGAATTGCTTGCAATTCTGGTCTCCTTCCTATCAGAAGGGTGTTGTAAAACTTGAAAGGGTTCAGAAAAGATTTACAAGGATGTTGCCAGGGTTGGAGGTTTTGAGCTGTAGGGAGAGGCTGAATAGGCTGAGGCTGTTTTCCTTGGAGTGTCAGAGGCTGAGGGATGACCTTATAGAGGTTTACAAAATTATGAGGGCATGGATAGGATAAATAGGCAAAATCATCAATGCTTTCATAAAAAGGTCTGCATACAAAAGATCCCCTTTTGCCTGCATTGATTTTTGTAGTCTTTAGCCATTTCATGATTCTAATATTCAAATCATGGACTAGCACTTGCAATGTTGGTGCCTATGTCACAAGTATGCAATCCAGCATCACTTTCATGTGGTTTGGTAGTTAGGTCATGTCCTATAAGATAAAGTGCTTTTCCAGCATGCAGTACTTCTCATTTGTCACTTGAACAAAGAACCAAGTCATCCTTTTTCCAGATAGGATTGACTTTGAGTTATTTTTGAAACCTCACAGTGCAGGATATCATTCCTCTTTTTTCTCCAGCAGTGTCATCCAAAAAATTCATGAAAACTGCTGGGTTTTCTTTCATTTTAAGGGATGTTGTGGTCTGTTGATTTCCTGATTCAGAAGTATATTCTCCCACATCTTATCGTTTCAGATTGCTGATTGACAATTCAACAACAGAACCCACTTTGTACTCGTCACTGGGATGAAGCATCACAGTCTGCGAGCTCCACCATATGGGAGTGTTATGAAGTTGAGGGCGTGTACTGTAACTTTAAGAGAGAGTGAATGCTGTTCTGAACTGAGAGCTTACAAGCATCTGTGTATATAACTAAATGGCAATCCCAGCATGTACTGGACAATTGAAAATATGTAACATTTGGCTGTGAAATGGATACCTGAGTTTTGGTTGCTATTTTGACAACAAGTTGAATTTAATGAATCAGTTTAAATTATGCCCCAGGATACTAAAACCCAATCGAGTTTGAATTTATTGTTTTGCCAACATCGAACCATGAGACAATTCAAAGTTGAGGGGTCTATAAAATGCGAATCTTTTGAAAACTGGTCAGAGAGAGAAACTGCCATTGAGGCAGATAAGCCTAGAGAGCTAACATCTTGCTCTCTAAGGATTTAAGAAACACTCTTTTTCAAAGGTACCTTTTCATATGAAACATACAGTAAAAAGAAGGATGACCAAGGGAGATCCTCAGCCAGAAGAATAAAGACGCAGTTTTGAAATTAAGTTGATGGAATTTTAATAAGTGTCTTATTGGAACAGCATATTGTTATAGAGTCAGAGGCAGGTAGTAAGCAGTTAAGATAAAGAGGAGCTTAGAGTTGTGATAAGTCATTTCTTAATGTTCACTTTTAGAGTTAAAAAACAAATTGATGTTATTTTCCTTAAATAGTGAAATTTGGAAGTTCTTTGTCACTCATAATTTAACAGATTAAGAGGTGAGGCAAGCTTTTCTGAGTGTTTGGGTTTAAGTAATAGAGGAGTGCAGCTCCATGTCGTAACAGTTTGGGGGCTTGGGTCTGAGATTTGGACAGGTTTAGACAGATCCAATCTGACATTTGGACAATTCTGAACAGATTTGGGGTATGAAAGATCTGAGGCGATTTAAACACTTGCTGATAAGTGTCCTGGATCTTTAAATAAAATGTAGGTGAAAACATCTATTTAATTTCGGTTACTTGTGGTTGGTTAAATTAAAAATGAGGGAAATGGCTTTTAACATTGCTAAACAAGTTCTGGGGCTTGAAGATGCTTCCCAAATTTGCCAAGAAGGTTTAGAAAGACAGAGGAAGGACACACTTTTAGAATTAACAAATAGTTTAGAATTCAGTTTAACCAGGGACAAAAGGAAAGCTGAAATTGTAATGGTGTTGGTCAAGCACTTGGGTGAATCAGAGAAACAGCTAAGTGTATTAGAGTTAGAAAAACTCCAATTGAGGCAAATGGAGTTAGAAGATAAAGGAAGGGAATGAAAAGCCATGTTAGTAGAAAGAGCCAGACAGAAGAAAGAGAAAGAGAGAGAGAAACAGAGAGAGGAAAAAGAAAGGGAGAGAATGTTCTTAGCTGAGCAAAAAGAAAGAGAGAAAGAATTTGAACCTCAGAAGTTGAGAATTAATCAGGAAAGTAAAGTTAACAGGATGGAGATGAAGAGGGATGGTAGTGATGTATACAAATATGTTAAAACATTGCCACATTTTGATGAGAAAGACGTCGAGGACTTTTTTATTTCATTTGAAAAATTGGCTAGGCAGATAGAGTGGCCAGAGAATTTGTAGGTAATGCTATTTCAGATTAAGCTGGCATGCAGAGTTAATGAGATATTTGCAGTGCTGTCAGATGTGGTGTCAAGAGATTATGCAGATGTCAAAAAAGCTATTTTGAATGCCAATGAATTGGTACCAGAAGCGTATAGATAGCGGTTCAGAAACATTAAAGAAGGAACCAGGTCAGACTTACATTGAGTTCAAAAGAATTAAACATAGTAATTTTGATAGATGGGTGCAGGCTTTAAAAATAGATAAGATCAATGAGGCTCTAAGAGAGATTATTCTGCTAGAGGAGTTTTAAAATTCACTTCCAGAGATGATAAGAATTCATGTGGATGAATAGAACATTCAAGAAGTGAGACAGGCTGCAGAGATGGCAGATGAATATTCTTTGGTACATAAGGTGAAATTTAGCTTCTGACGGGAATTTCATCTGTGAGGCATAGAAATTGGGAGAAGGGGAAATTCTTCACTACAAAACAATGAGTAGAGCACACTGGTAATAGTTTACCACAGGTGGAAAAGGAAGTGAAAGGCCTCTGGTGCTTCCATTGTAATGGAGTGGGACACACAAAATTACAGTGCCAGTGGTTTAAGAAGGGCACCCTCCTTAAAACTAAAAGTGGGAACCAGTACCTGCTAACCATAATGGATGTGTCTATCAGATTTCCACAGGCAATTCCATTATCAAATATAAATGCAAAAGGGTGGTGGAGGAGTTGGTAGCTTTCTTTACACAGTATAGGCTACCCAGGGATATTCAGTCAGACCAAGTGTCTAATTTTACTGCTAGGCTGTTTAAGGAAGTCATGGATAGCTTAGGTGTATAGGCCTTTAAATCAAGTGCATACTATCCTGAATCCCAGGGAACTTTGGAAAGGTGGCATCGGACCCTGAAGACCATGGTAAGAGTGTACTGTCAGGATTACCCGAATGATTGGGATAAAAGTATCCCATTTGCATTGGTTGCCATTATACCTGCCCCAAATGAATTTACATAGTTTACTCCATTTGAGTTAAATTTCAGACATGAAGTGAGAGGGCCTTTGAATTAATTAAAGAAAAATTGAGAGGACCGAAGTTGGAGATCTCACACCTGAATTATGTATCTGAGGTGAGGGAGATACTGAATCGGGTAGGTGAGTTAGCTAAACAGCACCTGAAAAGAGCATAGCATAGAATGAAGAAAGTGGCAGATGAAACTTCTAAAATTTGACGTTTTCCCACAGGAATGACATATTAATAATGTTACTAATGGTAGGAGATCCCTTCAACGCCAGGTTTAATGGTTCCTATTAAATTGAGAAAAAATTGAGTCAGGTAAGCTATCTGGTAAAGATGCCGAATGAAGGTATCAGGTATATCATGTGACTATGTTGAAACCTTACTACAATAGAGACAGGGAACTGGAAAAACAGGTGGTGTTAGTTACAGCCCCGCAGAGTAAGGAATCAACACCAGTTGCCGTGGAGTCCCTCAAAATACTTTAAATAATAAGAAAGTCCTTGAGAAGTTGGATAAGTTGATGAGCTATCTATCTCAGGACCAAAGAACCAAGTTGAAAGGTTTGTTATACCAGTATGAGGACATATGCAGGAATAAGACAGGGATGTCTAATACTATTGTGTATTAGGTAGAAGTAGGGAATACTGCTCTGATAAAACAATACCCCCTACAGACTTAATCCTCTCAAAACCACATAGATACAGAAGGAAGTGGATGCAATGCTTAATGAAGATATCATTGAATCGAGTCAGAGTGAGTGGAGTTTGCCGATCTTGTGGGTTCCCAAACCTGATGGGACTCAACGATTTTATGTGTACTATTGAAAGGTCACTATCGGAAGGCCGTAACAAAATTGGACTCCTATCCAATACCAAAATTTCAGGACTGAAAAATGTGTTGCTGGAAAAGCGCAGCAGGTCAGGCAGCATCCAAAGAGCAGGAGAATCGACGTTTCGGGCATAAGCCCTTCTTCAGGACTTTCAGGTTTATGCCCGAAGCATCGATTCTCCTACTCCTTGGATGGTGCCTGACCTGCTGCGCTTTTCCAGCAACACATTTTTCAGCTCTGATCTCCAGAATCTGCAGTCCTCACTTTCTCCTACAAGATTTCAAGACTGTATAGAGAAAGTTGGTCAAGCCACTTATATCACAAAGTTGGACTTACTGCATGGTTTTTGGCAGGTACCTTTATCAGAGAAAGCAAAAGATGCTTCTGTGTTTGTTTCCTCAAAAGGCCTTTGGAATGAAGAATACACCTACCACATTCCAAAGACTCAGAAACAGAGTTGTGGTGGGATTAACAAATTGTGCAGCTTATCTGGATGATGTAGTGATCTTTTGCGAGTCATCGAAAGATCACATGGTAGAGTTGTCAGAATCTAATCTAATTATTTACTGTACCTTTAATACTAATCTGAACTGAGAGCTTATAAGCACATGTGTACACCTGTATATAACTAGACGGCAGTCCCAGAGTGTACTGAAAAATTTAAAATGTGTAACTTTGGCTATGAAATGGATACCTGAGTTTTGGTTGCTGTTTTAACAACAATTCAAATTTAACCAATCAGTTTAAATTATGTCCCAGGATACTAAAACCCAACTGAGTTTGAATTTATTGTTTATCAACATCGATCCAATGAGTTGATCCAATATTGTGGGGTATATAAAATGCGACCCTTTTGAAAGTTGGTCAGAGAGAGCATCTGCCATTGAGAAAGATAAGTCTGGAGATCTAACGTCTTGCTCTCCAAGAAATTAGAAAACACTCTCTATCAAAGGTACCTTTTCATATACTCATGCAAAAAAAAAAGATGCCCAGGGAGATCCTTATCCGGAAGACAAAGGTGAAGACAGCAGTTGTGTGGTTTTGAAATTAATTGATGGAATTTTAACAAGTGTATTATTGGAACTGCATATTGTTATAGAATTGGGGGCAGATTAGTAAGCAGTTAATAGAAAGGGGACTGAGAGTTATGAATAGTTGTTGTTTAATGTTCACCTAGAGTCATAGAGTCAGAAAAGATGTACAGCACAGAAAAATACCTTATCGTCCAATTCATCCATGCCGACCAGCTGCCTAACCTAATCTAATCCCATTTTTTAACACTTGGCCCATATCCCTCTGAACCTTTCCTATTCATATACCCATCCAGATGGCTTTTAAATGCTGTAATTGTACCAGCCTCCACTACTTCCTCTGGCAGCTCATTCCATACACACACCACCCTCTGCATGAAAAAGTTGTCCATTAGGTCCCATTTAAACCTTTTCCTTCTTGCTCGGAACCTATGCCCTATAGTTCTGGACCCACTTCAGGAAAAAGACCTTGTCTATTTACCCTATCCATGCCCCTCATGATTTTACAAACCTCTATAAGGTCACTCCTCAGCCTTCGATGCTCCAGGAAAAATAGCCCCAGCCTACTCAACCTCTCCCTGTAGCTCAAACCCTCCAACCCTGGCTACATCCTTGTAAATCTTTACTGAAGCCTTTCAAGTTTCACAACACCCTTCCGATAGGAGAGAGATCAGAATTGCACACAATATTCCAAAAGTAGCCTAACCAATGTACTGTACAGCTTCAACATGGCCTCCCAAATCCTGTACTCAATACTCTGTCCAATAAAAGAAAGCATACCAGATGCCTTCTTCATTATCCTATCTACCTGCGAATCCACTTTAAGGAACTATGAACCTGCACCCCAAGGTCTCTTTGCCAACAGCACTCCCCAGGACCTTATCATTAAGTGTATAAGTCCTGCTCTGATTTGCCTTTTCAAAATTTATCTAAATTTTATAATTTAAACTTCATCTGCCACTCCTCAACACATTGGTCCATCTGATCAAGATCCCATTGTACTTTGAGATAACCATCTTTGCTGTCCACTACATCTCCAATTTTGGTATCATCTGCAAACTAGAGAGTTGCCTATCACAATCGATTGCTTAAAACCCGACATATCCTTCATTACATTAGAGCCACTCTCCATACTATTGGGGAACTTGGCTATTCCCCTGAGAATCCACCATCACCTTCATTTTCCAAAATAGCATACATGTTTGAGATGGGGATAGCCACAAGAGACTCTGGCACTACCTGCCTATCCTCCTACCTTTCCTGGAGTTAACCCATCTACCTGACTGTATCTGTGACTTTTGTACATTCCAATAACTGCCATCCATCACATCCCGAGCTCCTGTAAATCCCTTGTTGCCTCTAACTGACCTTCCAACTGATCCATGCGGTCTGATAGGATTTGCAACCAAAGACACTTTCTGCAGATATAGTCATCAGTTACATAGAAACTCTCCCTAAACTCCCACAACTAACAGGAAGGGCACATCACTATACTAATGGCCATCCTTGCTCCTTCACAATCTACAGACGTTTTAGAGTGAAAAAATAAATTGGTTATATTTTCTTTAAATAGTGGAATTTAGGAGCTCTCTGTCACTCATATTTTAACACATTACGAGGGGAAGCTAGCTTTTCTGCATGTTTGGGTGTAAGTAACAGAGGGGTTCACCTCCGTGTCATAACAGGAACATAAGGCTTCGTAAGCTCACAGCGAAAAGTGGTGGTGCTAACTTCATCAGCTTCCTTGTTCTAAAGCAGTTGTTTGAAAAGGACCAGAAAGGCATTAACTTTCAAAGAAATACTGATTAGTTGATCTCAAATGTTGCAAGTGCCTTTTCCACTATCTTCTGGTTTAAGTTTTTGAATAATACTCACTGACAGATACTTTTTGATTAATTTCATATTTGGTACTACGCTGAAGTAGAGTGGATCCTTCTGTTCATTGTACTGCTTTATCTGATCTGCTAGCTTCACAATGTAGGATGTCAGTATCATCCTGTTGAGCTTATTTATCCTTAAGCTTAGTTTGAAAGTCACAGGCAAAGCTGCAACTGCCAGGTGAGCTCTTCACTGTGCATTACCAATGTCACAGGTGCAGTGGGCATTGTCGATCTTTTTTAACAGATCAATTATAAGGTTCAATAATGTGCCATCCTGGTTCAATTCATACTTTTTGTTTGATTTGAGTTTTGTGTCAACCTTTGGTCTGATTACATAAGACACTTATTTAGCCTTGAAACACTTTGTTTGATTCCCTCATCCTTGATTTTCAACTTGACTGATCTTTTCCATGCTTCCCAGATTCCTGTGGAAAACAACAGCACACTTCTTTAGAGTTTGTGATAGGTCTGTCGTAGAATCTGACAAGCAATTTACTTCAGTCCAGTTGAGATCGATCGTCTACAACCACCTTCTTCCTAATAAAACTGGAAAATTTTCTTTGACAACGTGGAAGGAAATGTCAGACTGACTGTATAACTGCACATTCATCTTGATACAATCTGCTAAAAACATTGCTTTACCTGTGTATGTTCTTAGTACAATTTTTGAGGGTTGCAGCGCTACATGACTCAGCTGCTACTGATGCACACTTTCAAGTATCAATGAAACCACCCACTCTAGTGTCCACCTCCATTCTTACCTGTTTGCCATTCAGTAAGGGAGTGATCCAGTATTGGTTGGTGTCATCAGCAATAGCCAGTATGTTGAAGAACAGCTCCTGTCTAGTCTGTGAGTCTAGGATTTTGTACCATGTAGACCTTTCTCGGTTTCCATATTTGTGCTGTGTATTGATCAAGTTTCTTCCTCATACACGCTCATTAAGTGTTATACTTTTTTCTGCAGTTTCTGCATATAACTTCTTGAAACCAAAACAGGTAATTTATAACCTATCATCCCTATTGTAATTTCTTCCTTAATTTTCTGATGACTTGTGTGTATGGATTAGCAAGTAATTCCCAATATTTTTAATGTTTTGCCATTAAAGTTGATTATTGATTTCATTGTAAAAGATTTTGAAAAAGGACTATTTCAAACTGCATGATAAAGGGAACGAATTTTCATTTCAAAATAAATTTTGTACAATGTAAATGTAAATTCAGCTTATTTAATGTTACATCCATGCCATGAAAATTTTAAAAAATCTTTTTAAGAATGGGAAATAGGCAACATGATGGTTCAATGGTTAGCATTGCTGCCTCACAGTGCCAGGAATCCAGGTTTGATTCCAACCTTGGGTGACTGTATAGAGTTTTCTTGTTCTCCTCGTGTCAACTTGGTTTCCTCCAGCTGCTCAGGTGTCATCCCACAGGCCAAAGATGTGCAGATTAGGTGGATCGCCACTAAATTACCCCATGTGTCCAGGATTGCGCAGGCTTGGTGGATTAGCCTTGGCAAATGCAGGGTTGTGGGGATAGGGTGAGGCTGTGGAATGCTCTTTGGAGGGGCAGTGCAGTTTCAATGGGCTGAGTGGCCTCTATCTGTACTGTAGGGATTCTATGACTCTCAAGAAATACCAGAGACTTTAAACAAATATTTTGCACTTGTCTTCATTGCACAATACAGAAATGTTATCCCAAAAAAGTACAAAATCATGGGAGAAAAGTCAGGTGAAACTTTAAAAGTCATTATCACCATATAAGAAGTATGAAGAAAACTAATGGGATTAAATGTGGATAATTTCCTTAAACCTGATAACTTGCATCCTAGGGTATTAGGCTTTAGGAATAGTAGATGCACTGGTGTATTCGTTCAAAATTCCTGAGAGTCTGGACAGGTCTTAGTGGATTTGAAAATCATAAATGTAGCAAACATAAAAGGAGGCAGACAGAAAGCAGGAAAGCATAGCCCCCTCCGCCCACCTCCCCACCCCACCCCCCACCCCGCCTCCCCACCCAGCTAGCCTAATATCTACCATTGCAGAAATGTTGCAATTCATTATTAAGGAATGAGTTGCAGATTAGTTAGGAAATCGTTATACAACCAAGCAGAATCAAGATAGTTTTAAGAAAGGGAAACTGTATTTGCCAAGTTTATTGGACTTCATTGAGGTTGTAACAAGCAGGATGGATAGAGAGAACAGTAGATATGGTGTATTTGGACATACAAGATATTCAGTAAAATGCAACTTAAAAAGTTACTAAGTAAGATACAAGATCAAGGTATTGAGCATGATATAATTGAATAGAGTGTAGTTTGGCTAAATAACAGGAAACTGAGTCATGATAAATGACTCATTTTCAGGATGGCCACTGTTGGTTTCAAAGAGATTAGTACAAGATTCTCAGCTATCTATAATCAATTAAGTAAATTGGATTAAGGGACAGGTTAAATGTATCAAACTTTGCTATTAAACATGAATAGGATAAAAATTTTCAGATAGGGAAGCAAGATGTGAAGAGGACAAACAAGCTGCATTTTTAAATTTGGTTTGGGATGTATGAGTTGGGTCATTTTCTAATATTGCTTTCCCAACTTTGAAAAGTCAGTTGATTCACCTAGTATTTTGAGGTTATTGTGGGCCAGATAAGAAGGAAGCATATGTCAAGTTTAGACAGGATAGATAGCGTGAATCCTTAGAAGAATAGAAAGGCAGTACGGGTATACTTATGAGACAAATCAGGAGGGCGAAAGTGGACATGAGATAGCTTTGGCAAATAGAATTAAGGAGAATCCAAAGGGTTTTTTACAAATACATTAAGGACAAAAAGGTGACTAGGGAGAGAATAGGGCCCCTCAAAGATCAGCAAGGCGGCCTTTGTGTGGAACCGCTGGAGATGGGTCAGATACTAAACGAGTATTTTGCATCAGTATTTACTGTGGAAAAGGTCATGGAAGATATAGAATGTAGGGAAATAGATGGTGACATCTTGAAAAATGTCCAGATTATGGAGGAGGAAGTGCTGGATGTCTTGAAACGCATAAAGTGGATAAATCCCCAGGACCTGATCAGGTATGCCCTAGAACTCTGTGGGAAGCTAGGGAAGTGATTGCTGGGCCCCTTACTGAGATATTTGTGTTATCAATTGTTACAGGTGAGGTGCCAGAAGACTGGAGGTTGGCTAACATGGTGCGACTGTTTAAGAAAGGTGGTAAGGACAAGCCAGAGAACTACAGAACAGTGAGCCTGACGTGGTGGGCAAGTTGTCGGAGGAAATCCTGAGGGACAGGATGTACATATATTTGGAAAGACAAGGACTGATTAAGGATTGTCAACATGGCTTTGTGTGTGGGAAATCATGTCTCACAAACTTGATTGAGTTTTTTGAAGAAGCAACAAAGAGGATTCATGAGGGCAGAGCAGTAGATGTGATCTATATAGATTTCAGTAAGGCGCTCGACAAGGTTCCCCGTGGGAGACCAGTGAGCAGGGCTAAATCTCATGGAATACAGGGAGAACTTGCCATGTGGATACAGAACTGGCTCAAAGGTAGAAGACAGAGGGTGGTGGTAGAGGGTTGTTTTTCAGACTGGAGGTCTGTGATCAGTGGAGTGCCACAAGGATCGGTACTAGGTCCACTACTTTTATATAAATGATTTGAATGTGAAGATAAGAGGCATAATTAGTAAGTTTGCTGATGACACCAAAATAGGAGGTAACAGCAAAGATTACCTCAGATTACAACGAGATCTTGATCAGATGGGCCAATGGGCTGAGAAGTGGCAGATGGAGTTTAATTTAGATAAGTGTGAGGCACTGCATTTTGGGAAAGCAAATCTTAGCAGGACTTATACACTTAATGGTAAGGTCCTAGGGAGTGTTGATGAACAAAGAGACCTTGGAGTGCAGGTTCATAGCTCCTTAAAAGTGAAGTTGCAGTTAGATAGGATAGTGAAGAAGGCGTTTGGTATGCTTTCCTTTATTGGTCAGAATATTGAGTACAGGAGTTGGGAGGTCATGTTGAGGCTGTACAGGACATTGGTTCAACCACTGTTGGAATATTGCATGCAATTCTGGTCTCCTTCCTATCGGAAAGATGTTGTGAAACTTGAAAGGGTTCAGAAAAGATTTACAAGGATGTTGCCAGGGTTGGAGGATTTGAGCTATAGGGAGAAGTTGATTAGACTAGGGCTGTTTTCCCTGGAGCATCGGAAGCTGAGGGGTGACCTTCATAAAATCATGAGGGGCAAGGATAGGATAAATAGACAAAGTCTTCTCCCTGGGAGAGTCCAGAACTAGAGGGCATAGGTTTAGGGTGAGGGAGGAAAGATATAAAAGAGACCTCAGAAGGTGCTGCCAGAGGAAGTGGTGGAGGCTAGTACAATTGCAACATTTAAAAGGCATCTGGATGGGTATATGAATAGGAAGGGTTTGGAGGGATATGGGCCAGGTGCTGGCAGGTGGGACTAGATTGGGTAGGGACATCTCTCGGCATGGACAAGTTGGACCGAAGCATCTGTTTCCATGCTGCACAAATCTATGACTCTATGACTACTGGGGAGCAGCCACCTTCTGAAGTAGGCATTAGGTGGCAATAGAGGTTGGCTGTTGCCAAGGTAGGGTGAATAAAAAGCTCACCTCCATGCTTTGGGTCATTGATTGAGTTCTATTCATAGTTGAAAAATGTGTTGCTGGAAAAGCGCAGCAGGTCAGGCAGCATCAAAGGAGCAGGAGAATCGACGTTTCAGGCATAAGCCCTTCTTCAGGAATCCTGAAGAAGGGCTTATGCCCAAAACGTCGATTCTCCTGCTCTTTGGATGCTGCCTGGCCTGCTGCGCTTTTCCAGCAATACATTTTTCAGCTCTGATCTCCAGAATCTGCAGTCCTCACTTTCTCCTAGTTCTATTCATTGTTGTAAGACACTCGAGCCCTCACCCCTCTCATCCCCTCATAGACTCCAGCCACCTACAGTCGCCATCCATAGCACCTTGTATCCCAGACCCCACCGTCCTCTATTTATATACCAACATATCATTTTGCATTTCACTGTAATACACTTACCCATTGCCATCGTAATAAGCAGATTATCTTCGGTCACCTGTTTGAGAGTTATGGTAACTTGATACAGTTGAACTCTGGAAGACAACCAAGGATCTATGTAAGTTACCTCTGCTATATAAATTTAACTTGAGCATTATTTTAAAATTTAGTCTAGAAAAGCATTGTGCAGTTAATTAATGAAAAGGTTGAAGTGCTGTGCATGAATTTCCAAACCAAAATTGATAAAGCTTCACTTAACAGAGTTGCCAGAAATATTAAAGTCCATGAAATAAAGAGTACCGTGACAGCATGGATAAAATAGTTGGTTAATTGGCAAGAAACCTAGAACAGTGATGAATGAATACTTTTTTGATTGCAGAAAAGCACATTGTGGGGTTCATACGTTGATCTGTGGAATTCTTTACTACAAAGGGCTGTTGAGATTGGGATATTAAGTACATTCAAGCCTGAGATAGACAAAATTTTAATCAGTAAAGGAATCAAGGGTAATTGGGAAAAGGTAAGAAAGAGGAGTCAAGGATTATCAGATTAGCCATGATATCATTGAATGGCAGAAAAGACTCAATGGGCTGAATAGCCTACATCTGCTCTTATGCCTTTTGGACCTCTGCTTTTATTGGCCAAAGTATAGCTCCCTTAGACAATGACATTATGTGGAGCTAGAAAATGGCACAGGAGTTCAATAAATAGTTTGCTCCAGTCTTCAAGGTGAAGAACGTTAATGGGATTCCAAAAATATTAAAGAATCAAGAGACCCAATGTAGGGAGGCAATCATGAGAGTAAAAGTGACAGTGAAAATAATAAAGCTAAAGGCCAATAGTGGCCCTGGTGATTGGATTACATCCAATTCTATGAAAGGAATTAACTTCAGAGGTGGTACTTGCACTAGTAGTAATCTTCCAAGGATGCTTACATTTGAGTAAAGTCCCACTGTAACACACAAATTCAAACATGGAGAGAAAGAAACAGCAGGGAACTATGGGCAAATTAGCCTAACATCTGCTATTTAGAAAATGAGACTGTTATCAAGGGTATATAAGCAGAAATATATAGAGCAGTTAAATAGCTTGGGCTTAAACATGCTGGAGTTCAGAAGAATGAGAATGGATCTGATTGAGGTATATAAAAAGCTAAAGGAGATTGATAAAGTGAACATTGAATAAATGTGGGACAGTCTCAAACAAGAAGTCAGAGAAGAGGTAGGTTCAAAACTGAGATGAGGAGAAACTACTTCTCCCAGTAGGCTGTGAATCTGTGGAAATCACTGCCCCAGAGTGTAGTGAGGGCAGGATCAATTAACAGATTCAAGAAAGAAATACAGAGGAAGCTCAATTATCCGAAGGACACGGGCAGGGAGTATTTCATTTGGTTAATTACATTCCAAATAATCGAATGCCGGATAATATAGTTTAGCCAAGAATCAGAACCTTGCAATCTTGCCGGATAATCCAATATTTGGATAATTGAATGTCAGATAATTGAGGTTCCTCTGTAGATATGTTTCTGATGAAATGCAGGATAAAGGGCCAAGGGGCGCAGGCAGCAATGTGGAGTTGAGACCAGGATAAGATCAGTCATGATCATGTTAAATGGTGGCGTGGGCTCAAAGGATTGAATTGCCCACTCGCACTGGAATTCCTATGTTCCTATTCAATCAAACAATGTCAGGAAGACTTCATGAAAGGGAAATTATATCAGACAATTTTACTGGAGTCATTTGAGGAGGTAAAAAAAAGGATAGATAGAGGGGTAGCAGTACATATGTTTAGATTTTGAAAAAGTGTTCACTAAAGTGCCTCACATTAAGCTACTTAATAGGATGAGTCCATTGTGTTTGGAACGATATATTAGCATGAACAGAGGATTGGCTAACTAATAGAAAGTAGAAAATTGGAATAAAAGGGACATTTTTGAGATGGTAACATGTAACTGGTGGAGGGCCACAGTATTGGGGACCATAATTATTTACAATATATGTTAATGATTTGAATGAGTAAAGTGAATGAACTATTGCCACGTTGGGAATAGTATAAAAATAGGTGGGAAGGCAAGTGGGAAAATGACACAAAGAGGACATAGAGGGATATAGACAGCTGAAGTGAATGTGCAAGAACTTGATAGAGGGTACATGATGTGGGAAATATGAGATTATATACATTGGCAGAAGAATAAAGAGCTGAATATTATTTAAATAGGGAAAGACTGCAGAAATCTGCAGCACAGAGGGATTTGGGTATGCTCATGTATGAATCACAAAAGGCTATTTTCGCTGACATCAATGCATGCTACATACTGCTTTAAATCGCACATTTGCAAATTTCTGGGTGAGAATGTGGTGGGGGAGTGGAGATCAGGACTGGGAATGGTGACAAGTTTGGGACTAAGGGTGTGAGGGAGAAGAGATCGGGAGTAGATGTGGTAGGGATCTGGGTCAGGAGAGAACCAGATGGGAAGTTGGAGAGTGGGAAAGAGAGCTGTGCAGAGTGTGGAAGTGAGAGAGGGGGTTAAGGGCACCTGGCTCTTTTGCCCTTCTTTCGCCTCTTCCCCCCTCCCGGTTTTCCTTGTCAACATCACCCTTGACATCCAGGCACTCTTCCCTATTTGCTCCATGGGTTCCCACCCCATGTCCGGCATCCCTCGTCACTCTCCCACCATGAAAGCCCAGCTCAAAATCTTACGGGCTTCCCTGCTCATGCACAGTGTTGCATTTTTGTGTGACTTCACACATAAAATTTACATGATGATGTCTGTGTTTGGATGCTCCAATGAACATGGAACATAGTTGCCCTCAGTCATTAGTGCCAGCCATCATTAAATGTTAGCATCTAAGTTTTGCAAATAATAGGGAAGGCAAATAAAATATTGGCCTTTATTTTAAAGGAAGTTGACTATAAAATGGGGAAGTCTTACTAAAACTATACATTAGTCTACAGCTGGAATATTGTGAAAAGTTTTGGTTCCTTTATCTAAGGAAGATAGACTGGCATTGAGGGCAGTGCAGCGGAGGTTCACGAGGTTGATTCCAGATACGGATGAGACTTTCTTATAAGGACATTTTCAGCAAGTTGAGCTTGTATTGACTAGAGTTTAAAACAATGTGAGGCAACGTTATTCAAACATTTAAGATTCTTAGGCTGACAGGGTAGATGAGAAGAGGTTTCCTCCCCTTGTGGGAGAGTTTAGGATCAGAAGGCATTATATCAGCATAAGGGGTCACCCACTTAAGGCAGAGGTCAGGATGATTTTCAAGTTGGCAGGCCGTAATTAGTGTAGCTGCACAAGGATCAGTGGTATAGCTTCAACTATTTATAGTCTATATTTACAATATAGACCAAGAATAATGCACCTAGTTTTTGATATTACAAAGCTAAGTAGGAATGTAAAGTGGGAGAAGAACACAGAGGCTGGAAAGAGATGCAGGCAGACTAATTGATTCGACAAAAAGGCAGAAGGTGAACAATGTGGGGTAATGTGATTTGTAGTAAGAACAGAAAAACAGAACAATTAAAAAAAACACAAAACAACTAAATGTAGATGTTTGGAGAGACTTGGGAGTATTCGTACAAGAAACTCACAAAGCTAGCATACAGTTACAGCAAGCAAATAGGAAGGTAAAATTCATGTTGACTTTTATTGCAGTGGGATTGGAGTTCAAGAATAAAGAAGTCTCACAAATAATCGTACAGGGCTTCGTTCAGGTCACATATGAAATATTGCGTGCAGATTTTAACTATATTTAAGGACGTACTTCTATTAAGGTTGGTTCAGCAAAAGTTCACTGCATTGGTTCCTGGAATGCGAGGATCGTCTTGGGATGACACGGAATAGTCTGAGTACATTATTTCTAGAGTTTTGAAGAATAAATGGTGATCTCATTGATTATGCAATCTGAACAGGTAAACATACGAGATTGTTTCCTCTGTCTATGGAAACCTGAACAAGGGGTCACAGTCTCAGTCAATCATTTAGGATTTCAATGAGAATGACATCTTTGGAATCCTTTACCCCAAAGGATTGTGAATGCTCTGCCACTGAAAATAGTTAGGCTGAGATAGACAGATTCTTGGTCGTTCCTAGAATCAAAGGATATAAGTAGTGGATGGACAGAAAATTGTATTGACTGGTTCACAGGACTATATGATCTATTCTTGCTTCTAATTTTTATGTTCCTATACTGGGACAATTTTCACTGGGGCAGAGAGGATAAAACTATTTGAAATTGATTTTTAGAATAATGAATTGCCTTTGATGAGTAAACAGGAAAGGAATTCTGAATCAGGAACAAGAGAGGTTAGGAAAGTTTCTTTCTACAGTTTTCAGATTGTGGAATCTGAATGTTTTCAGAGGGAATTGTTGATGGTGTAACTGGTGCAGGCAGAGTAAAAAATAAGCAAGATTACACACTTCAGAGAAAATCCTCGATAAACACCATTTAAAAAATCATAGAAAAGAGAATCAGTTAGAGAGCTAGAGAGAGCTTGTACTTACATTGCTTATAGACAGTGAGAACTTCAGACAGATGCATGTAGTGGTGAGAAATTAGTTCCTTGAGCAGAAATTTAAAACTGCAATAAAGAAGATGGAGTCTTGCTGCTTTTTTCGGTGGTGTTCTAACAGTTCCTGTAATTGCCCTAAATGACAGACAGAAAGTAAGTTTGACTTCCTGTTTCCTTTATTAATCATTTAACTCAATATTGGATACTTTGTACTGAATCTAGCCGCAACTTCACACAATATATTTCTAAAATGGTGGTAACATTCAATGTATTCAGCTATTTCTTTGTACAGAATTTGCTGTACAAAGTGGAAAAAATTAGTCACTGCACCCTTATTGTCTCTGTGGCCATCAGTGGATTCTTTCATGGTTGCATAAAATGACCTATATATTGCACACCTATTGTACTGATGTGCTGAATCTGAATAGATGCTTCTGTATTGACAGATGTACATCTTCTCCTACTGCAAAATCATTAACTGAAATAATTTTCTCTGACCTTTTGTCCAATAATTTGATTGGATTTGATTTGTTGTTTACTGTTGTGTGTACCGTGTTGTCTTCCTTGCTTTACAGGCAGATCGTACTATATAAGTGTATCAGGGTAACGATGAGAAAACTAAAGGATAAGGTTTCACATTTAATAATTTAATTAAAATCAACATAACAGAACTTAATTACTAAGCAAATCATGACCTATATATTAAAAAATCACACATTAAATGCAGATACAAAAAAGATAGGTCTCACCAAATTATAGGGCTGTTCACTCAGTATATATGGCATGAATGTCATGACAAAATTCTTCAAAACTCTAAATGTTTTCAGGTAGAATTCCAGAATTCAAGCTTCTTTTCTTTGAAGCTTTAGCCATGGTTTCTAATGCAGCAGGAGCTTCCAACTAAGACAAATTCGAGACACTGTCCACAAGAGTTCGTACTCTGCTAAACCTGTACTGCAGCACACCAAATACTGGGGAAAGAGATAGAGGAAACCAATTTGCAGGGAAACTACTGTGTAGAATGGTAAAATCTTAATGTATCTCAATACAGACTGAAATTTATTAGTCTTAGAGCAAAGAGGGGAGGGAATTCCTGAAATGTGTGTAAGAGAACTTTCTTGATGCCAAACACAACTGTTTGACACGAGAGAGACTGGAGGTATAGTTACAATGGCCAACAATATTTTGTTTTAATTTAGTTAGATTATGTTTTTGAATAGTGATAAATGAATCCATTAGTCCCATTGCAAATCCCTGAGAGTATTTATGGGAAATTTGAGACTGTCAGAATTTTTGAACTAACCTTAAGAAAACTCAGAAATCCTGAAAATAATATTCAGTTTCAATTAGGGTTCCAAATTGATGGTGTTATAGACTGACTGCTTGCAATCAAGTAAGTGGCAAAGGCAAGTATGGCAGTGGGAGACAGTTCTTACAATATTGCACAGCTGGGGGAGCTACAGTTCATGTTTTCCTCATTCTTCTTGGCCTGAATAAGAAAAGTTTAACACTTACTTTAAAAGACCTTTTTGTCATTTGAAGTATGATTCAATAAATGGGATGGTTGTAATGTGTGCTTTCGTCAGCAGCAAGTTAAAATGCTAATGGGATTCAGATAACAACATAGTAACCTCATATTCACATATTAATGAATGATTGCCTGAGTCAGAAGAGTGCCTTAGCTGCCAAAACAGAGGGCACAGTTAGTGGGCAGAATTCAAGAACCATGCAGAAAAGGGAAGAAGTGTTTTTGAAGGGAATTTTAATTGCACTGTCATCCCATTCAAACCAACTGTTGAAGGTTATGGTTGTTTCTTCTTAATTAAATATAAATGGTTGAGAACTGTTGGACAGTTGGCTAAATGCTGGGTTTAGTTATTACTCACTGTTTTAGGTGTTTACCTGAGTTCTATTAGCTAATTTACTTTTTTGCAGGTCACATTGTGGGTTTCAAATGTTAACATAGCTAAGTTTCCACTTGCAGCTTTGATGTCCCATGATACTTTATAGCTAGGAAGATTTATATTTCCTTTTTTTCAGGACCGTAGATCCTGATGACAAAATGAACTTAATTATTACCTCCCCCACTCCATGTCTCCCACCACCTTCCACTCCCTTACATCAGGCACATCTTCAGACTAGGTTTAAAATTGACAAATTAGAAGCATGTTCTCAACCATTTCTATGCCCACACAACACAAGAGCAAATTATTGCAGCTGCTATAAATTTGAACCAAAAACAGAAAATGTTGGAAATTCTCAAGACGGCTGGCAGCATGTGTGGAGTTAGAAACAGGACTAACACTTCAGGCCAAGGACCTTTCTTCAGAACTGAAGGAAAGTAGAAAGTGGAAGGAGGAGGTAGGAGAAGGAACAGAAGAGGTCTGGGACAGGTCAGAAGGTTAGAGGACTCACAACAGATTTCCTTGTATAAAACGCACAAGGATTAGATTAGATTACTTACAGTGTGGAAACAGGCCCTTCGGCCCACCAAGTCCACATCGACCCGCCGAAGTGCAACCCATCCAGACCTATTCCCCTACGTTTACCCCTGCCCCTAACACTACAGGCAATTTAGCATGGTCAATTCACCTAGCCTGCACATTTTTGGATTATGGGAGGTAACCGGAGCATCTGGAGGAAACCCACGCAGACACGGGGAGAATGTGCAAACTCCACACAGTCAGTCGCCTGAGGCAGGAATGGAACCCAGGTCTCTGGCGCTGCGAGGCAGCAGAGCTAACCACTGTGCCACCGTGCCACCCAAGATCTGTAGTAAAAAAGCAAAAGATGTGTCTAGTGTGTTTGAGAATGATTTAAATTATTTAAATTAGGATCCCACATTGCAATTGATCTAAATGTTTTCTTCCTGTGTTTCTCAAAGGTCAGGAAATGCAACAGTGAGACGGAAATGGAGACGGCTGCACTACATTGCTTGAGTTTTATGGGTACAGAAAGAGCAGGAAAGTAGATGGGGATGTAGATAGATATTGGTGAGGTAAGGTAGCACATGGTGTATCCATTGACTTTCCATGGCATGGTGAAGGCAGAGGAATGCCCTTCCACACAGATGCTGGCTTTCTCAGTTTAATTAAAAGCCTTGTACCTTTGGTAATAGCATTTTATCTGTGGTGGATGCTTCCTTTTCAGCGTGGGATGACCAACCTTTGAATCCTGGAGAATTTCTTGCAGACTGAGGTTAGGTGCAATGTGGTATGAGATGGGAATTGGATAGCATAGGAAGGTTGTGTGGGCTGTGTTCAGGGAGTGGGGGATATGTGTTGTGGTGAAAGGTGTGGTGTAGGATGAATGTGTGTGGGGGTATTTGAGGTAGGGGATGTGAGATGGGGAATGGCAAAGGGTCTCCTAATCGAGGTTTATTTTTGGCCTCTGGTTGCGCCTCCTGGCAGTAATGGGCATCCCTGCAGCAACATCGCCAAAGTCTTTACCAATCAATTCTCACCCAGGCTGGCAACTCTTAGAGATCCTTTGAAAGGGACAAGTCATAGAGTCAAATAGTCATAGAGTCATACAGCACAGAAACAAACTCTTCGGTCTAAGTAATCCACGCCAACCAGATTTCCTAAACTAAATTAATCCCATTTGCCTGTGTTTGGCCCATATCCCACTAAACCTTTCTTATCCATGTACCTGCCCTGTAACTGTACCTGTCTCTACCACTTCCTCTGGCAGCTTGTTCTGTATATGTGTCTTTCTGTGTGAAGAAGTTGCCCCTCAGGTCCCTTTTAAATCTTTCCCCTCTCACCATAAACCTATGCCCTCTAGTTTTGGATTCCTCTATCCTGGGGAAAAGGCCTTGGCTATTCACCTTGTCTATGATTTTATGATTATGATTTTATCAACTTCTATAAGGTCACCTCTCAGCCTCCTTTGATTCAGAGACAAAAGTCCCAGCCTATCCAGCCTCTCTTTATAACTCAAACTCTCCAGTCTCGGTAACATCCACATAAATATTTTTTGCACGTTTTCCAGTTTAATAATATTCTTCCTATAGCAGGACAACAAGAATTGTATGCCTGTACTTCAAATGTGGCCTTTCAAATGTCTTGTACACTGTAACATGACATCCCAAATCCTGTACTCAATGCTCTGACTGATGAAGATAAGAATGCCAGATGCCTTCTTCACCACCCTGTCTACTTGTGACGCCACTTTCAAGGAACTATGTATCTACACCTCTAGGTTTCTCTGTTCAACAACATTCCCCCCAGGGCCTTATCATTAACTGTGTAAGTCCTGCCCTGATTCATCTTACCAAAATGCAACATCTTGCATTTGTCTAAATTAAACTCCATCTGCCATTCTTCAGCCCACTGGCCTAGTTAATTAAAATCCTGTTGTACACTTAGATACATTCTTCACTGTCCATTATACAATTTTGGTGTCATTGCAAACATGCTAATTTATTATATTCTCATCCAAATCATTTGATAAATGACAAACAACAGTGGACTGAGCACTGACCTTGTGGCATACTGCTGGTCACAGGCTTCCGATCTGAACAACACCACTCTACCATAATACTATGTCTCCGAATGTCAAGCTAATATTGTATCCAATTGGCTAGTAAGCAAATGGGCCCTAAAATCAACTCAAACTCTCAGACTTTTCAGAGTCTGGACCATTTACATCCTCACTGAAAAAAAATCAAGGACAACATCACCTTCCCAGGATGAGCAGCCTCATCATACCTCCCCCTGTTAAAAAAATGAACCATCAATATCCAAAGACGGCTTAACTTTTAAAACCCCTTAAAAAATTGGTTAGTACTCTAAAACACACATATACATTCCATTGACAATAAACATGCAAATACACGCAACTACGTTCGGATTCAGTCTGTGGCACTCCCACCACTGAACACCTCTGTTTCTCATTCGGGTGGCAACAATGCATCTGCAATCACGTTTTCTCGACCTGCTACATGCACAATTTTCAAATTGAATGGCTGTAACAAGAAGTTCCATCTAAACAGTCTGGCATTTCTGTCCTTAAATTTCTTCACAAACTTCAGTGGGTTATGATCAGTGTTTACAATTGTCTCAGATGTATTACTGGTAACATAAACACTGAAATGTTGCAAGGCTAACACCAAGCTCAAAGTCTCCTTCTCAACCATCGAATATTTTGATGATGAATGTTAAACTTCCTGGAGGAATACCCAATAGACCTTTCTATCTTCTTGTCGTCTTCCTGCAGGAGCACAGCACCAACACTCACATCACTTGCATCGATAACCACATTGACAGGCTTTGCGTAATTAGGTGTGGCTAATACTGGGATAGTGGTTAACACATTTTTCAAGCTGTCAAATGCCTTCTGACAGTTTGCTGTCCACTGAAACTTCTTGCCTTTCTTTAGCAATTCAGTGAGTGAAGCAGCCACACTGCTAAACTTCGGCACAAACTTTCGATAAAATCTACATAATCCTAGGAACCGCAGTACTGCTCTTTTATCGACGCATGGGAAACTCCCCAATTGCCTTTGTTTTCACATCCCTTGGGGCCATTTTTTCATGTCCAACAACATGGCCCAGGAAGATGACTTGGGCCTTGGCACATTCACTTTTAGCCAGGTTTATCACCAAGCCTGTCTTCCGAAGTCGATCGCACAAGTCCAATAAATGTTGTAAATGTTCCTTACATGTGCAATTAAGAATCACCAGGTGATCTACGTATGCAACACAATTGGGTAATCAGACAATGACATTATTGGTTAGTCTCTGAAATGTGGCTGGCACATTTTTCATACCAAATGGCATGACTTTAAACTGATACAGTCCATTCGCCGTTATGAAAGCCGAAATTGCCTTTGCTCTTTCTGACAAAGGTATCTGCCAGTATCCTCTGAGCAAGTTCAATTTGGAAATATAAGTTGCTTGTCCCACATTTTCAACACAGACACCGTGGAATGAGATGTGCATCAGTCTTTGTAACTGCATTGACTTTATGATAGCCCACATATAATCGTTGAGTACCATCTGGCTTTGGCACCATTACTATAGGTGAGCTCCAGTCGGTGTAACTCACTTCAATTATATCATCTTGGAGCATGCGTTCAATTTCTTTCCGAACCTGTGCCAACTTTAGTGTGTTATGCCTAGAATGATGTTCCTTAATCGGAACACACTTCTTATATCTACATCATGCACAATTAGGTTAGTACTTCCCAGTTTATTTCCACATATCTCCCCATGTGATAGTAATAACTCTTTCAGGTCATTTTGATTTTCCTCAGGAAGATAACTCAATAATTTAAACCAAATGTTGACGACATCCTCAATGTCCAATTTAATTTGAAGAATGTCCAATTCAGAATCCTCTGGCCTTGGTTACTCCTTCTGTGTTGTAATCATTAATACCTTTTCCACTTGCTTTCCTTCCTTGTCAAAATACCTTTTCAGCATATTCACATGACACACTCTGTGAGATTTCTTCCTGTCTGGAGTCCCTATCAAGTAGTTCACCTCACTCAATTTCTTTTTGATTTGATAAGGTCCACTAAACCTTGCTTTTAAAGGTTCACCTATTACTGGAAGTAACACTAATATCTTATGCCTGATATCAAAATTGCAAATTTTTTATTTATTGTCTACTTCCTGTTTCATTGTATGCTACGATACTTTTAAATGCTGTCTAGCCAACTCCCCAGCACTATTTAATCGTTTCCTAAAATTTGACACATAGTCCAAATGAGTGGTCTTTGAATTACCAACTTCTCCTTAATCAATTTTAACAGTCCTCTCACTTCATGCCCAAAGACAAATTCAAATGGACTGTATTTAGTCAATTCAGTTGGTGCATCTCTGATCACAAAAATAGCACAAATGAAATTCCCTCATCCCAATCATTTGGATAGTCACGATTATAAGCCCTCAACATGGTATTTAATGTTTGATACCACTTTTCTAGCGCTCCCTGTGATTCTTGATGGGATGCAGAAAATTGGAATTGTTTTATTCCTAAGCTGTCCATAAATGCCTTGAGTAGATTTGATGCAAAGTTTGACCCTTGATCTGATAATTTGTATTGGTAGTCTGTATCTCGTGAAAAATTTGAGTAATTCCTCTATAATCCTTTTAGCTGCGATATTGCGTATTGGAAAAGCCTCTGGAAGTCTAGTCGATTATTCCATTATTAGAGTCATAGAGATGTACAGCATGGAAACAGACCCTTCGGTCCTACTCGTCCATGCCAACCAGATATCCCAACTTAATCTAGTCCCATTTGCCAGCACCTGGTCCATATCCCTCCAAATCCTTCCTATTCATATACCCATCCAGATGCCTTTTAAATGCTGTAATTTTACCAGCCTTCACCACTTTCTCTGGCAGCTCATTCCATACACGCACCACCCTCTGTGTGAAAAAGTTGCCCCTTAGATCTCTTTTATGTCTTTCTCCTCTCACCCTAAACCCTCTAGTTCTGGACTCACCCATCCCAGGGAAAACAGCTATAGCCTATTCAACGTCTCCCTATAGCTCAAATCCACCAACCCTGACAACATCCTTGTAAATCTTTTCTGAACCCTTTCAAGTTTCACCAAAATCCTTCTGATTGGAAGGAGACCAGAAATGCATGCAATATTTCAAAAGTGACCTAATCAATGTGTCCAGCCGCTAAATGACGTCCTAATTCTTATACTCAAAATTCTGATCATTAAAGGAAAGCATACCAAACTCCTTCTTCACTATTTTATTTACCTGCGACTCTACTTTCAAGGAGCTATGAACCTGCACTACAAGGTCTCTTTGTTCAGCAACACTCCCTAGGATCTTACCACTAAGTGTCTAAGTCACGCTAAGATTTACTTTCCCAAAATGCAGTGACCAAATAAATCTTTTATATTTCAAAAACTTAGTTTGCAATATACAATTTGAATGTTGAAAAACAGAATTTCATCATCTTATATTATGCAAGTGTCAACACAGCAGTAGCTTAATGGAATGCTGAATTTCAATAAAATCCCAGGTGAATTGCTAAACTAGTGAAATCAGATTTAGCTCGTTAAAAATACTCAATTTACTCATTTCTCCAATGTATTCTACATTGCCCTTTACTTAATTCAAGGGGGTTATATGCAGAGAGACATTGGTGAAAAAGAAAAGTGGTAACTGGAGAACGAAGAACATGATATCTTTGGAACACTTGTTCAATGGAATGATTTGTGATTCTACATCGCTCATGGCTTAAGCACTATTAATAAAATTCTCTAACAATACTACTGCTATAACCATGGAAGTCTATATAGTACTTTTTCAGTGGCTTAAATAGGTCATTTACTAGTCGCACAAATTATCAAAGTTAATTCTAGATATAGTTTCTACTAGACCACAACTGAAGCAACACTTCAATTTATATTCCATCTTTAAGTGTTTGACTCATTAAAATTATGTTTCACAAAAGACAAACTGGTATTTATATGATATTTTGTAGGATATCCCCAAGTGTTTAATAGCCAGTTTTGAGAAGATTTGGAGCTCAGGTTGAGGTTCTGGATGTAGGTTTGCTTGCTTAGCTGGAAGGTTCATTTTTCAGTGCCAGTGAGGTTGTTTATAAATGAAAGAGATACTTTTAAAGACAAAATGCCAACATTGGTCCAAAACAAAATAGGTTAAGGCAGTTGCCAAAAATATGGTGCAAGAGGTGGTTTTAATGGAGAAGAGAGAGATAGAAAGAACTCTAGAAATTGGACCAATACAGCTAACAATACAGTAGTAGATGAAAGGGCAAGTCCAGAGTCAGAGAGAGAGAAATGCAGAGTTTTTGGAGGTATAAGGCCAAGCAAAGATTTGAACACCAGGATGAGAATTACAAATTGAACTAGAAGGTCAGGATTCAATACTGGCCAAAATGAATGGGATAAGCACAATTTAGCGTAGATTGGAGAGACAGCAGATTCTGAAACAGGTATTTTATTGACAGTTACTTCAGAGACCAGTTGGAAATGGATTGGACAAAGTAAATTTTGAAAGTCATGGAAGCACAAATAAGGGTTTGAACAACAGAGAAGACTGACTTGAAACAGGCGATACAACACAAGTGGAAGCAAGTGATGGAGTGCTTTTAGGGTCAAATAACAGGCATCAACTGCAGAGGTTTATTGTATAATGATCTGACATACCAAAACCTTGGCAGACAGCAAGCTCCCATGCATTTTCCCCCACTGCCATCCCATTTTGAAACTTAAAACTGTCCCAACCCCACAGTAACAACTTGGCAGGAGGAGAAAACTACACAGCTAGACAGCTCATTTTTATCTCCAGGGAGATTGCTGTCTCAGAAGTGGCAACCCCAAAATGTCAGCTGTAAACCTGTCCGGGGATCCCAACCATCACTATTTTTCAGCTCCTGAAAGAACTCCTCAAAACAGACAGCACACTACATTTTGAATGTGATGCAGCAAGATAGACAAAGTATTCTCAATAGAGGTCACAGTTGCGATTTCATACATAACATGGCTGATTTCAGGTTCGCTGTCCAAGGCATTATGTTAGCTGATTTCAACCAAATTGGGCTGCAGAGTGGCTTGGCACTGCTGCCTCACAGCACCAGGAATGCAGATTCAATTTTATCTTTAGGCGACTGTCTGTTTGGAGTATGCACATTCCCCCGCTGTCTACATGGATTTTCTATGCGTTTATACTTGCATTTATACAGGATTTATACTTTTGCATAATTCTCAAAGTTGAATTTGCTAATGCTATTTACAACAACTTCATACTGCTTAGACATCAAAAATAATTATGTTGATTTCTCCTTTCAATAAGTTTAAAGCTTCATTATTTTTCTAGCCTCTGTTGTTAACAAATACTGATTCCTACTTTTTGTTTGAGGTAGGGGACCTACACAATCAATTAGGACTCTTGTAAAAGGTTCCTCAAATGCTAGAATAGGTATTAAAGGTGCAGGTTTTATTACTGCTTGTGGTTTTCCAATTACCTGACATGTATTACAAGTCTGGCAAAATTCAACTACATCCTTGTGCAGTCCAGGACAGTAAAAATGTCTTTGTATTTTAGTCTGTGTTTTTCTCACTCCTAAATGACCTCCAAGTGGTAGCTCAAGCGCCACGCGCAACACCTCCTTTCTATACCCTACTGGCAATAAGTTTTGATGGATTTCTGTCCACTTCTCATCTGCCTGAATATGTGATGGTCTCTTAAGACATCATTTTTAAGGTAATAACATTCAAGGATACATTCAAATTCCTTCTCTGTATAAGCCTTTTGATATAACTGCTTTAACTTTTCATCTTTCTGCTGGAACTCAATTAATTTAATTGAGCTAAAGGTGTCTTCATGGTCATCTATTTGATTCTGTTTTGTGGCAACCATCTGATCAAACAAAGTCTCTGCTAATGACATGTCAAACTATCTTATTTGTACTCTTAGATCTCTCCTGTTTCAACTGCTGACTTTGTGACCTCATTACCACACAATCAGGAAAAATTCCAGGATGTATATCCCGCAATTGTTCAGTTGCCTGAGTTTCCATTGGCTTTTCAACCACAGTAGGCAGCAGTCCTACTGATGAATCAGCTATATCATTAGCAAGGACAAACTGTACTCCTGGAGTCGCAAGTTTGTCCAGTACTCCTACTACAAATTCTCCAGTCTTTTCTGGACATTCTAATCTTACTTTACATAACTGAACGCTTTTTGTCTCACCGTGAGTTCCTGTTACCAGTACCTTTTCTGGTAATGAATCCTAAATGAGATTGCTTAAATAGGGACTAAAAACAGAAACTGATAGGGTTTTAGAGTGTTGAGAATGCTTTGCAGAAATAATTAATCTTGTTGCTCATTGTCAGGTTGCTATCTTCTAAAATGTTCATGTGTTTGTGCAAGAGAGAGAGACACACACACACAGACAGACAGACAGAGCAAGATAGACAAATAGAGATTATTCCCTGCAGCTTGCAGAAAGTTTAACCCTTTGAGACTCTGTTTGGATGCACATTTGTTTGTTGGTGAGTGAGTGTTGTATTTTGTCAGTGTTCTGTGTTTATTTTTGGGGTTGGAGTCCCTGTAAATCAGTTGTTTTGTGAAGATTTAAAGTATGTAGGATAAATATGTGTGTAACTCTAGATAAGATGGAATACAAATGTCCCCTAACAGAAATAATAATTCTGTATCCTAATTATAGAAACAATTAAGGAGAATATTAGCCACAGCTGCTCAACAAAATAAGGATTGGTCTCTAGGAGGCACACATGATTTAAATCTACACATTAAAATTGAACAAGGGATTTGGGGAAAAAGAAAGGGAAGTAAGCAGAAAGAAGTCATATCAGCGTGGAAAAAACTAACAAGGGAAAAATGGGAAAACTCCATGCAATCATCATGGAGATAAAACTGTATTAAAAGGGGAATTAGTCCACTAACTGAGGAAGGATCTGAACTAAATTGGACAAGAACTAAAACGCAAATGTGAAGCACATGATTTAGAAGCAGAATTGGAATTGGCTAGGGAGAAAATAGAAAAAAATAAAAAGGAAAGCAAAGAATCACAGCTTAAGCTGAAAAAAGGGAAACCGGTAAATAAACAACAGGCTGCAGTCATGCAGGATGAAACTGACAAAGACTGTTCCTTGTCCCCCACCCTCCCCTCTCCCAAAGACTTATTACTAAAGAAACCTGATCCATCTGTGGATGAGGGGGTGGGATACTGATTCGGAGGAGGAAATATTTTACGCCTCCTGTCTAGTCAGCCAACCACCTCTGGTTTCCCATGTGAAGTCTCCCCCTTATTCTGATGACAAACGTGCCAAGGCCCATACCCTTCCAACTGTTCAGCTAAATAAGGATTCAGCTTATCATGACCCCACAGCCTACCGCACTCAGAGTTAATTGAAATTAAAACATGGAAGAAACACCGAAGATAATCCTTTGGTTTCTACTGTCCCTACACTAATAAATCCCAAAGACACTGATGAATTGCAATCAAAGTTTTGGGACCTTATAATCAGTCCTTGCACTCACCCTGATGTGGGAGAACCAAAGAGAAATTTCCCGAATAGAAGAGTTCCTAACCCCAGGCCCTGAATCCGAGACAAGCCCAATTTGCGGATCTTCATCAGCCATGGAAACCTCATGAACTCTCAAGCATTATCAATAAGGCTCTAGATTATGGTAACAGTCCTGAGGGATTTGTTAATTACATTAATAGGACTAGGACCATTTATAATGCTGCCTCCCAAGACCAACTTCACCTCAAAGAATGCACCCTTTCCCCTGAAAAATGGGTTGAGTGCTTAGAAATTTTACAATGTAATAATCATGCACAACTTGTAGTCCGGCACCAGGCCGAACCTAACAGATCGGTTTGGATTATTACCTGTCTTGCCAAGCAGTACATTGTGCAGATGATGTGGGTAAAGTCTTAACATGTAAACCCAGCTCTGGTAAAGGGAGTGAGGAGTTCCTTACCCATTTTAAGGAATGCTATGGCACTTACTCTGTGACGTTAACTATCCACAAGGGCGATCGCCCCAATTTAATGTCCTATGTATGACTGTCTTACCTGATCAGGTACAGAAAGTTATTTAAACCAACAACATCCACTGGCAAGATGCCAAGGTTGCACAATTTGGCTGAGAGGTTTGTTACTTCTGGGAACTAAAAGATCCTTGACCATTGGCAAAGTCAAGACAAAACTTGCGCAAACTACAGGGGCTAAACCTAAACCCAGGATTCAAAACAGACCTTTCCATCTGCAAGTTCGGCCAGGCTATCAAATGGAACCCTCATACTATCATCCAGTATGGCAGGACAGTAGGACTGGTACCGTGTATTCACAACATTCCAATGGACCTTGGGATCCTCCTATATATATTCCCCAACAGTCCATGATGCCCCTTACTCCCTATACATCTTCTCACTATTCTTCACCACCTCCCCCACCCTCTAGAGTCCCCCAACAATCACACGTTTGTTTCAATTGTAATCAACCAGGACATTGGTCCAAGAACAGCCCCCGGTTGATCGTCGTAGTGGAAGCAGCTGGCAACCTCTTGGTCGCCCTCCCCAGGGACCTCAGCAGGTTGCCCCTTTTACAGCACAAAACCCTTTTTCATCTTTGACACCTGTGCTACAGGTGTTCTCACCCAGCAATATGGCTCCTCTTGACACCCTGTTACATTTTATTCTACTAAGCTTGACCCTGTTGCTCAGGGCATGCCTTCCTGCACCCATATTCTCCCCACCATCCTTGCTATGGTATTGGCTGCCTCTAAAAATGTGTTGCTGGAAAAACGCAGCAGGTCAATCAGCATCCAAGGAGCAGGAGAATCGGCATTTCGGGCATGAGCCCTTCTTCAGGAATGATTCTCCGAAACGTCGATTCTCCTGCTCCTTGGATGCTGCCTGACCTGCTGCGCTTTTCCAGCAACACATTTTTTGCCTCTAATATACCTTTACATCAAAATGTGGAAGTCTGTACCTCCTATTTTGCAGTGTCCTTGCTTACCTCTAAATGTACTCAACATCTCACTATGGCTCGTCTCAGTGACTATGAGATTTCATTATTTCAAAATTGGCTTCTCCCTTTTAAGTACTGCTCTAATATTAACCCCCCCGCTACATTCCTGCAGGACGAACCTCTTTAATTGCTTGATCCTCCCCATGTTGTGTTCTCATAAATGACCTTGTTACTAAATCACATCCTGATCTTAAGGATCAGGCTCTTGTTAACTCTGACCTTACACTTGATGTTAACAGTTCTTCTTCTACCTCTCCAGAGGGCAAACGCATGTCAGGATAGGCAATTGCCACTTGTCCCATATAATAGAAGCATAGTCTGTTGACCCACCCTGTTTCGCCCAGCAAGCTGCTCACCCGTGCCTGCATACTTGCTGAAGGAAAGCCAGCTAATATCTATACCGATTCCCGCTACGCTTTTGGATGTGCCCATGATTTTGGTCAACTCTGGCAGCAGTGCGGCTTCCTCATCTCATCAGGAGCCCCTATCCTCAATGCTGCCTATGTTGCTAATCTCCTCAGTGCTATTCAACTTCCCTCTCAATTGGCAATTATCTAATGTTCTGCTCATTCCATAGATGCTTCTGATGTCACTAAAGGCAACAACACCGCTGATGCAACTACTAAGAAAGCAGCTTTTGAGCAAAAAGACAAGGTTACCCAAATGACAAATAGGCAACCAAAGGGAGACGCTCATATTTCCTCTTCTGACACCCCGACCATGCCTGACCTAGAACAAATAAGAACCCATCAGGGGGATGCCTCTGATGAGGAAAAACAAAGATGGATGAACATTGGTTGTTACACAAATAGTTACAATAAGCTTTGGGTTATGCTGGTAGGACAGACATGTCTGCCTGACTCACATCTACCTATTCTAGTCAATTATGTTCATACACATACGCATGTAGGTAAGGAGGGAATGGTGGACAGAATTCTCCAAACTTGGTGGAATCCCCACTTGCAAGAAAAAACAAAACAAGCAGCTGCAAATTGCCTAATTTGACAAAAGCATAATCGCGGGAAAGGAGTAAAGTGTCCACCAGGTGAAACTCCCTTGCCAAGTGCACCTTTTGATACCAGTTAGATTTTATAGAATTACCTAGATGCCATTGCTGTAAGTATTACTTGGTGGTAATCGATGTATTTAGTAAATGGATTGAAGCTTATCCCTGTACTGACTGCACAACAACAACTAGTTGTAAATTCTACTAAGGAAATCATACCCAGATTTGGAATACCAGTAATGATGTGTACGGATAATGGACCCCACTTGTGTCTGGAGCTAAGCAAGGCACTATGTAAGAATTTGAATATGAATCAAAAATTCCATTGTGATAATCATCCCTGAGCAGCAGAAAATTGTAGAAAGAGCCAATGGTACCTTAAAAGGTCAACTAAGCAAGTTGGTAGAAGATACAGGTCTTAATTGGCTGCAAGTCTTCCCAATTGCCCTTTATAATATGAAAACCATGATACAGAAAAAGATGGGATTCTCAGCGGCTGAACTGACATATGGAAAGCCCCTGAGGACTCCCTGGTCTGCACTATTAACTGCCCAACACCCTGTTCACGTGCATGTCATGGCAGAAGAAATGCACATATACCTGATTAAGCTAACCAAAGCATTGCAGTCTTATCATCAACAGCTCAAAGAAGCCTATTGAGTATCAGGGAAGGAAGAAGAAAGAGCTCCAACGTTTAAAGACATTAACCCTGGTGACTACGTACTATTGGAAAACTTCAATTGTGAAAAATTGGGCCACTGCTGGAATGACCCTTATCAAGTTCTTGTGACAACTGAAACTGCAGTAAAGGTAGAAGGACGTTCAATATGGTCTACGAAGGACATTGCAAGCTTGTATCCCCCTCACAGTCTTAGTGTTAGTACCAATACAGGCATCCGACAAAAACCCAAACCAAATACATTCTTCCAGATATAACCAACTCATCTGTGATATCTCAGACGGCTAAAACTCCAATGTGACTGTATACTGAAACCTGTACTAATACCGTTGGAAGTCATGAATGCAGCTGCCCAGCTGAAACTCATTTATCCAAACATCACTCGTGAATTTATAGTAATCCTTACAACACTTCTGTGTCAGTCATTATGAGATGGCACAATTCCATAACCTCATCCGTTCCGTCAACCAAAAACTGTTACTTTGAAATGTTTGTCTGTTCCCCTCTCAAATGAACCGTACAGATTGCAGTATTGAGCACATAGTACCGAAATCACCAAATCCTAAGGCACTTATTGTTATGAGATTGGCCACCTATACTGTCTCGACGGAATCCTCTCCTATCTGACCTATCGCCACTAACAGAAATACCTTTACATGTTTCCTGTATTCAGTAGCTAGTATGATTAACAAGACAATCTGGAAAAATAAATAATGACCAAAAATACTATGCATACCTGATGCTCCTTCTGTTACTAATAGTTTATTTATTCAAGCCAAACCCCCTGACCCATGTGTTATCTGCTCACTCTTCCATCATTCTGATATACAGTGTATTAACAGGACTCACCCACTTATGCAATCCCTCATTTGTGACGAAAAACCATTTAGTGGAAGAAGCGCGTCACTGTATGAAGTGCACTAACAAATCTAAAGGATTCAACGTTAACGTTGTTCTGCTGTTAGAGTGGTGTGCTGAAAGAGTTTCCAGTACCTATGACATGGGGCAAGTGAAACAAAAACAATGTAAAAATATCTTCAAAGACACTGTTCGTACTCCTACTCTCCATCCGTTAATACTCTTGGACAGGAATATTGCGTGCAATTCTGGTCTCCTTCCTATCAGAAAGATGTTGTGAAACTTCAAAGGAATCAGAAAAGATTTACAAGGATGTTGCCAGGGTTGGAGGATTTGAGCTATAGGGAGAGGCTGAACAGGCTGGGGCTGTTTTCCTTGGAGCGTCGGAGGCTGAGGGGTGACCTTACAGAGGTTTACAAAATTATGAGGGTCATGGATAAGGTAAATAGGCAAAGTCTTTTCCCTGGGGTTGGGGAGTCCAGAACTAGAGGGCATAGGTTTAGGGTGAGAGGGCAAAGATATAAAAGAGACCTACGGGGCAACTTTTTCACACAGAGGGTGGTACATGTATGGAATGAGCTACCAGAGGAAGTGGTGGAGGCTGGTACAATTGCAACATTTAAGAGGCATTTGGATGGGTATATAAATAGGAAAGGCTTGGAGGGATATGGGCCGGATGCTGGCAGGTAGGACTAGATTGGGTTGGACTTTCTGGTTGACATGGACGGGTTGGACCGAAGGGTCTGTTTCCATGCTGTACATCTCTATGACTCTATGACTCTAAATGAATGTTTGATAGCATCCACTGTTTACAAGATTCTGTTCTCGCTCTGAGTGGACTAGTCATTCACTCACAGAAGTGCACCTTTGGAACTCCTTTTGGCCTTCATGCTAAAACAAAGCCTACCCATGTTTACCCAATGACCATAAGACCATAAGACCATAAGACATAGGAGTGGAAGTAAGGCCATTCGGCCCATCGAGTCCACTCCGCCATTCAATCATGGCTGATGCGCATTTCAGCTCCACTTGCCAGCGTTCTCCCCGTAGCCCTTAATTCCTCTAGACAACAAGAACCTATCAATCTCGGCCTTGAAGACATTTAGCGTCCCGGCTTCCACTGCACTCCGTGGCAATGAATTCCACAGGCCCACCACTCTCTGGCTGAAGAAATGTCTCCGCATTTCCGTTCTGAAATGACCCCCTCTAATTCTAAGGCTGTGTCCACGGGTCCTAGTCTCCTCGCCTAACAGAAACAATTTTCTAGCATCCACCTTTTCAAAGCCATGTATTATTTTGTACGTCTCTATTAGATCTCCCCTTAATCTTCTAAACTCCAACGAATACAATCCCAGTATCCTCAGCCGTTCCTCATATGCTAGACCTGTCATTCCAGGGATCATCCGTGTGAATCTCCGCTGGACACGTTCCAGTGCCAGTATGTCCTTCCTGAGGTGTGGGGACCAAAACTGGACACAGTACTCCAAATGGGGCCTAACCAGAGCTTTATAAAGTCTTAGTAGTACATCTCTGCTTTTATATTCCAACCCTCTTGAGATAAGAGACAACATTGCATTCGCTTTCTTAATCACAGACTCAACCTGCATGTTTACCTTTAGAGAATCCTCGACTAGCACTCCCAGATCCCTTTGTGCTTTGGCTTTATTAAGTTTCTCACCATTTAGAAAGTAGTCCATTCCTATATTCTTTTTGCCAAAGTGCAAGACCTCGCACTTGCTCACGTTAAATTCCATCAGCCATTTCCTGGACCACTCTCCCAACCTGTCTAGATCCTTCTGTAGCCTCCCCACTTCCTCAGTACTACCTGCCTGTCTACCTAACTTTGTATCATCGGCAAACTTCGCTAGAATGCCCCCGGTTCCCTCATCCAAATCATTAATATATAATGCGAACAGCTGTGGCCCCAGCACCGAACTCTGCGGGACACCGCTCGTCACCGGCTGCCATTCTGAAAAGGAACCTTTTATCCCAACTCTCTGCCTTCTGTTAGATAGCCAATCCTCAATCCATCCCAGCAGCTCACCTCGAACACCATGGGCCCTCACCTTGCTCAGCAGTCTCCCGTGTGGCACCTTATCAAAGGCCTTTTGAAAGTCCAGATAGACCACATCCACTGGGTTCCCCTGGTCTAACCTACTTGTTACCTCTTCAAAAAATTCCAACAGGTTTGTCAGGCATGACCTCCCTTTACTAAATCCATGTTGACTTGTTCTAATCAGACTCTGCTCTTCCAAGAATTTAGAAACCTCATCCTTAATGATGGATTCTAGAATTTTACCAACAACCGAGGTTAAGCTGATTGGCCTATAATTTTCCATCTTTTGCCTTGATCCTTTCTTGAACAAGGGGGTTACTACAGCCATCTTCCAATCGTCCGGGACCTTTCCTGACTCCAGTGACTCTTGAAAGATCTCAACCAATGTCTCTGCTATTTCCTCAGCAACCTCTCTCAGAACTCTAGGGTGTATCCCATCGGGGCCAGGAGATTTATCAATTTTAAGACTTTTTAACTTTTCTAGCACTATCTCTTTCGTAATGGCAACCATACTCAACTCAGCCCCGTGACACCCTTTAATTTTTGGGATATTACTCATGTCTTCCACTGTGAAAACTGACGCAAAGTACTTGTTAAGTTCTCCTGCTATTTCCTTATCTCCCATCACTAGGCTCCCTGCATCAGTTTGAAGTGGCCCAATGTCTACTTTTGCCTGTCGTTTGTTTCTTATGTACTGAAAGAAACTTTTACTATTATTTCTAATATTACTGGCTAGCCTACCTTCATATTTGATCCTCTCATTTCTTATTACACTCTTTGTTATCCTCTGTTTGCTTTTGTATCCTTCCCAATCTTCTGATTTCCCACTGTTCTTAGCCACTTTATAGGATCTCTCTTTTTCTTTAATACATTTCCTGACTTCCTTTGTCAGCCAAGGTTGTCTAATCCCTCCCCGGTTAATCTTTCTTTTCTTGGGAATGAACCTCTGTACAGTGTCCTCAATTATACCTACAAACTCCTGCCATTTTTGCTCTAGTGTCTTCCCGGTTAGCCTCTGCTTCCAGTCTATTTTAGTCAGTTCCTCTCTCATGCCCTCATAATTACCTTTATTCAACTGTAACACCATTACATCAGATTTCGCCTTCTCCCTTTCAAACTCCAGACTGAACTCTACCATATTATGGTCGCTACTTCCTAAGGGTTCCCTTACTTTAAGATCTTTTATAGAGTCTGGTTCATTGCAAAGCACTAGGTCCAGAATAGCCTGCTCTCTTGTGGGCTCCATGACTAGCTGTTCCAAAAAGCCATCCTGTAAGCATTCCATGAATGACCAGTATGGACGTTCTGGCCTAGTACACACTTTACCATTTTTTACGGTCCTCCATGAAGTACCTGAAGTAGATGATGAATGGAACACCCACCAAGATGTGAAATAGTACAGAACAAAAAATAGAGGAAAACAAAAGGGACTTACACAACTTCTTTTATCAACAAACCTGGTGGTCCAGGTTGCTGGGAGGTCTTATTCCTGGCTCGGGTATTGAGATGGCCCTAGATCAGATAAGTGACGTTGTGTATGACATCAAAAAAACTTACCAACTCAACTGCCCACGCTCTGAAGCTGGTAAACAAAGAGTTACAGAAGACCCGGATGATGATGCTTCAAGATTAGCTAGTGCTAGATTTCCTCCTTGCTAAAGAAGGAGGCGCTTGTTCAGTCATTGGTCCGCAATGTTGCACCTACATCAATGATTTTTCAAAGGACATTTTGGAGAACACAGATGATATCAACAAAGCGGGTGAAGACATAGGGAAGATACCTGCCGTACCATTGTCCGATTCATGTGGATGGAGTGTTACTTGCTGGCTATGGTTGCTGTACGGATGGATCATGTGGGACGTACTGATAGTCCTTGGTCTCATCCTAGGAACATACATTGTTGTTCGCTTATGCATAAAATGGACCGTACATTGCTTTTCGTCTAAGCTGTAAAGGAATCTGGTTAATCCACCTTTGTCTACTCCTGTACCTCTATGCCTGAACTCCCATGCTGAAATCTAGTATCTTTCAGACTGCTCCTCTGGATGGTGACTTGCCAGAGGAGGCACTTGACTTATTCAGAATACAAATCAACTAAATGGACTAATTATACTTGTACAGCTATCTGGTTGTCATGAAATGACAAAAGGAGGGAATGCGAAAATTTATAGCCTTAAATATTGTTTTTAAACATTTAGACTAAAACGTAATTTTGAATTATAGAATACATTTGTTGCACACTAGAAAAAAAGTATAGCAAGGAAGGAAAAGATAAAAAAGAACATTTGCCTTAACATTAGTGAATTCGTACAAATAGGACACCAAGTGATAACGTTCATGGCTGTTCCTTTCTGAAACTAATAAACCATGTTTAATTCTGACCTTGGAAATTCGGTATCAATTAACTTCTCTCCTGAATTATTGTCCTTCGCAATTATCTATCTAGTTCAGAACATGCAGTGCATTCGTTAACTTTTGTGCTTGTGACAGTAATGCCTTTGTAAACCTGTGTATAAAAATAGTCCGTTTTTGATAGTACGATGGAGTAGCTGGCCAGGGCTCTTGAAAGAAGAGCGATTTCTACTGTCCTGGATTAATAGAATCCAGTTAGCTTGACTTATAGGTATCAGTGTTGTGTTGCAACAATGATGCTATTAGTAAATGAAGGGAATGAAGTAAAATTAAACTAAACTGTCTGTAAGTGCTTTTTTATTCCAGACCACCAAAGAGTACCATCTCCAGGACGAACCATGAGAGAGGCTTTCAGGTCAGTAATCCACAAGGGATTCCCTGAGCTGTCTCAAATCTGTACTTTAACACTGCTGCCACTCCAACAAAACTCCCAGGCTTGTCCTGTTTTCCAACATATTACTTTCCAATGCATCTCCTAGCCCACCAACACTGTGATTTCATGTGGCCTACTTTATTGCAATGAAAACACCGGAGCTTTTTAACTTCTTTGTCCCCTTCTTTTTTACTCTGTGGTAAGTTATCCTTATGATTTTCACTGAGATCTACCTTAACTTTCCTAAATTCTATCCCTCATGGACTGAAGTTGATTCTGGAAGCCAAACCATATTTTATGGACCAACTCATTATCATTAGTCAGTTCAGCTGCTAACTTAGCCAGATTAACTCTCTGCTCTTCCACATGAGTTCACACTACTTCAGGAAGTGAATTTTTGAATTCCTCCAAAATGATTGTCTCTCTAACAACGACATAGGTTTGCTCCATTTTTAATGCTCTTATTCATCTATCAAAATTACTTTGCTTGATCCTTTCAAACTCAATATAGGTTTGACTAGGGTGCCTCCTTCAATTCCAGAAATGTTGTCTGTAGGCTTCTGGTACAAGCTCATATGCACTTAAGATGGCTTTCTTCACCTCCTCATACCCCCAGATACCTCCTCTGATAGCGATGCAAAAATCTCACTAGCTCTACCTACAAGTTTTGTTTGGATTAACAAAACCCACATGGTCACTGACCACTGAATTTGTTTAGCCACTTTTTCAAATGAGATGAAAAAGGCTTCCACATCCTTCTCATCAAATTTAGGCAATGCTTGAACATACTCAAGCAGTTTATCACCAGGCTTTTGATTACCAGGGGCTTGCTCATCCCCACTAGTCTTATCCTCAGCCTTCATCTCCATCCTTTTAAGCTGACTTTCCTTTCTTAGTGGCATTTTCTCATGTTCAAACTCTCTCCTGCTTTTAATCGTAACTCAAACTGTTTCATTTCTGTTACCCTTTTCTTATCTCTCGCCTCTAGCTCAAACTGCTTCATTTGCAATTGAATTTTAGACATCTCTACAGATCCTGATGGTGTTTCCAGCAAATTTAAATGCTGAGTTATTGCTGTAACCATCTCATCTTTCCTCATGGTAGCAGGTAGCTCCAACTCCAGCTTGTCTGCCAATTTCTGCAGCTTGGCCTTACCTACCTTTTGTTAAACACCCAAGGTCACTTCTTCCATCCCAAGAAAACTCTTGGTGACTGAAAAAAGCATTGCTATCCCAATCTCTGTTTACCCAACCAAATCAACACTCAGAATAAAGACATTAAAGACTTGCTGCCTTTCAGTCCAACAACTGTAATCCCAAATCCCAATTTGGAATACAAACAAATCCCGCAAAAAGCTCCTGGTCTGTTCTCAACCAGGCCCAGCCCCTCAAAACATTTTAAGCAGGTAGCCCAGACACTAACTTTGCTATTTAATTTACATAAATGTAGAGCAGATTTTCCCAAAGAGAATTAGCTGGACAGCCGATTTTGTTTTTAAACAAAACAGAATTTATTCACAAGATTACGGAATGAAACACAAAGAGCAGAAAATAGAATACTGAAATAACTTATCCTATCTAAATACAACAGGCTATTCCAACTTAATGATGCTGTTCCAAAGTATATGCAACAATCCCAATAAACTACCCTTGGCACAAAATGTAAAAACAAACAAAGGCTGACAGGTTTGAAGTTAGAAGGAGAGAAAGTCCAGCCTGAGCTCACCCCAGCAACATTTCTACACACACACTGCTGCTGAGCTACTAGAGCTGCTGAACCGGCCACTCCCCTTTCATTATATAAGCGTTTTAAACTTGAAAGCTGAGGCAATATCTGTTAGTTGTAAACAAATAGGCCCTAAAATATTTCCAAACTCTCAGACTTTTCAGAATCTGGACTGTTTACAACCTCTCTGAAAAAGTCAAGGACATCATCTTGCTAGGATGAGCTGCCTTGCCACAAAATTAACAAATTGCTCCCCCTTTATGGCAGTTCCAGTTTGTGTTTGGAAAGTTTGAATTTCCGACTATTACAACCCTATTATTCTTACAGCTATCTGTAATCTCCCAAAATACTTACTCCTCAATTTCCTGCTGACTATTGGGGGCCTATGGTAGAATCCCATCAAAATGATCACCCATTCCTATTTCTCAGTTCCATCCATATAGTTTCACTGCACAATCCCATAGGAATATCTTAAGTACAGCCATTATGTTTTCCCGAATCATAAACTCCATTCCTCTTCCTCTCTTGTTTCCAATTCTATCCTTCCTAGAGCATCTTACATTGAGCCACTAGTCCTGACCTCCCTCAACCATGTTTCTGTTCTGGCTATGATATCCAAGTCCCATGTTCACATCCATGCCCTGAGTTTATCTGCCTTACCTATCAGGCCTCTTGCATTGAAATAAATGCCATTTAGTTAATTAGACTTCCCTCATTCTGCCATGCTTTTTCTGCCTTGTCAATTTAATTTGCTCTCTTTAACCAGTTCCACACTGAACCTTCTGTCTGGTCTTACTACTGCTGACAGTCCCACCCCCTCACCAGGCTAGTTTAAACCCTCCTGAGTAGCTCCCAAGTAGCAAATCTCCCTGCCAGGATATTGGTTTCCCTTGGGTCAAGGGCCCAGCAGCAGTTCACTAGACAAAGATGGGCATGAAATGTGGCTGATGGCCAATAAGTGGTTATCCCCAGATTTCCAACCCATTGTCCAGGTGATTATATCCTGACAAAGTCCAGCCTAGTAAGTGACTTTCTGCATGAGTTTTGTGGTTCACTGCCCAAGCCTCAGAACAGGTGGCTTTCTAATAAATCTGAAAAATTTGCCCTGACCAGAAACTCCAAGACCCAATAGTAACAATCAACAATTTACTCTCCAACCAGTTAAAAGGTTCTACTAATTAAGATGATCCCTTCCAACATAACATTAGATAATATGTAATATACCCCTATATTGCTCCTTCAAAGAATTCAAGGAGTTTGGTCAAACATGACATTTCCTTTTGACGTTATACAGATTGTTCTTTATCATATTTTCTAATTGTACAGGTTAATCAGGACAAGATCCATATTTGCATGCAGTAGTCGTTTCTCTCCTACTAATTTCAGACCTAATCTTCTCCCAGATTCTGATTTATTACATCGAGTAATGACTAATTTATCTGTGTGTTCATGTCAATGAGATCTCGGTGTTTCTTTTGGAGAGCTTCATTCTGATTAGCCTTACAGAATGCTCTTTTCAGAATCTTTCTTCAGCCTGCAACTCCACCCACACTGTGGCATTTAAGCCCAGTGATTTGCAGCTCCGTGATATCATTGCATGGTTGCTACAGAGTTAGGCAACCATGAACATGACAGCCAGAACACTGTGGATAAAGTGGGGGAAAGAAATGATTCATAGGGAGCATGTCAGACTGCTTGATTCTTGAAACGGGTTGCAAAGAATGAATGAGTGGCTGTAAAATGTACCTCGAAGTAGTAAGGGCCCTGGTACCCAAGGTATTGAGTTGGTTCTCATATTCCAATAAAAAAAAGTTGAATGCTGTGTTGCAGGGAGGCTGGGGTCTGATGGATGGAAAAAAAACCGACTTTGCTCTGTAATTATCCACAGTAGATCAGATATAGTGAAACACAATACAGAAGTAGCAAATTGTGGTCAGTGCAAGTGGATGTTGTGAAGAAGTGTTTTCCAAACCGATTTCCCCAGAATCCGGGCATCTATCAAAGTTTCCACTCAATTCTCAGGTAATTTGAAACTCATTTTCACGTTCATTCATTTGCTCAATTGTGCACTACTTTGTTTTCACAGCATTTCACAGACTATATTGTGGGAGTTCCTTAACTGAGAGAGGGTAGAAAACCACTACCTCTGACTCGGGCTGGTGGGGGAACATTTTCTTCTTGTACTCGTCATCTCTTGCAGAAGTTTAGAGTCGATTCTCAGAAGCAGCGTCGGCGTTTGCAGCGGCTGTGGTCAAGCTCAAGAAAATTCAGCACCTCGATGTGCGGTGGGGCTCAGAGTGAAGCGGAGACTGTTCCTAACCGTCCCTGAAGGAGCTCGGCCTCTTACCTTCCTGCTGAAGGACAAGCCAAACGATGGAGAGACTGTTTCTCCGGCCGACCCACCCGCTCACTGACTGACTGACTGACTGACTATCCCTTCTCTTCTCTTCTCTCCCCCTCCCGCTGGCAGCGGGCGCGCACCGCGAGCAGGCTCACGCGCGGCGGCCGTTTAAATTTAACGGTCAGCTGGTGCTGCGCGCGCTCGGCTGGCCAGAGATCGGGGACCGGAGCCTTGCTTGAGCACCCTCCCCAGCCCCCACCCCATCCCACCCCTACCCCGCGGTTCCAATGCGATGCGGAGCCCGACAGGCTGAGAGAGAGCACAGAATGTGGGGACAGGGTGCCAACCGCCACCGGGGCTGACAACTCCAACAACGACCACGGACACCCACTGCCTCTCAGCTCATCCTCCATGTCCACTAAGAGCCACATTATGGTTGCAGATATGTGTGGTGTTACTCTCTGGTGCCCCGTCAGGAGTTTGTGTACAGCAGATTGGTAAGTGAGCCTTTGGACTCTCCGGCCTCATAACAAATGGGCAGTAGAGTAACCTCTGACAATGGCGAGTGACCCTTGACCCTTGGGTGCCCGTGTGCCAATTTGATCGCCACCAATATGTTCAGAACGCGATTTCAACGTTTGCCTGTCTTGAGCAAGCATTGAGTTGAGTAACACACTGTCCAGTTCATACATGTATCACACACATTTATATATATATATATATATAAAATGATCAAACATTCAGCCCAACTGGAACATGTTTATGCTTCACCTGAGTTTCTCCCATCTTTCCGCAAGTAAATATATCACAGTAAATCTCTACTCTCTTCCCATATACAGCTTTGCCTCGAATGTATCTCCTGTATAATATTTGCTTAAAACATAACATATGAAAGGGATTTCACATTCTCATCGCTCCTTGGTTAAATAAATTTATTCTGAATTCCTTATTGGATTTTTTGGTGACTATCTTGTAAGAATTACTCAACCTCAAAAGGTTGAGTAATTAGCATTAAATTAGAATTCACTTTCAAAATCTTTCATAATTTTAAATGCCTGTATCGAGTTGCAACTCTGCCTTTTATGAAGAATGACGTAAGGCTTAAGCCATTGCAATGGGTTTGTGAGCTGCCAAAGACTAGATAAGATAGACAAGCAGGAGGCTGGAAGAACACTGCAAGCCAGGCAGCATCAGGAGGTGGAGAAGTCGATGTTTCAGGAATAACCCTTCTTCAGGAATGGAGGTGGGCGTCGGGGAAGCTGTAGATAAGGAGAGGGGATGGGGTTTGGGTGGGGAGAGGGGCATAATGGTGAATAGCCAACCATGCTAATCCAGACTAAGAATAATTAATTGATGGAGAGCCGACTTCAATGGAGCTAGAACAAAGCTGGGTCACATAAATGGGAAACACCACAACTGAACAATGGGCTGCCTCCAAAGAAGAGAGAGTTCTGGTTTGGTCAAGGTTTATTCTCTTAAAAGGGAAAATGGGGTCAAACAAGTCCAGAACTCTGTGGGTGAAAGCGAAGATAGAAATTAAAATAAAGAAGAAAAAATATGATTCTGACAGATTAGATTAGATTACTTACAGTGTGGAAACAGGCCCTTCGGCCCAACAAGTCCACACCGCCCCGCCGAAGCGCAACCCACCCATACCCCTACATCTACCCCTTACCTAACACTACAGGCAATTTAGCATGGCCAATTCACCTGACCTGCACATCTTTGGACTGTGGGAGGAAACCGGAGCACCCGGAGGAAACGCAGACACGGGGCGAACGTGCAAACTCCACACAGTCAGTCACCTGAGGCGGGAATTGAACCCGGGTCTCTGGCGCTGTGAGGCAGCGGTGCTAACCACTGTGCCACCGTGCCGCCCTATGTCAGGTAGATGATATAATTGAGAACCAAGAGGAATATAGAACATTCAGAGGAGAAGTGAAAAGGCTCAGTTGAGAAGGAAAGAGGACTTGTGAAAGAAAACTGGCTGCCAACATAAAGATGAATTCCAAAATCTTCTATGGGCACATCAATAGTAAAAGGATAGTAAATGGAGAAGTAGGGTAGATTAGGGACCAAAAAGGAATTTACACATAGAGGCAAGAGGCATAGCTGGGATGTTAACTGAGTAGTTTGTTAATGTCATTACAAGTAAGATAGATACAACCCAGGCAATGTTGACAGAAGAAAAAGTGTTGTCACTTGATAAGTAGGAAGTGTTGCTATCAATACTAAAATTTCACAAGGCACCAGTACTAGTTGAGATGCATCTAAGGATGCTGAAGGAAGTAACACAGGAAATTGCAAGGGCACTGACTATAATATTCGAGTCTTCCCTAGATTGAGGGACATGCCAGAGGACTGAAAATTTGCAGACATTTTGCCCTTGTTCAAAACATATAGTAAGGACAAGCCTAGTAATTACAGACTGGTCAGTTTAACTTTGGTGGTAGGGAAGCTTCCAGAAATTATTATTTGAGGTAGAATTTGGAATCACAAGGAAAAAGGTGGCTTGTTTAGGAACAGCCAGCATGGATTTCTAAGGGAAAATCATGCTTGATTAATTTTTGGAGAATTGGCTGAAAGGATTACTAAGGGAAACACTGTTGATTTGGGTGTATGGGGATACCCTGGGCTAGATGAGGATACCATGAAAGATTCTCATTGCAACCTCACCCCTTGCCTGAGTGTGATAGCCCTCCGGTTAAACCACCATCAGTCATTTCTCTGTAAGGTCAGAGCAGTCCTATAGTCTGGTAAGACTATGGCAACTTTACCTTTACCTTTATGTGAGCTTTCAAAGGCACAGTACTACAACAGTTTTATGAGAAATGTTATAGCTCATTGAATAAAATGGACAAGAGCAACATGAATAAAAAATTGGCTGAGTAGTAGGAGACAGGGAGTAATTAACAATGATTTTTTTTGCACTGGAGTTTTGGGGATAGCATTTTTTTGATACATATTAATAATCTAGATCTTTGTGTGTGAGGACAATTTCAAAGCTTGGAATCATTGTAAACAGTGAGAAGGACTGGGTAGAACTTAAAAAAAGACATGGACAAGTTGGTAGAGTGGGTAGACAGATGGCAGATGGAGTTCAATGCAGAGTTGTATGAAATAATGCATTTTGGTAGGAAGAACATGGACAGACAATATAAATGCAGGATATAATATTTAAGGAGGTGGAGGAACAAAGGAACCTATTATATATATAGAAAAAAATACAGCGCAGTACAAGCCCTTTGGCCCTCAATGTTGCGCCGATCCAAGCCCATCTAACCTACACTAGCCCACTATCCTCCATATGCCTATCCAATGCCCGTTTAAATACCCATAAAGAGGGAGAGTCCACCACTGCTACTGGCAGGGCATTCCATGATCTCATGACTCGCTGAGTAAAGAATCTACCCCGAACATCTGTCCTATACCTACCACCCCTTAATTTAAAGCTATGCCCCCTCGTAATAGCTGACTCCATACGTGGAAAAAGGTTCTCATGGTCAACCCTATCTAAACCCCTAATCATCTTGTACACCTCTATCAAGTCACCCCTAAACCTTCTTTTCTCCAATGAAAACAGCCCCAAGTGCCTCAGCCTTTCCTCATACGATCTTCCTCCCATACCAGGCAACATCCTGGTAAACCTCCTCTGCACCCGTTTCAGTGCCTCCACATCCTTCCTATAGTATGGCGACCAAAACTGCACACAATACTCCAGATGCAGCCGCACCAGAGTCTTATACAACTGCAACATGACCTCAGGACTCCGGAACTCAATTCCTCTACCAATAAAAGCCAGTCCGCCATATGCCTTCTTCACCGCACTATTTATCTGGGTGGCAGCTTTCAGAGATCTGTGTACATGGACACCAAGATCCCTCTGCTCCTCCACACTACCAAGTATCCGACCATTAGCCCAGTACCCCATCTTTTTGTTACTCATACCAAAGTGAATCACCTCACACTTACCCACATTGAACTCCATTTGCCACTTTTCTGCCCAGCTCTGCAGCTTATCAATATCCCGCTGTAACCTGACACATCCTTCCTCACCGTCAACAACTCCACCGACTTTCGTATCATCCTCACCCAACCTTCTAGCCCCTCCTCCAAGTCATTTATAAAAATGACAAACAGCAAAGGTCCCAAAACAGATCCTTGCGGAACACCGCTAGTAACTGCACTCCAAGATGAACCTTTACCATCAACTACTACCCTCTGTCTTCTTCCAGCCAGCCAATTCCTAATCCAAACCTCCAACTCACCCTCAATGCCATACCTCTGTATTTTTTGCAGTAGCCTACCATGGGGAACCTTATCAAATGCCTAACTAAAATCCATATACACCACATCTACCGCTTTACCCTCGTCCACCTCCTTAGTCACCTTCTCAAAGAATTCAATAAGGTTTGTGAGGCACGATCTGCCCTTCACAAAACCATGCTGACTATCCTTGATCACATTATTCCTATCCAGATGTTCATAAATCCTATCCCTTACAATTCTCTCTAAGACTTTGCCCACAACAGAAGTGAGGCTCACTGGCCTATAATTACTAGGGTTATCCCTACTCCCCTTCTTGAACAAGGGAAAACATTTGCTATCCTCCAGTCTTCTGGCACTTTTCCTGTAGACAACGAGGACATAAAAATCAAGGCCAATGGCTCTGCAATCTCCTCCCTTGCTTCCCAGAAAATCCTAGGATTAATGCCATCAGGCCCAGGGAACTTATCTATTTTCACCCTTTCCAGAATTTCCAACACCTCTTCCCTACATACCTCAAAGCCGTCCATTCTAATTAATTGTGACTCAGTATTCACATCGGCAACAATGTCCTGTTCCTGAGTGAATACTGATGAAAAGTATTCATTCAGTGTCTCCCCAATCTCTTCAGTCTCCAAACGCAACTTCCCACTACTATCCTTGACTGGACCTATTCCTACCCTATTCATTCTTTTATTCCTGACATACCTGTAGAAAGCCTTTGGGTTTTCCCTAATCCTACCAACTAAGGACTTTTCATGTCCCCTCCTTGCTACGTTTAGCTCTCTCTTCAGATCCTTCTTGGCTACCTTATAACTCTCAATCGCCCCAATTGAACCTTCACGCCTCATCTTTACATAGGCCGCCCCTTCCCTTTAACAAGGGATTCCAATTCCTTATTAAACCAGAGTTCACTGAAGATGACAGGCTACATAATAAAGCATACAGTATAGTGGGCTGTAATAATAGCAGCATAGAATGTAAGAGCAAGAGCAATGCTGAACTGATGAGGTAAGATTTGAGAAGGCCCAAGGAATCCCTTATGGACTCAACCTGTAGGCCTCTCTTGGTCCGCCCCAGTGATCGTAACCTTTGGTGGTTTGGAATAAAAAAAGCCTCTTACAGACAGTTTAGTTTAATCTTAGTCATTCCCTTTACTCACTAACAGCATCACCATTACAACATAACACTGATACCTATAAACTAAACTATTTGGGTTCTCATAACCCAGGAGACTAGGACATCAGCTCTTCAAGAGCCCTGGCAGACTATTCCGCTGAACTACCACAAACAGGCTACCTTTTTACAGAAGTTTACAAAAGCACTGCATGTTCTGAACTAGACAGATAACAGTGAAGGACAATAATTTGGGGGAGAAGTTAATTGATACAGAGTTTCATATCAAGGTCAGATTCAATACTGTTATTAATTTCACAAAGGAACAGCTGTTATCATTCGGTGTCTTGTTTATACAGATTCACTGATGATAAGACAACTGTTCTTAATTGCCTTACCCTCCCTGCCTGTCTATTTTCTAGTGTGCAGTAAATATGTTCTATAATTCAACATTACATTTTAGTCTAAATGTTTAAGGACAAGTTTTTAAGGCTATAGACTTTCCCAGAACCTCTACAAGAATCCATTAGAGAATGCAGTACAGAAGAGATTTACAAAAATGTTACAGGGATGAGAAAAGTCAATTATGAGGTTTGATTATAGAAGTTGGGTCTGTTCTCCTTGTTGAGAAGAAAGAGAAGAGAAGATCTGATAGCAATTTTCAAAATAATGAGAGTGAAGAAGGGGAAACTATTCACACTTGTAAAAGGATCCAGAACAAAAGGGTACAGGTTTAAAGTGATTTGTGCATGTAATGTGATAAAAAGTACATTTTTTCATAAGAAATGGTTTGGATCTGGAATGCATTGGCTGAGAGTGTGGCAAAGGCAGAGGCATTCATGAAGCTGTTAGGTGAGTATTTGAATAGAAACAATGTGCAAAGATATTGGGAAAAGGCAGGGGAATGACTAAGTCATAATGCTCCTTGCAGAGCTAGAGCAAATATGATGGGCTGAATAACCTCCTCGGTGCCATATAGTCTATGATTCTGTGAGATTCGGATCAGATCTGAAGAGCTCAAACTGGGCATCAATGAAGCCCATCAGCAGCAGCAGAATTGTTTTTAATCACAACCAGTCATCTCACTGTACCAACACCATCAAGGAAGAATCCTGGTTCAATAGAGTATAGGAGTGCATGCCAGGACCAGTGCCAGATATAACTAAGCATGAGGTACCAGCCTGATGACACTACCAACTAGGTCTACATGGATGTTAAAAAGTGAAAGCAATCCCATAGCCAATGGATCAGATCAAAGTTCTGCAGACCTGCCACATCTGGTCACGAATGGAAGTGGACAGCTAAGCAAATAACTAGAGGAATAGGCTGCACAAATATTCTCACTCTCAATAATGTGGGTTCCCAGCAAACTAGTGCAAAAGATATAGCTGAATATTTATGATTACATTAAACCAGAAGTGCTGATTGGATGATTCATCCTGGTCTCCTTCAATGGTCCTCAATATCACAGATGCCAGTCTTCAACCAAGTCATTAACTCCATGTGATATCAGCAAATGCTATGGGTTCTGAGAACATTTCAGCTGTAGTACTGAAGTTTTGCACTTCAGAACTAGTTCTGCCCTTACCCAAGCTGCAATTATGGTGTTTAATCGACAGGCAGAAACCTGGTGTGCTCTGTCCATAAAAATTATGGCAAATTCAGTCTGGCTAATTACTGCTTCTTTAGTCTACACTCAGCCATCAGTAAGTTGATGGAAGACATCATTGACCATACTATCAACTTGCACTTAAATAGTAATAATCTGCTCACCAATGCTAAGTTTGTGTTCTGCCAGATTACTGCAACTCCTTCCTTAACAGTAATTTGGATATACCGACACCATATGGACTGTAATGGTTCAAGAAGGCTGCTAACTACCTGCTGCTACAGGGAATAGGGATAGCAGTAAATGCTGATCGTAACAATAATGTTCACATCCCAAGGATGAATAAATGAATAGAGGAATACTGGGAGTAAAGGATGGTATCCATAGTGACAGCCTGAAAAGTCTTCCTTTCAAAAGAAAAGTGAAAGTTGAGTTAGGTTTGTGCAGCAATTGATTTGTCAATTCCCTATTACTCTCGCTTACGGAAGAGAAGTAACAGCCTCTGTCAAAACCTCAGTTCTGAAGAACAGCCATCTTGGATTTGAAACATGAACTTTGTTTATCTTGACACATAGAGTCGTCGAGTTATCCAGCATGGAAACAGACTCTTTGACCCAACTCATTTGCACTGACCAGTATCCAAACTGATCGAGCTAGTGCTTTCAAATAAACCTTTGGACTATAACCTGACGTTGTGTGATTTTTATCCTCATGACACTACCATTAACTGTATAACTTCAGCCCTGGTTTCCCTTACCCAAATTCAACACCTCACATTTATCTAAATTAAACTCTATCTGCCTCTCCTCAGCCCATAGGCCCATCTAATCAAGGTCACATTGTACTTTAAGATGATCTTCTTCACCATCCACTACACCAACAATTTTGGTGTCATCTGTAAACTTAGTAACCATATGTTCATATCTAAATCTGCCATGGGGCAGCACGATGGCACGATGACCCGAGTTCGATTCTAGCCTCGGGCAACTGTTTGTGTGGAGTTTGCACATTCTCCCCATGACTGCGTGGGTTTCCTTTCCTCCAAAGATGTGCAGGTTAGGTGAATTGGTCATGCTAAATTGCCCATAATGTTAGGTGCATTAGTCAGAGGGAAATGGGTCTGGGTGAGTTACTCTTTGGAGGGTCAGTGTGGACTTGTTGGGCTGAAGGGCCAGTTTTCACACTGTAGGGAATCTATCTATCAAATCATTTATTCTAATGACGAGAAGTGGTGGACCCAGCAATGATAGGACATATTCTGCTAGATCTGCTGAGTTTCTCCAGCATTTTCTGTTTTTATTCCAGATTTGCAACATCCGTAGTACTAACGTACTGTGCTTTTATTTATTATTTTGGAAATGTTTACACTGTTTTCCTCAGAATTGGTGAAGAGGTGATCAAACAGAGCTCTTCAATATGATAAGAGTTTTGGGTAATCCAGTCAAAAATGAACAATTCCAGTTGGAGAGCGGGTAAATAACAATTTAAAAATAATTGACAAAAATATCTAATTGGAGTATCAGAAAATATTTTGCACTGTGAGTTGTCAGGATCTAGAACTTGAAAATATTGCATGAGCTCACTCTATAAAAATTTTAAAACAGGGTTGTGCAGAAAACGAGGAACTTAGTGCATTTTTCTGTCAATGTGGACTAACCATGCTCTTTCACAGAACCAGCACAGGGTTAATGGGCTAAATTTCTTCCTTCTGTGCTTTAATTTTTTTTGCTATTCTAACTTGAGTTTCATTATCAGAAAAGTTATAGCTCTAATCATGTGTTTATCTTTTATCATGAATAATATTTATTAATTTTTATGGACTTTAGTGTGAAGGATTGTGGATGCCAGGATTGTTTTTTATTTAAAGAAAGGACATTGAAATTTTTTATTATAGAAAGTCAATTTTTGGTAGTTGCATGTCATGTGATAACTGCTTGTTTGTGACTATCAGGTTCTAAGTTTTGCTTTGATTATTATTTAGAGCAGTTGAGATACCTGCTGGAAGAATGCTTCCCAGCTCAGTTCTTCAGTTTCTGGACAGCAAACCTTGGTGCAGATTCAGTGTAGTACCTGTTTAATACATGATGTAGGCATAATAGCTGTATTGTTTAAAAGTTATTTGGATTTGGAAATAATGAGAATTAGAAGAAGAAAGCCTTTCTGTAAAAATGGTACACACCCTCTGGTAATATTTTACTGGCAAGATAATGGGTTAAAAGAATAATGGTTAAAAGATTTTCTTTTGAAAATCTAGCCCATTATCACAAATTAGTCTGAAACAACTCCACGTGTGGTACACTTGATCAAAGACATAACCTTCCCTTGTCCACCTCTGTAATCTGTAAACCCATTAAGTAAGTTGATTTGGAAAAAAAACTATGATAGTATATTTTTTCAAAACAACTCTCAGACAATTCTATGAATACTTGAGTAGAAGCTGAGGGAATAGGTATCATCTATTAACAGTGGAATCTGAACCAGTGGAGCTGGGTGCGGTTGCATTAGATACTTCAGTACAAGGAGAAGCTTTCCGTGTTTCAAGTTAGATCTAGTGGATATCATGCTAAGCTAAAACAAAACCCTTCAATCACAAGAAGAGATTTTCTTCATCTGATGTAAACAGGATTAGGCTTTCAGTTGAGTGACATTTCACAACCTGTCTTCTAAATAAGCCATGTATCATGTTCACACCTTTATTGAATTTGTCTTATGATCTTCTGCAGAGAAAGGCTAAAGGACAACAAACACAAAGCATAAGGGAAACATTAACGAAGAGTACCACAATGCAAATGAAATTCCATTGTGGCTGTGGATAATACATTACCTAAAAATGTAATATCAAATCAGTTTAACATGTGAAATGTTATTATAATCAGATTTATTGTGGAAAAAGAGTAAAAGGAGAGGCTGTATGTGCAACATTGTTTCTATGAATGGATAGAGTTAAGCGAAACCAGGACATACTTTAGATATTCTGCTTCCCAGACACACATGAGAAATTAGATCTGTTTTTTTCTACCTTAAGCTGCAGGACATTTGTTGCCATTCTGCTCCAAAAAAATTGGCACGGATTTAGTCCTTGTAACTTGTCTTTCCTTAAGATTAGCAAAAATATGGATGTCAAACACTAGAAAGAAACATTCATGGAATGCCTATCTGCATTTTGACATTGTCTGAGGATTCCTACTCCTTCAAAAGTGTATGCACAAATATTACAAAGGGTTGAAGAAAAGCTATATCAACTTGCATCTATCAAGTTCTTCTCAGAATATGATTTAAGAAAATGGATGCTGAATCAAAGAGCTTAAATTATGAAGGATGACTAAGAAACTAATCAAAGGATTGAATCTTAGGAGCAGGATTCTAGGACATGGTGCCATGATGGCTTAAGGCACAGCTGCTGGTGTGGGACAAAATGAGAAGGACAATACAGCATATTAAAGTCTGAGGAATAATGAATTAAACTTTAGGACACAAATTTTAAATCAGAAATAGTAGAGAACCAACAGCCAGCATAGATGAACGTGGACGAGTGGGATAAGTAAATGGAATTTGTTGCAGGATAGGATATGAGCCGTAGAGTTTTAAATCAATCCAAGTTTATAGAGCCTGCAAATTTGGATGGTGTCCTTGAGAATAATCAAATCTGGAATTGACAAAGATTTCCTTTGGTAAAAACAATGACTGCAGATGCTGGAAACCAGATTCTGGATTAGTGGTGCTGGAAGAGCACAGCAGTTCAGGCAGCATCCAAGGAGCTTCGAAATCGACGTTTCGGGCGGCTTTTGCCAGAAAGATTTCCTTTGTCATTCCTGTACAGCTGGACCTAGTAGACAGAGCAAGCTTGTGGAGGAGACAGAAGGAGGGAGAGAATGTTTGCTATCTTTCACTAGTTCTGAAGTTGCACCACTTGCAGATTGCCTAGACTGAATTAGAAGAACAGTGGTTGATTCCTGAAGCAAACCTTTCACTGAAGATGCTATCTCTTATTCCTCAGAAATTCTGTTTTAAAATTTTGTCTCACAAATATTATAATAGCATTTGTTCCTCATACTTGTCTTTGAGATTTAACCTGCTACAAGAGCAGGTTAGAAGCTAGGAATTCTGCAATGAGTAACTCACCTCCTGACTCCTTAGTGCCCATCCACCATCTACAAGGCCCAAATAAGTTTGATGGAATGTTCTCCATTTGTCTGGATGAGTGCAACTCCAACAGCACCCAAGATGCTTAATATCACCTTTGACAAAGCAACCCACTTAACTGGCATCCAAGCCATCACCTTCCACATTCACTCCCTTCATCACTGACATGCAGTGGCAGCAAGATGCCACATGAAAGATGGACTGTGGTAACTCACTAAAACACCTTTGAAAGGACCTTCTAAACCCAAGACCTCGATCACCTAGAAGGACAATGGAAGCAGATAAATGGGAATGCTGAACCTGTAAGTTACCCTTTATGCATACTTCATTCAACCTAAAATTACATTGCTGTTGCTTCACTGTTACTGGAACTCTAATAGCACTGTGAGTGAACCTATATCACTTGGAGTGCAGTGGTTTAAGAAGGCTGCTTATCACCATCTTTTGAAGGATACTTGTGGAGAACAATAATATATGCTGGCTTAGCCAGTAATGTCCACATCCCATAAATTTTTAAATTTTTGGTTTAAAAAAAAATTAGGAATAGTCAGTAAATTCTACCCTTGCCAGCACTGTCCACAAGTTTCAAAATAATAAAAATATAGCCAAGGTCTCAACGTGGCTTCTTGTGTTACTCCACCAATCACAATCTGGCAACGTGAAAATGCCCCCATCTTCCATACTCTTTGCTTCTTGTTCTTTAACCAATCATCTATCCATGTTATCCCCACCTTCATGATTTAAACTATTGTGTGGAACCTTTATTAAAAGCCTTTTGCAAGTTCAAATATACGACATGTGTTAGTTTCTTTTTATCTGCACTACCAGTCATATCCTCAAAAAGACTCTTAGCAAACCTGTTAATCCATATTGTGTTTGTCTGACCATGCATTGAATTTCAATGTGCATGGTTAAAACTTCCTTAATAGAAAATTCAAGAATTTCCACTCAACTGATGTCAAGGTAACTGGACTGTAGTTTCCTGCTTTCTCTCCCTCTTTTCTTGAACAATAGCATTATATTGTATTTGCTAAATTCCAACCTGCTGGAATCAGAAAGAATTTAGGGAATTTTGGAAAATCAGATTCTCATCCATTATCACTGCTGCTATCTTTTTAGGGCTCTTTAAGTCATCAATACTTTCCCACTCACTGAAAATAATACAGAGCTGCAACAGATTTAATTTAGCAAATCAGAGCTGCTCAGAGTGTTTGCACTATTATCACTGTTGGGGAGATACTTTTCCATAGTATGTTCCAATCGATATTTCTCCAAAAAACAAAAAAAAAATTGGCAAAGGAAATTTTGAAATCCTTAAAAGCATACTTCAAACCACTGGTGAATGTAAATTATGAATACTATTTGTTCAGTATTAGGTGAAAAAAGTTCATTTATCAATCTGTGGCTATGTTAACACCTTGCAGGATCATATGAATTTGTGCAAATAAAAGATGGGCTAATTAAACAAAAACCAAGGTTGCTCAAAAAGCTCAGCAAGTCTGGTATTATCTGTGAAGAGAAATCAGAATTAACGTTTAGGGTCTGGTCACCAGGCTTGAAATGTTAACTCTGATTTCTCTTCAGAGATGCTGCCAGACCTGCTAAGTTTTTCCAGCTCATTCTGCTTTTTGTTTCTGATTTACAGAATCCACAGTTCTTACCATTTCTTTCTGGTCTTATTAAAGACCGGATCATTTTAAGCATAGGAAATAACACAATGGGAACATGCCTACAGACAGAGGTGAAACCCATTCTCAGGAAAGCAATCAATGTATAAAAGTACTGAGATTGTAAGGCTGTAACAAATTTATTGCAGAAAATACTAAGTCTTGCATTATGCTGATGAGACATTACCAGCTAAGAAGGCAGAAGGATCACAAACAAAGGGCAGGACGGAAATGACAAGTGTGAGGAAAGCAGTTTTGTCACTGCAAAAATCCAAAGCATTTTGTGCTTAACTGATATCAAAATAACTGGCCTATAGTTCCCAGTTTTCTGCCTCACTCCTTTCCTTGAATGTCAGAATTATATTTTCTGACTTTTAACTTGCTGGGATAATTCAGAATTTGGCTACAAGTAAACACAAGAAGCAGGTACAAGTGAGATACCAGCCAAAGATCCTATTGAATTCCTCTAAACCACAATGACATGTTAGTTCATTTGGAACAGTAGGTGATGGTATGTGATTGTTGGAATGTTAGGTAAAAACAAGGACTGCAGATGCTGGAAACCATTTTCTAGATTAGAGTGGTGCTGGTAAAGCACAGCAGTTCAGGCAGCATCCGAGGAGCAGGAAAATTGACGTTTCGGGCAAAAGCCCTTCATCAGGAATAGAGGCATGTTCCCATTGTTGGAATGTTGACTACAGAATGAGAACGCATAGTCAGCGTAAAGTGTATGAAAGACACTACTGTGTCAGGCAACATCATCACTTTAATAGTCCCATACAAAGTGGCTCAATATGGCAATCTAAACATGAAACTCACAAAAGTAAGGTTGAGGCTATGTAATGCCACCATATTTGTATAATCAATCTGACAGCCCAATGCGATAACAAAAGTGAAGTTAGAATACAATCCCTGCAGTATAGAAAGAGGCCATTCAGCCTATTAAATCTGCTCCAAAGAGAATCCCACCACAATCCTACACTTACCATGGCTAATCCACCTAGCCTATACACCTCTGGAGACCACAGAGCAATTTAGCTTGGCCAGTCCAGTTAAACTATGCATCTTTTGACTGTAGGAAGAAACTGGAGCACTGGAAGAAGCAGGAGAATATGTAAACTCCACAAAAACATTCACCGAAGGCTGGGATTGAACACAGGTCCCCTGTTCTGTGAGGTAGCAGTGCTAACCACTGAGCTACCATGCCATCATGAAGCTCTGGAGCTTCAGATCATATTGACTATTCCTCTCATCTGGAGAAAGTCTAAAGCTTGAATTGGCAACCTTCAAAGAGCAAAACATATTTGCAACATCTTGCTGCATGCTAACAGTGTTTACCATGGAACAAATCCCAAAAAGAGTATGACATTTGGTTGCATGTTTTGGAGTGTGTAAGAAAAATTCTGTATTGCTAAAGAAAGTTCCAGTTGTTCTTCAGGTCAGCCTGAAAGACAAGATAGAAGAGTGAAAAAGGAAGGCACAATCAAGAAAATGACAACCCTTATAGAATGAATTTGCATTATAATAGTGAAACAACCTGGGAAGCTGAGAGTATATAACAACTAAAAGTATAAAAGTAAGGCTCTGAAGAGATATCAGTACCCATGCCAATCATCAAATGTATTTTCCCCAACGTTTATACAAACCAATCCTTGACTGGAGAAACACCACCTGGGAAGTAGCTCAGTACAAAGACTTATATCATACTGAAGCCAAATTATTCTTCCAAGAGCAAAAATGCTGAAATCACAAGTAGGAACAAACATGACAAATTTAAATTGAAATGGCAGAAAGCCAAATTTAATTTTGACAAGACAATGAAGCCATTACATATAATATTATTTATTACATTACAGTGGAGTCATCACTCCCAGGCCCCAGAAACTTATTTTTTTGAAGTCAGTCTCCATCTTTCAAATTAAACTATCATCAACTGTATTGAAATTAGTGACAAAGAAGCACAAAAAACGCAGCTTCAACTATCAATTCTTTTCAAGAAATCTAGGACATAGCAGACTAATTTTTCAGATCAAATAACATCCTTTGAAAAACAAACAATAAACTTACAAAGAATTCTAGAAGTCTGGGTGAGTGAAGGATGGGGTTTGGGGCAGAACGTAAAATGAAACAGCTAATATTATAACTAGAGGATCTACAAAGTAAACATAAAAAAGTTCTAGCAATTTTAATGGCTCTTTCTATGGGGTAAATTAGAAATATTTGTAAATTAGAAGGCAAATATACTCTTCGCCTTCTGTTGATCAGAAGGAAAAGAGTAAAACACAGAGAAATTATAATGAGCTGATAATGACAGAAAACTCCATCTTCAACCAAATCTAACATATTGACACAAATTAGATGAAATGGAGTCTATAAATAGTATTCTGGATTAGTGGTGCTGGAAAAGCACAGCAGTTCAGGCAGCATCTGAGGTGCATTGAAATCGACGTTTTGGGCAAAAGCCCTTCATCAGGAATAAAGGCAGAGGGCCTGAAGGATGGAGAGATAAATGAGAGGAGGGTGGGGGTGGGGAGAAAGTAGCATGGAGTACAATAGGTGAATGGGGGAGGGGATGAAGGTGATAGGTCAGGGAGGAGGGTAGAGCGGATAGGTGGAAAAGAAGATAGGTAGGACAAGTCATGGGGACAGTGCTGAGCTGGATGTTTGGAACTGGGGTGAGGTGTGGGAAGGGGAAATGAGGAAACTGTTGAAGTCCACATTGATGCCCTGGGGTTGAAGTGTTCCGAGGCGGAAGATAGACGTTCTTCCTCCAGGCATCGGGTGGTGAGGGAGCGGCGGTGAAGGAGGCCCATGACCTCCATGTTCTCGGCTGAGTGGGAGGGGGAGTTGAAATGTTGGGTCACAGGGCGGTGTGGTTGATTGGTGCAGGTGTCCCGAAGATGTTCCCTAAAGCACTCTGCTAGGAGGCGTCCAATCTCCCCAATGTAGAGGAGACCGCATGGATACAATAAATGATATTGGTGGATGTGCAGGTAAATAGTATCCAAGTCAATGTCTTCATTTGAAGCTGTTACTTTTAAAGCATTAATGAAATGTTACAAGAGTAGTTTTAATGGTACTTTCATGTAGTTTTAAAAGTTAGATTTGAATTCAAGCAACTTGTCGCATGTTTTATCGTCCATAACTATTCAAAGAAAAGATGATTTGAGAAAATATTTGAGAAAAGGAAGCTGACAATCACAATCAGGAGCAAAAGGTCATGTTAGAAAATTATTTTACTTCCAATAAATTAATTTCCACTCCTGATTAGGATTCTAAACATATAAACTCCTGGCTAATGTTTGGTTCCGTGAAGTGGGCATTACTCATTTGTAAGCCGTGATAAAGATGTATGATATAGCCATTTGGTAGGACATAAATTGAGTATTGCTGTAGAAAAACACTTTGTTGAAGATTTTCATCTTGCACTCATTAGACGAATTTGCAAGAAATGCCAGAGTGAAAGTACATTATTACTATATGTGAGAATGGCTGTCACCTATTTTGTTGAGTTGAAGCAGGCTTAGTGCATGTACGTGTTCTTTCTATCTGGAAAAAACAAAGCCCTGTGTATTAGTATATGTAGTTTCCAGTCCATGCATGTGTCCCATGCCGCAAGCCTGACAGGCAATCCTAAATTGGTTGTTAGCATTAATACTTCACACAGTTAGTATTATCTAGCAAATATTGTCCAATAATAGATCTAATCTGATGACATCTAATGTTGGATACTATGTTGTATCAATTATCATTAGAGTCACAGAGTCAGAGGAAATAGACCCTTCGGTCCAACTAGTCCATGCTGACCATAATACCAAACTAAACTGGCCCCATCTGCCTGCACTTGGCCCATATCACTCCAGAGGTTTCTTATTTATGTAACTAGCTAAATGTGTTTTAAGCATTGTAATTGTATCCACATCCACCACTCCCTCTGAAAGTTCATTCTGCGCTCAAACCACTCTCTTATAAAGAAAATTGCCCCTCATGTCTGTTTTAAATCGTCCTCCTCTCAACTTAAAAATATGTCCCTAAGTCTTGAAATCCCCCACTTTAGGGAAAAGACACCTTATCTATACCCCTCATGATTTTATAAACCTCTATAAGGTCACCTCTCAGCCTCCTACGCTCCAGTGAAAAATGTCCCAGCCTCTCCTTATAACTCAAACCCTCCATTCCTAGCAACATTCTGGTAAATGTCTTCTGAACCTTCTCCAGCTTCATAATATCCTTCCTATAACAGGGAGATCAGAAGTGGACACTACTCCAGAAGAGGCATCATCAACATCCTGTACAACCTCAACATGATGTCCCCAGTCTTCTTAAATTGGTGCATTCTCCATATTAACATGTCTATCAATCAAAAGTCTAATTGCCAACCTTTGCACTCTCCTCTCATGCATTAAAATGCCATCTTTCCCACTAAATTGGTACTCTTTCAAATTATTCATGTGTGCAAAGCAAAGCTCTTCAAGAAAATGTGTTTCCTTCTGCAATACTAAAAATATATTGGCATGCTTCATTGACTGATAAAGCCAAAGAAATATTAGCTTTTATAACACCAGATAAAGCTACCAAATGTAAAATCATATTATTTGGAATATAAAAAGCATCAACAATATTTTTAACCATTAACCATCAAGATCATGGAAGAACTGTACAATTGTATTGTTTACATAGATGACTTCTTTGTGTTCGGTCAAACTTTGGAAGAACAATTACAATTGTTTGACTGGGGGGTAAAGAACTAACTTTGTTGTATATCTGGCTGAAAATTAATTTGCCAAAGTAAATGTGACTTACTTGGGCCACACTGTGAAGAAGGTCAAGAAGTATCTTGAGAAGCATAAATAAAGGCTAGCTTGGATTTTCCAATGCCAAAGACAAAATGCAAAAACTTGTGCCATATCCCATCTGTGGATTTTATCATAGAGTTCATTCTGAATTTCAGCATTTAATGTCTGACAAGTTTCTTAAAGAAAGATAAGAAGATTGAATGGAGAAAAAGATGTCAGAGAGCCTTTGACAGCTTGAATGCTGTACTGATTATCACATCATTTCCAGCAGCACCAAATTATGATAAGCCATTTGGTTTGACTGTTGATGCCAGCAATATCAATGTTATTTTTGTTACAGCAAGAAGAATGGGGATTGAGTAGCTTGTTAATTATTTTTGGTACATGAGTTAGTGTTCACAGCAATATTCAGTAATAGTGAAAGAAACATTGAACTTAATGTTGACTGTACAAAATGTGATGCCTATGCAACCCATAACTGCAGAAATTCTTTCATACATGGATCATAATCCTTTCATTTTTTTAGTGAGATTTCATATGAAGAATTTTATACTGTTTCTTTAAAGTTTTCTGTTACTACTATATAGCTTGAAAATCATTAATCTCCTAGAAAAAGGCTACTATTACCATTTCTTTATCAAGAGTGAATGTGGAGCAAAGTGAATATTGGGAGCAAAATTAACTTTGTAGAAATTAGAATCTTTAATGTATTATTATATAGATTATAATCTACTATTATTGTCAAAGTAAAATACAAATAGTGATGAGGAAATATTGATAGAAAATCAAAATGCCTCTTAAAGATACATTTGCAATTTTTCGGTGGGGTAGGTTTGATGAGTTCTAGACTAACCAAATGAATACACGTCAACTGTGGCAAGGTTTACACAATATAATGGTCTAAAAAGCGAAGTTGAATAGAATCGCTGACAACCATGCGTCAATCCTGATGAACTCAATGTACTCTATGCTTGTTTTGAACAGAAGGTCAGTGAAATGTTGTCACCTGCCCCGACAGTTTCGGGTGTACCTGAACCTACAGTCACCATCGCAGATGTCAGATTGGCCATATTGACGATGAGCCCACAGAAGGTGACTGGCCCAAATGGAGTCCCGGCCATGCACTCTGATCCTGCATGGACCCGCTGGCAGAAGTGTTTTCAGACATCTTAACCACTCCTTGCTACAATGTGAAGCTCCCACCTCCTTCAAGAAGACCACTATCATCCTGGTGCCAAAGAAAAATCATGCAATGTCCCTTAATGACTAATGCCCGGTGGCTCTGTCATCTATCATTATGATGTGCCTTGAGAGGTTATTAATGGTACACATCAGTTCCAACCTCCCAGATTGCCTTAATTTGCCTACTGTCACAATAGGTCCATAGCAGATGCCATCTCCCTGGCTCCACACTCATCTCTGGAACATATGGATAACAAGGTCACCTATGTCAGAGTCCTATTTATTGACTTTAACTCCGCCTCCACCATAATTATATCAAAACTCTTCTTCAAACTTCGAGACCTAGGACTCTGCTCTCCCATCTGCCATTGGATCCTTGACTTCCTGACCCGCAAATCTCATTCAATAAGTATAGGCAACAACACCTATTCTGCAATAATCCTCAACACTGGTGCCCTGCAAGGCTGCATATTCGGCCCCTTACTATGCTGTTTACACAATCACTATTGCTTGGCCAAATTCAGCTCTAATTCCATTTACAAATTTGTTGATGACACCACTGTAGTGGGTCAGATCTCAAATAACAATGAGAAAGAGTAAAGAGATCGATAGCTTAGTGGTGTGGTGTAAATGCAACAATCTCTCCCCACAATGTCAGCAACATGAAGGAACTGGTCATTGACCTCATGAAGTGGAGAGGAGGACACACCCCTGTCTGCATCAGCGGTGCTGAGGTGGAGGTAGTCAAGAACTTCAAGTTCCTAGGGGGTAAGTATCACCAGTGATCTGTCCTGGTCCATCCATGTTGGCGGTACAGTCAAGAAAGCACACAATTCCTCTACTTTCTCAGAAGACTAAGGAAATTCAGCATGTCCACAATGACTCTTATCATTTTTTACTGATGAACTCAGAAAACATCCTCCAAAGTGCATCATAGTTTGGGATGCAACTGCTCTGTCCAAGACCTCACAAAATTACAGAGAGTTATGAACACAGCCGAGTCCATCATGAAAACCAGCCTTCCTCCTATTGACTCTGTCTACATCACCCAGTCGTTTGGGATAGCAACAACATAATCAAAGACACCTCCCACCCTGGGTATTCTCTCTCCTGCTCAAAGGAAGAAAGTGGAAGATACAAAAGTTTGAAAACATGCACCAACAGATTTAAAAACAACTTCTCTACTGTTATTAGACTTATGAACAGGCCTCTTACTTATTAGAATTGATCTTTCTCTACAACTTCTCTGTGGCTATAACACTATATTCTGCATTCTATTACCCTGAAGTGCTTATGTAATATATGATTTTTCTGGTTAGCATGTAAAACAATACTTTTCACTGTATCTCAGTAAGTGTGACAATAATAAATCAAATCAAAATTTACAATGTTGTTGGGAACTTGGATTCTAAAGTAGAGGTAAATGGCTTTTTGGTATTCAGTTCTATGGAAGTAATATTTTAATGGTTAGAAATTCATTTTTCAGTAGCTGCAGATAGTCAAAGTTATAGAAGGGTCAATGAGTTCGGGTGTGTTCCTCAAGGAAAGAGTCACAGTTGGTGAATGTGCAGAAAATTGCCTAATGGAAATGCTGGTGAATTTGTCAATCAAGAAAGAAATTAAAGAGCAAAGATTGGAGTGATACATCACTGGATTTTAGTATCTGTAAAGGATATTGCTAGGAAAAGATCATTTTGTTCTTTTTGAAAGGTAAGATCTTTCTAAATTGTCATTGATAGCTTTTTTTCAGCTGGATGTTTTGTACTCCTCGGGAACCTTCTCTTCCATCTCTTTCTTACTTGAGCCAGATTGTTCCTCTCATTGTAACTATCTAGGTTAGGCAAGGTGTTGAACAGACTCCTCATCTATGGTCCTACCTCATCCAAACACAGCATGGTACATTGAGATGAATCAGATGTACACTAACTGCCTCAGAGTGAGTATGTCATGTTAATATGTTGATGAGATACCATCACAGGGATGATAATGTATTCACAGAGATGAAAGCTGTACTAACAGTTCTTTCCCCTCACAGAAGTACTCACTACAGAATTTAAGTCATTGAGTTTGTTTTGAATTTGTTAAAGTTCAGTGAGTCTTGCATTTCATGTTTCCCTAGAGTCAGGTAATAGCACTATCACCTTGTCCCTAGCAACAAAATTTCAAACTTTTGACTTTTTGTTGGCACTAAGTTTTATTAATTTGTTGAGCACCTTTCAAATCCTTTTGGTCAACTCGGGTGCTTTGCTCAGTTTTCTTTGAAATGTAAAACATAGATGATAAGGAAAAAGATTTATATTATCATTTTTTGGCTAAGTGTATTGCACAAGGTATTTTTGGACTGATTTTCACCTTGAAGCCATGCAAACATTCCTTTGCCAAACTCACCATATTAATGGCCTACCCTTCTCTGAAGTATCCCTCACATCTGATTCTAGCCCCATTTTACCAAGCACAATCCCAGAAAACTCACCAGTCAATGGGTATCCACTAAAAGGTTTGTATCCATTTTGACTGAGCTATCCTTAAACTGTTGCTATACACCCAATTGAGCTTTGGCATTCTGAAGCTGCCCTGTTGAGTCATTTACATTTCTAGAAGAAGTTGCGATTGGGGAAGATGGCATAGCAATTCTCTGGCAGATCTGGAAGTCCAAGTTGTGGAGATATTGCAAAGCAGAGGAGTTCTCTTTCTGGAGGACTAGCAGAAGAGGCCATGATTCCAGCACTGACAGCTTCATTTCCAGAGACCACCTAGTCAGTGCCATCTCCATGGTACAGAGGAATGGCCAACAGTTCGATAAGAAGTTCAGTGATCTTCCCAGTGCACCATTGTAAGTGCTATACTCTTCTCTTGATCCCTCACAGTCACTCCATCTCTGCCACTGCACCCATTCCCCACCAAGGCTCATGCTTTACCACTCTTACTGTTCCCTGCAATTTCTTTACTTTGCCCACTTTCACCACACTCCTCCTCTCCCAACCTCCCACACCACTAATCCTAATGTCTTCTGTGTAGCCTACTTGCTTGATCTGAGCACCTCACCATCTTTTGCCCACTTTCATCTGACCTAACTTTTCCCTTTCTTTCATGACAAGAGAAACAAGCCCATAACAGAGCAGAGAGAACCTGTACGGGTGGAGGAATGATCTACAGTAAGCTTCACTTGAGCAGCTGAGAGAGAACACCTCTGGGGTAAGGCGTAATCCGAGCGACTGTGTTTCTAGGATTTTGGAGCAAGTTGAGAATTTATTGCAGAGTAGAAGAGATGCTTTGAGCTTTTTCTGGTTCATAGTTTGTAAGGTATTTTCAAAAGGATAAATTGAGGACCAGGATTAAGGGCCAAGCACAAATCAAAGAATGACCCCACCGAAAAGCTGAAGTTTTTTGGTAGGAAATAGCTGGTAATTTCAAAATACATGAAGATTAACTGAAGTGCACCAAGGATAAGTAGTGGTCAGAGAATAAGAAAAGGGGAATGTCTTTTTAGATTAGCTTATTAGAAAAGCCAACTAGTAAGACCAAAAATGAATACACTGGAATGTGTAATCTGTGATATATGGGAAATTATAGCTCCATACTGCTCCCCCCCACCCCCCCTCCAAGAAGATCAGATGTGCAGGAAGTGATTCAAACTGCACAAGCTCCCATGTTTCAGAGCTTGATACACTGGCACATCTGTGAGGCTGAGAGTTATGCAGATAGCATGATTCAGCTAGGTGCTTACACCACAGCTCAAGGGGTTGTAAGAAAGAAGGGAATGGGTGACCACCAGGCAGTCAAACAGGAACAGGCAGCTAGTTCAGGAGTCATCTGGAGTCTTTCTCAGGAATCAATTCTCTGTTTTGGAAGCTGACGAGGGTGCTGCTTCCTCAAGGGAGTTCCGACAGAACCAAGTTTATGGATCACAGGCAGCTTGAATGTACAGGAGGGGAGGAAGAAGAAATCCCAAAACTTCATTTCTCTATTTGCTCCACCTGACTATCACTTAGCATCACATCAGCACTGGAAATCTTTCAGGAGGACAATGTCAAGCCAGCTTAAATGTCTGGATGGAGTCATATGTCACATCACATATCTTAATGAATGGATCTATGCAGACAAAACATGACACAAGAACTAACTGTACTGCGACATCTAGAAGAAGCAGGATTTACAAATATTGTGAATTCTTGCAGTCAACTGTCAAGTTCCTTGGGCATATTTTGTGGATGCATTCAGTGTCATTGTTGATCCACAACAGACAAGAGCAATTAAGGGATTTCTTGATAAACTGGAATCCAATATAATCTGATGCTGTCCAAATTGCCCTGCTACAATTGCTGAGAAAGAGGAAAAAAGAGGAAAGGAGTTGGAAATGTCTTCAAAGATAGTTTGTAAATTATTTATTATTTATTTCAGGAAGAGACTGATGTTGGTAAAGTCAAAGTTGCATTGAGAAGGTGATTATAAGCCTTATCCTTGAACTGCTGCAGGCTTGTGGTAATGATGCTTCCACCACAGTGTTAAGATGGGAATTCCATGATCTAATGGATGAGTGATAACATTTACAGCAAGGAAGGAGACCACTTTGTCCATTTCCATGATAATTGACAAGGAGTCACTCAACATAATGCCACTTTCCTGTTCTTATTCCAAAGCCTTGTTATGGAATTTCAAGTGCATATCCAATTGATTTTTACACCTCACTTTCAAATACCTGGGAGGCCCACTCCTCCCAGTCTGTAAGGTAACTGCAGTTTAGTCAACTTAATTAGGGCACTTGCGATATTAGATTAAAAAATACTAAATCAGCCACTCAGTCTTCTAAATGTTTTCTTAGTAAAAAGCAGAGGAAGCATTTACATAGGATACAACAGGCAGGGAAGAATGTTCATTTTAATGAGAGCTATTCAGCCTAACCAAGAGATCAGAAGCGTCTCCCATCTGCAAAGGTCATGCTTGATTCTGTCGATTAAATGGGCAAAATTGGCTTTAAATAACTGATCAAAAATGGGAGTAATAAATATTTCTAAGCAGAGGAAGCCGTCCTGCGACCATCTAAAAGGGAAAGGAGATCCACCGTCAGGATCAGGCACTCTCGGGAGACCGCTCATGGGCATGGCCTCTGACTTCACAAAATTGATCTTATAATCCGAGAAGCCACCAAATAGACTGATGCATAGTATCAGGTGTAGCACCTGATACAAATCAGGCTGTTGGGTTTGATAAGAAGACGAGAACATCATCTGCCAACAGTGTGATTTTATGTGATTTTATCCCCATTTCTGGAGCAATTATATTGGGATCCCTGCATATTGGCTCCACCAGTGGTTCGAAATCACCAATGTGAAAAGCACTGGTGTAAAGGGACAGCCCTGTTGACTTCACTTAAAAATATTAAAATTGCTTGATCATACACCATTGGTGAGGACTGCAGCAAGAGGATCACTATACAAACCTCCACCCAACTGATGAAAGCCTCTCCCAGGCCAAATTGCTCCAAAGTATGAAAAAATATGGCCACTCGTCCCTGTCAAATGCATTTTCCGCACCAAAGGAGATCACCAATCCCTGTACCGATCGCTGTTGACGAACTTGAATCATGTTAAGTAATCTCCTGACATTATCCATTGATGAACCCCGTCTAGTCCTCCTTAATGATGGAGGACAGTATAGTTTTGAGTCTTAATGCCAGAGTCTTGGATAGGATTTTGAAATCAACATTCAGGAGTGAAATGGGTCTATAGGAAGCACCCTCCTCCAGGGCCTTACCTTTTTTAAGAATGAGGGAGATGTTCGCCCTTCTTAGAGATGGTGGGAGCAGGCCATGATTATCTGAGTCATTAAACATGCTAAGCATCGGCCCTGACAACATACTTATAAATTCCTTATAGAACTCACTGGCAAGCCCGTCGGGACCCGACACCTTTCCATTCTAGAGCTGCCTCACAGCCTCCTGCACCTCTTGTTCTGACAATGGGGCATTGAGGAGAAACTCTTGTCCAGGAGCCACTCCCGGTAGGTCCAAATTCTTAAAAAAAGACTCCACCTTAACCTGCCCACTCTCACAGCTTTCAGATTGGTATAGTTGAGTAAAACTTCCAGAATGTTGCATTAATCCTTTTAGAATCATGGGTCAAATTTCCAGTGTCCCCTCCGATCAAGGTAATGGTCTGAGGGCACTCTTTTTCCAAGCAAGATATGCTGGGTACTTGCCCGGCTTATTCCCATGCTCAAACAGCCTTTGACTTGCAAATGTAACCTCCCTCTTGGCTGTCTGTGTGAGCATGGAGTTCAGCATAGACCGAAGCATTGCAATCATCTGCAGTTTAACCAGTGAGCGCCTCTCAAAAAAAGCCTTTTCAGCTACTCTCAGTTGTGTCTCGAGCAAGCGTTGCTGCTCACCCATCTGTCACTTCCTATTTGCTGAGTAGGAAATAACCAACTCCCTAGCATAGGCTTTAGCTGTTTCCCAAAGGATGGATGGGCTACTGGCTGAAAAAAAAACTGAACTCAGTAGAAAAGAATTCAATAAACTTGCTGTCCTTGAGGATGAAGGGGTCCAGTCACCAGTGCCTCAAGCCTACCACCGTATCCTTACTCTTAACCATTAAATACACTGGGGCGTGATCGGAAATAGTGATATTGCCAATTGTACATGACACCACCTAGTACATGACCCCAGACATGCTACAGGGGTCAGAAAAAGATCAATCCTAGTATGGCATTTATATGGGTTCAAAAAGGACTTGAAGTCCGTGCCAGTAGGGTGAAGGTGCCTCCAAACATCTACCAACCCCAATTCAGCATACAGATCCCTTAATTGTTTAGATTGCAAAGATGATATTGGCGGGCCTTTGGGCAATCTGTCTACCGTAGGGTCTATGAGACAATTGAAATCCCCTCCCATGATGATATGTTGATATGCAAAGTTAACCAGTCGTGAAAGTGTGTCTGTCAAGAATTTAAGGAGGTGGGCCGGGAGGACAGAAACCATTTAAGATTCCATATTGTTTCCCATGTATCAAAGCTTTAAGGATTACAAATCTCCCGTGTGTCTTTAATACACTCTAATAACTTAAGTAGGAGATTCTTTCTAATGAAAATGGCTACCCTCTATTCTTCCTATTGAAAGATGCAAAATAAGCCTGGTCATTCCCATTCTGTATAGGTTCAAGTGCTCTGCATCATCCAAGTGTGTTTCTTATAATAAGGCAACATCCACACTCTCCCTTTTAAGGTTGAAAACTACCTTCTTCCTCTTGACAGGTGAATGATTCCTCTTAATATTCCAGGTGCACCACTTAAACACATCCTGAGCTATAATCTTCTATAACACCATTTAGACTCCAGAAAGGAAGAACCTGAACTACATATCACTGAGCTTTAATGCAAAGGAATCCACAAAACCCAAAAACTACACAGACTAAAATAACTACAACCAACAAATCTGCAAAACTTACAAAAACTATGTACAGCAAAAACGAAAAAAAAGGCACTGATTGGAGGAATTTACCCCCCATTCAAAGGGGGGACTAACACATCCTACAACTATACTAACCAGCCCAAATGCCCTCTCAACTCCTACCAGCTAGGGTCATGCCACATACACTGACCACCCGGTAGAGAAATAAAATACGCAAAAGCTAGGTTAGTACTATAAACTAGTAAACTAAAAATAAATATGTCACCCATCCCTTAACATAACTTAGAGATTAAAGATAAATATTCTAACCATCCCGGATATCATTTCACGTAACTTATTATCAGAAAGGAGACTCCACCAAGTCTTTTTTAAAGAAGAGCAAACCTGAACGGCTCTGTCTTCTACGCCTATTCAGCCATTCGACTTAAGTCAAAATGTCCATAAAGTTCTTCGCTTTCTCTAGTTGGTCGAACAATGGAATACTGGATCCCAAGCTCGCTCAATCTCGTCTTGATGCCATCGTAGAACTTCCTTTTCCGGAGCCATCACACCTATAATCCCTCCCCTGGGCTCCAGAGGCTACCTTGATCCTCTGCTTGTATTTATAATGATGAAAATCATCAAGACAGGGTGTGGGCACTGATCCACGCCTGGCTTTCGTGACATGATCTGGTAGCCTCTTTCAGTTGTTAACCATCCCTTCTCAATCTCTAAACCAAGGAACTCCAGGAACCACTTCTTGAAGAGCTCCACTGATCGGTCACCTTCCATTCCCCTCCGGTATGCCAACAACGCGCAAGTTCTTTCTTCTGCCCCTGTTTTCGAGATCATCCACCAGATCTAATAGACCATAAATCTGTGTTTCCAGGGCTTCGATCTGGTTCTTGGAGGAGTCAGTCTCTGCCTTTTCCCTGCGGCCCAGTGCTCAAGTTCATTAGTCCTTTTTCCTAGGTCTTGCAGCATAGCAGATACAGGAGCCAACTTCTCCTCGATTTTTTTTCCTGGATCTGGACCTCGCGAGATTTAACCAGCTCCTCAACCAGGGTCTGGTTAGTAAGCAAGCCCGCTGCTTCAGAGGGCTGGGCCATGGCTCTGGTCCCTGGTGAGATTTCTCCTTTCTTTGGCATTCTCCAGCTGCAAAGACAAAGTAGACTTTTTTTTCAGGTTTCTAGTTCCTTTGCTGTGTATTTACTTATAGTGAAGTGTTTGGGATCTGTCCTGGCTCTGTTGGGTCGGTGTTGCAGTGCAGAACCCAGCAAATGTGATCCTAAATAGAAGCCACCATTTTGAATTCTCTGCACTCCCCCCCCCCCCCACCCCCCCCATCTATCCCTTGTAATCAGTAATGTAATTTTAGCTGTCTTTCAGTACTCTGGTATTGTGTCTATAGCTAGAGAGGCTTGTGAAGTAATGGTCAAAACTACTGCTATTCATTCCCTAGCTTGCCTGAGTACAGGACTCTAGATTATCCAATTTCAAAGATGTCAACCCATAAGTTCTTACTGTCTCAGTATGTTAATGTCAATTACTATTTTACGCTCCACATCCTTGATTTAAATACTATTTTTGTCCCTATCTTTTGTAAAAACAGATGTAAATTATTCATTAAGAACCACATTCACATCCTTATTTCCATAACAGGTTACTTTAATGGTCCTGATTAAGCTCTTCTTTCTGTTTTTGCCTCTTCCTCATTATCTGTCTAATAAAAAAAGACTTTGGGCTCTCCTTGATTTTATTTATTTTTCTTTCTCACTTCACCTAATACTTTTTGTACTTCTCTAGGTTCTGTTTTTCCCAATTAAGACATTTTACTTTTGGTCTACCTTTATCCTTTTCCTTGACTATCCAAAATCTGACTGAATTATGATCATTCCCACCATGGTGCACCCCAATTGATACCCTTCCACCAATGTCATTTCCTGAAACTAATTACAAAACAATCCCTCCTCTTTTGGGTTCAATATGTTCTCCCAAATGTATTTTCATAATTTAATTTACTCTTTACCTTTCACACTAACTATATCCCTATTAATATTTGAGTAACTAAGTCCAGTATTAATTCTCCATTACGGATTTGCCTACATATTTGTTCTTCTACCTCTCTGTAACTGTTTGCAAGTCTACAATACACTTCCTGAGTGTTACTACCTGTGTTCACCAATTGAAACCATATGGCCTTATATATTTTATTTTATTTGTTCATGGGATGCAGGCATTGCTGACTGAACCAGCGTTTATTGCCCATCTCTAATTGCCAGAATAAACCACATTGTTGTGGGTCTGAAGTCACATATAGTCCAAATCAGTTAAGGACGGCAGATTTCCTTCCCTAAAGAACGTTGGACGGATGGGATTTTATGACAACCAGCAGTGGTTACATGGCTGCCATTAGGCTCTTTATAATGTGTTTTTATTGAATTTAAATTTCACTCTCTGCCAAAGTGGGACTCAAAACCATGTCTTTGAAATATTAACCTGGGGTTCCAGTTTGATTACTAAAATTTCTAGCAGTCACTGCTTCCCCTTATTTGATGGGCTTCCTACCATATCAACCCTACCTTAGTGATGCTTCTTTAATCAGTACTGTGACTCAGCACTCACCACCATTATTTCATCAAAAGCTCCTGTAACTAGGAATGTTGAGCTGCACTTCTATCAACAGTGTTTCATTTACATCTATATAATTTTCCCAAATATTAATGGCTTTGTTCCTTGGACTTCTTGTTTTGTGCTTTATTCAATTTAGTATTGCCAAACTCCCTTGTTGTCTATTTTCTGGTTTCTGCTCTCTTTCCTCTCCAGACACACTTGTTAATTTTTTGTCTTTTATTTCCAATATTTCTATCTTATGAAATGTTTAAAAGTTCATTAAAAAGATGTGAATGTCACTGAGTAGACTAGCATTTGTTACTTATCTCTAATTGCCCAGAGGCAGTTAAGAGTTGACTCCATTGCTGTGGGTCCGAAGTCACTTTTAGGCCAGACCAAGTATATATGGCAGTTTTCCTTTTCTAAAGGATGTTACTGTACTAGAAACAACCTGGGTAGACATAAATTTATATGAAAGTGTAAAGCAAAGTAATTTTGATTGTTGGATATAGGTATTAGGAACAATTGACACAGATGAAGCTCTCAGATTAAGTATTCTCTCAGAAAATTTAAAAATACACCTCCTCTGGTAATTCAAGCTCACATTGAAGACTTGAGTATGACAAAGGCTGGACAGGTAGTTGAGATAATAATTATAAGATGATCCATGAAATTAAATCTTTTCTCCATTATCCCTATAAACCAGAGAGGATCATTTGTTGGTGAGTGAAAGGAAGGCAAGGAGAGGGAGTAAGGAAAGAACAGTTGGAAATGCCCTGAGAATTATTTCTCAGACTGGAGAGGAAGGTACTGAGGGTGGAAGTGAAAATCAAAATCCTAAATGTTTTCATTGTGATAAAGTGATACACCTTCATTCAGAATTCTGGAAGTGGCATTGGAAAGCTCTGGGACTTCTTGGGGATTGTAAGAACAATCTTGCAAAGGAGCCATACTGAATCAACTTGTTGCCTTAAATTCAAATATATGACTGAAGAGAAACACTACTATTAACACAGGAGAGGTAACTAAGATATATGAGAAATACAAGGGATTTTTATCAAAAGGAAAATTAACCCATTATTTCTTAAATGATACAAATTAATCTGTATCTGTATTAAGGGATGCAGGAGCTACTTAAACCACTTTGCTCCAGAGTGCATTGAAAGTTTTAACAAGTGCAGTCATTGGAGAATATATGCTCACTTGAAATATGAATTAATTTCTGGAACTGTGACAGTCGCAGTTGTTCAGGTATTACCTATAAACATGGGTGACTTATTTCTAGGTAGTGATTTATCTGGAGCAAAAGTTGTAACTTTGCTTATAATCAGGAAGTCTGATTGAGGATAAAGAGACAAAACAGTCATAAGAACAAGTTCCAGATTTTTTTTCTTCATATCTGGTATCCAGAGCAATAATTAAACAAAGTTCATCACCAGGAATCAAATTGATACTTCAAGGAGATGTTAGGATGGCTGAAATGTTTTTGGAAGATGGGGACAATTGAGAAGAAGTGTTTAATAAGTCTTCTTTAATTGAGGTTTAGAAAGCAGACCCAGAGTTAAACAAATAAGCACAATCAAAGCACGCTGAAGCTCAGGCTGAGTGATTTCCAGACTTACTATGTTAAAAATGGGTTATCAATGATAAAATGGACATATCCTCACAGACGAAGAGTTCTTTATCAGGTAATGGTACGGCCTGGATAGTGTAAAGTGATAATGTGGGTTGTACGTGAAATACATATGGTAGAGCATGCAGGAATACGGAAAACCAAAGCATTGATAAACAGGAACTTTTACTGGCACCTGGTCTTCATAAGGACATTGTACAATTTTGTAAAGGTGCCATACATGCCAGGTTGTAGGTAAACATCGGCATGCAGTCAAACTGACAGCTTTAATGTCCATTCTAGCTTTTAGAGTCATAGAGTCGTACAGCACAGAAACAGATGCTTCAGTCCAACCAGTCCATGCTGAACATAATCCCAAACTAAGCTGGTCCCACCTGCTGGCTCCATATTCCCAAATTCTTCCAAACCTTTCCTATTCATATTCTGGATTAGTGGTGCTGGAAGAGCACAGCAGTTCAGGCAGCATCCAAGTAGCTTTGAAATCGACGTTTAGGGCAAAAGCCCTTCATCAGGAATAAAGGCAGTGAGCCTGAAGCATGGAGAGATAAGCTAGAGGAGGGTGGGGGTGGGGAGAAAGTAGCATAAAGTACAATGGGTGAGTGGGGGAGGGGAGGGGATAAAGGTGATAGGTCAGGGAGGAGACGGTGGAGTGGATAGGTGGAAAAGGAGATAGGCAGGTAGGACAAGTCCGGACAAGTCATGGGGACAGTTATTGAGCTGGAAGTTTAGAACTAGGGTGAGGTGGGGGAAGGGGAAATGAGGAAACTGTTGAAGTCCACAATGATGCCCTGGGGTTGAAGTGTTCCAAGGCGGAAGATGAGGCATTCTTCCTCCAGGCGTCTGGTGGTGAGGGAGCGGCGGTGAAGGAGGTCCAGGACCTCCATGTCCTCGGCAGAGTGGGAGGGGGAGTTGAAATATTGGGCCACGGGGTGGTGTGGTTGATTGGTGCGGGTGTCCCAGAGATGTTCCCTAAAGCGCTCGGCTTGGAGGCGCCCAGTCTCCCCAATGTAGAGGAGACCGCATCGGGAGCAACGGATACAATAAATGATATTAGTGGATGTGCAAGTGGAAGGCTACTTTAGGGCCTTGGATAGGGGTGAGGGAGGAGGTGTGGGCACAGTTTTTACAGTTCCTGAGGTGGCAGGGGAAAGCGCCAGGATTGGAGGGTGGGTTGTTTAGGGGCATGGACCTGACCAGGTAGTCGCGGAGGGAACGGTCTTTGCGGAAGGCAGAAAGGGGTGGGGAGGGAAATATGTCCCTGGTAGTGGGGTCTGTTTGGAGGTGGCGGAAATGTCGGCAGATGATTTGGTTTATGCGAAGGTTGGTAGGGTGGAAGGTGAGTACCAGGGGCGTTCTGTCCTTGTTACGGTTGGAGGGGTAGGGTCTGAAGGCGGAGGTGCGGGATGTAGACGAGATGCGTTGGAGGGCATCTTTAACGACGTGGGAAGGGAAATTGCAGTCTCTGAAGAAGGTGTGTTCTGTGGTGGAACTGGTCCCCCTGGGAGCAGATCCGGCGGAGGCGGAGGAATTGGGGATACGGCATGGCATTTTTGCAAGAGGTAGGGTGGGAAGAAGTGTAATCCAGGTAGCTGTGGGAGTCGGTTGTTCTATCCCCCCTAGTCCAGGAACTCCCCACGTATGTTCGAGACACCACCCACGCCCTCCACCTCCTCCAGACTTCCGTTTCCATGGCCCCCAACGCCTCATCTTCACCATGGATATCCAATCCCTCTATACCTCCATTCGCCATGACCAGGGCCTCCAATCCCTCCATTTTTTCCTCTCCAGACATCCCCAACAGTACCCTTTCACTGACACTCTCATTCGTTTGGCCGAACTGGTCCTCACCCTTAACAATTTCTCCTTTGATTCCTCCCACTTCCTCCAGACCATGGGCACACGTAGGGGCCCCAGCTATGCCTGTCTCTTTGTTGGCTACGTAGAGTAGTTGATCTTCCGTAATTACACCGGCACCACTCCCCACCTCTTCCTCCGCTACATTGATGACTGCATTGGCGCCACCTCGTGCTCCCGCGAGGAGGTTGAGCAATTCATCAACTTCATCAACACATTCCACCCTGACCTTAAATTTACCTGGACCATCTCTGACACCTCCCTCCCCTTCCTGGACCTCTCCATCTCCATTAATGACGACCGACTTGACACTGACATTTTTTACAAACCCACCGACTCCCACAGCTACCTGGATTACACCTCTTCCCACCCAACTCTTGCAAAAATGCCATTCTGTATTCCCAATTCCTCCGCCTCCTCCGTATCTGCTCCCAGGAGGACTAGTTCCACCACAGAACACACCAGATGGCCTCCTTCTTTAGAGACCGCAATTTCCCTTCCCACGTGGTTAAAGATGCCCTCCAACGCATCTCATCCACATCCCGCCCTCAGACCCCACCCCTCCAATCGTAACAAGGACAGAATGCCCCTGGTGCTCACCTTCCACCCTACCAACCTTCGCATAAACCAAATCATCCACCGACATTTCCGCCACCTCTGAACAGACCCCACTACCAGGAATATATTTTCCTCCCCACCCCTTTCTGCCTTCCTCAAAGACCGTTCCCTCCGTGACTACCTGGTCAGGTCCACACTCCCCTACAACCCACCCTCCCATCCTGGCACTTTCCCCTGCCACCTCAGGAACTGTAACACCTGCGCCCACACCTCCTCCCTCACCTCTATCCAAGGCCCTAAAGTAGCCTTCCACATCCATCAAAGTTTTACTTGCACATCCACTAATATCATTTATTGTATCCGTTGCTCCCGATGCGGTCTCCTCTACATTGGGGAGACCGGGTGCCTCCTAGCAAAGCGCTTTAGGGAACATCTCTGGGATCCCCGCACCAATCAACCACACCACCCCGTGGCCCAACATTTCAACTCCCCCTCCCACTCTGCCGAGGACATGGAGGTCCTGGGCCTCCTTCACCGCCGCTCCCTCACCACCAGATGCCTGGAAGAAGAACGCCTCATCTTCCACCTCAGAACACTTCAACCCCAGGGCATCAATGTGGACTTCGACAGTTTCCTCATTTCCCCTTCCCCCACCTCACCCTAGTTCTAAACTTCCAGCTCAGTAACTGTCCCCATGACTTGTCCGGACTTGTCCTACCTGCCTATCTCCTTTTCCACCTATCCACTCCACCCTCTCCTCCCTGACCTATCACCTTCATCCCCTCCCCCACTCACCCATTGTCCTCTATGCTACTTTCTCCCCACCCCCACCCTCCTTTATTCCTGATGAAGGGCTTTTGCCCGAAACGTCGATTTCAAAGCTCCTTGGATCCTGCCTGAACTGCTGTGCTCTTCCAGCACCACTAATCCAGCCACATTAGTTGACTCCCAATTCAATTGGAATCAAGTTTCAGAGGAATCTATGCAGAATGAGAAAGATTGCTATATATATGGGAAAATCTAGCACAACTACTTCCAATCATCTTTCAATCATCAAAAACTCATGAAAAGATGCTATCAAAGGACATCTGCTTATCATTAATGGCTTAGGTAAATTTGCTAAGAAAGTCTTACATACTATTAATCTCTAGTTAGTACTCCCGACCAGTCTTTCGGTTCTACACCACGTTTGCTACTCTTCAATTTCTTCAAAAGTGCAATATCAGCTAAATAACCTTACAAATGGCTATCACTTTAGTTGAAGTCTGAATACACTGTTAATTAAAATTACTTGATGTAAATAGTTTCTGATTTACATGAGAACAATCATACATATTGCAATTATGTATTCTAAGATATCGCACTTGACTTTGTTGTGATTCATTTGCACAGTTATATTTGATTCATTCCATGGGCATCATGAATTGACTGCGTGCTAGATACAAGAAAGACTTACAAAAAAGATTTTGTGTTCAATGCAACATATCTGGCAACAGATGTGGAGAAAGAAGCAGTGTTATCAATTTGAATCAAATATGACTCATTTGCATTAAGAGATGATCATCATCTCCACAGATGATGCCTGACCTGCTGAGTATTTCCAGGACTCAGTTTTTACTTCATACTTCTGTAGCCCCAACCTTTGCTTCAGTGAAAGGTGTCCATACTGAGGGAATGTGATCTTAGAACTAAGCATCAGTCTTTATGGTGAAAGGTACTTCGAATATCCCACTAAACTAAAGAACATGGGGAGGAATTGAGTACCATCACTGTCACTAAAGAAATATTAGACAAACCAATGGGTCTAAATGTAGATAAGGCTCTGACAGCATGCAACCGAGATAGCTATAGAGATAGTGGGTGCATTTGTTATAATTTTGCAAATTCTATTGAGTTTTAGAGGATTAGACAACTGCCAATGTGATACCTCTATCCAAAAAGGGAGGGAGGCAAAAAGTGAGTAACAATGGGCCAATTAACCCAACATGAATTGTTGGAAAAATATTGAAATCAATTGTTAAGGAAGTAATAGCAAAACCTTTGGAAAATCACAGTCTAATTGAGCAGAGTCAGTATGGCTTCATGGTAGGGAAATTGTGCTTGATTAATTTACTAAAATTTTTCAAGGAGGTCTCAACTAGAGTGGATAGTGGGAAACCAGAAGATGTGTTGTATTTTTGACTTTGAAGGCATTTAACAAGGTACCTCACAAATGGTTAAGGCATAAAATAGGAGCCCACAGTGTCAGAGGTAGTGTACTGGTTTGTAGAGGGAATTAACTCACGGGCAGGAAATAGCATGTGGGGATAAGGGATTCTTTTTCAGGTTGGCAACCTGTGACCAGTTAGGTTCCACAGAAATTATACTGAGATTGCAGTTGTTTACAAGAAGTACTAATGTTCTAGAGGAAGGAAGTGATTGTACTGTAGCCAAATTTACAGACAACACAAAAATACTTGGAAAGGCAGGTTGCGGGAAGGATTCAAACGGTTTATAGAGAAAAACTAAAACAGCTACAGATTATATAAATCAGAAACAAAAACAGAAGTTGCTGGAAAGCTCTGCATGTCTGGCAGCACCTGTGGAGAGAAATCAGAGTTAACGTTTTGGGTTCAGTGACACTTCCTCAGAACAGTTTACAGAAAGGTATTGATAGGTTAAGTAAATGGGCATAAAATTGGTGTATAATGGAGTATAATGTGGGAAAATATGAGGTTGTTAATTTTGGAAGGTCGAACAAAAGATCAGAACATTATTTAAATGGTGAAAAAGCACAGAAGGCTGCAACACAAACAGATTTGGGGGTACTTTTGCAGGAAATACAGCTCGCACACAGGAACAGCAGGTAATTGGGAAAACTAATGGAATGTTGGCACTTATTTCAAGGGGCTTGGAATATAGAGAAGGGAAGTCTTACTGCAACTGTACATGGTGCTGGTGAGATCACATCTGGAGTACTTTGAGCAATTTTGGTGCACTTATTTAAGGAAATATAATTTCATTGGAGGTAGTTCAGAGAAGGTTCACTAGGCTGATCCATGTTATGGAGGGATTGTCTTATTAATAAGGTTAGGACTCTACTCATTGGAGTTTAGAAAATTGAGGGATCATCTCATTGAAACATATAGAGTTCTTAAGGGACTTGACAGGGTATATACTAAGAGAACATTCTCCTCATGGGAGAGTCTAGCACCAGAGGGGCACCAACTTGAAACTGACATGAGAAGGAACTTTTTCATTTAGAGGGTTGAGTGTCTTTGGAATTCCTTGCCGCAGAGGGCTGGGATGGGGCAGGATCCTTGTGTATATTTAAGGCTGAGATAGATTCTTGATCATTTGGAAAATCAAGGGTTACAGAGAAAATGCAAAATAGTAGATGTGAGGAATGTCAGATCAGCCGTGTTGAATGGCGGAGTGGGCTTGGGGGGTCAAGTTGGCCTACTCCAGTTCCTATTTCTTACGGTCTTAAGCAAAAGTATATGACTAGAACTCCACTTGCTGAGTTAAACCGAGCATACTACAGCTGATTTCCAGGTGGTTGATCCATTAAACAAACTCTCCTGCACGTCTTCCCACCACCAACCTTTGTCATGCTTCACTCTATGTTCTTGTGGCTATGGTCATGGTTTATGGTTTAAACCCTTTTCTGAGCCTGCTCCCTTGACATATAAGATAATACCTCGAATTGGGTCATCTGCTTGCGTTTTAGTGTCTTTTCAATCCCACTCTGGCTATGAAAGACCACCTGAACGTGAGCATTATGTGTTTCCAGGATCGGTGTTGGCTCCGTGTGCTACCAGCAATGAATGTAATATCTGTGTCTTGATAAGGCTGGAAGAAAGCCACGTAATCACGTTCGGAGAGGCTGTTGTCTGAGTGCTGTGGACTGGACCACCATTTCAATGTAAATATAATTACTTGGAAGGAGCGTTGGAAAATGATTAAATTGAAATGGATTACAGTCGGGCTGCCAGCCACCTCACATGACATGCAACTTGGCAACATCCAAATATTGGCTCTTTTGCTGCTGTCTGATTTAAAAGAAAGCAGAGTATTAGAAATGTAGGAATTTGTTTTCGATAGAATATCTCACAGCTTCCTGGACAGTACAGTAACTTTGTCGAGCAAGTGACTGAATTGTACTGACCAAAAAGGACCCAGGTAAGATTACCAGTCTGTGCTGAATTTATCTGTCACCACAGTGGCAATTAAATACCACATCTGAACTGAATTGAACTAGCTTTATTGCCACATGTGCTCAAATGAGTACAGTAAAAAGATTACAAGTCGCCACATTACCGTGCCATCTTAGGTACAAAGGTGTAGATTCTTAAAATCAAATTCTTAGAGGAAAAAAGCTAGAAAAGTAAAGAAAAACAATTACAAACCAGAAAAATAAATTAGAATGATAAAGAAATAAAAAGTTCAGAATGACAGTCTTTCCAACCCACTCAGCGCCAGCACCTAGCCTCCAGTAGCTGAAAGAGACACAGCTGGTCTAATGTACTAGATTAGGAGAAACTCCGAGAGGGCTCCTGCTCCTGACTTGTATCCAGTTGCTGATTGGTCTGCTCATTTACCACAGTTCACAATGAGCAACTGGCACATTGTGCGTCTGTTTCCTTTGTTTTCCATAAAGATCATAACAGAGCAACTGCTTTCTTAAGTCTTTTAGGGGTATACAGAAATGGTAGCAACTAAATTACTACTAACTGACCCCCCAAAAAAGAACGAGGAAATAGGAGCAGAAGTGGGCTATCTGGTCCTTCGAGCCTGCTCCCCAATCAATAGGATCATGGCTGAGTTTTTCGTTGACTCAGCTCCACTTACCCATGCTCTCGCCGTATCCCTTGATTCCTTTGTTGTTCAAAAGATTATCTATCTTAGCTTTAAAAACGTTTACTGAAGTAGTGTCAACTACTTCACTGAGTAAGGAATTCCATGGATTCACAACACTCTGGGTGAGGAATTTCCTTCTCAGTTCAGTCCGAAATCTGCTCCCTCTCGTCTTGAGGCTATGCCCTCTTGTCCTAGTTTCACCTGCCAGTAGAAACATCCTCTCTACTTCTATCTTATCTATTCCCTTCATAATTAAATTTTCTTTCAGATCCCGCCACGTTCTTCTGAATTCCAATGAATATAATCCCAGTCTACTGAGTCTCTTTTCATAGTCAACCCCCTCAAATCCGTAATCAACCTAGTGAACCTGCTCTGCACCCCTCTAGTGCCAATATATCATTTCTCAAGTAAGGAGACCAAAACTGTGGCACAATGGCTCAACGGTTAGTACTACTGCCTCACAGAGCCAGGAACCCGGGTTCAATTCCAGCCTTGGGCAACTGTCTGTATGGAGTTTGCACATTCTCCTCATGTCTGCGTGGGTTTCCTCTGGGTGCTCCGGTTTCCTCCCACAATTCAAAGATGTGCAGGTTAGGTGAATTGGCCATGCTAAATTTCCCATAGTGTTCAGCGATGTGTAGGTTAGTTGCATTAGTCAGGGGTAAATGTAGGGGAGTGGGTCTGGGTAGGATACTCTTCGGAGAGTCGGTGTTGACTTGCTGGGCCAAAGGGCCTGTTTCGACACTGTAGGGATTCTATCTGATGTATGAATTATGTTATGTCTCATAGCAGATATGTGATATACCTTTCAGGGAAATAGTCATGATGTCATTACCACATCGTAGCATGTTACCTATTGGTTTAAAGCTCCCTGTCTCCATCTTACTGAACTCTATTCTCTGGCAGTGCAACATGCCGAGAGAAGCATGCTAAAGTATATCAACTTGCTCAGCTTCAGCATGTGTTCATTATTAAGAGTGCCACGATAAATGTGAGAATTACTAAATTTACAATGAACATTGGTGATTGCCAGAAATTGAGAATGGGTGGGGGAGTGGTTCAGTCATTGGAAGGTGAGGTAAAGGTGAAGATTGGAAGCAAAGTTGATTACATTTTCCAATTCAGGGTGAGAGAAGGAAATAACACCAAGAGAGTTTAAAATCTACTGCAAAAATATGAGCAGAAGGACCTAAGTAGAACTGGAAAAATATTCAACTAAATCCCACAAAAAAAGCCCCACATAACTCCGACCCATATGGGTTTTCAGAGCAAGACCTTTTATTTTGAGGAAGTGAATACAATGAAAGTAATTCATTTCATGTGAGAATAACTAGGCAGAGAAGGGTACATCTGGAGGACCTCCATTCAAAGAAGAAGAAATTAGCTTCCAAACTGTCCTGTTGGGGGATGGAGGTCAGGAGGGATTATACATCAGAAGATGATTAAAATCCAAAAACTGAAAACTGTAAAAGTAGCAGAGGGCTTCAAAAGACTTACAGATTTAATTGGGAAGAAACTGGACAAGTGAAATAACAACGGTGAATTATGAAGAGATTATTTCCATTCCTATTCAAAGGTTAATGACTTGAAATATTCTGTATAATTCTTCAAAGGTACTGAGCCAAAGCTGCTGAGTATTTTCAGATTTTTCTGTTTTTAAGCTAGATCAATCTATTAATTTGCATTAAATCCATGTACAGTACATTCAGCAAGTGTAGCTGGATTTGCAACAAGGTATATAGATCTACTGAAAATGTGTTGCTGGAAAAGCGCAGCAGGTCAGGCAGCATCCAAGGAACAGGAGAATCGACGTTTCGGGCATAAGCCCTTCTTCAGGAATGAGGAAAATGTGTCCAGCAGGCTAAGATAAAAGTTGGGAGGAGGGACTTGGGGGAGGGGCGTTGGAATTGCAATAGGTGGAAGGAGGTCAAGGTGAGGGTGATAGTCCGGAGTGGGGTGGGGACGGAGAGGTCAGGAAGAAGATTGCAGGCTAGGAAGGCGGTGCTGAGTTCGAGAGATTTGACTGAGACAAGGTGGGGGGAGGGGAAATGAGGAAACTGGAGAAATCTGAGTTCATCCCTTGTGGTTGGAGGGTTCCTAGGTGGAAGATGAGGCGCTCTTCCTCCAACCGTCGTGTTGCCATGGTCTGGCGATGGAGGAGTCCAAGGACCTGTATGTCCTTGGTGGAGTGGGAGGGGGAGTTGAAGTGTTGAGCTACGCGGTGGTTGGGTTGGTTGGTCCGGGTGTCCCAGAGGTGTTCTCTGAAACGATCCACAAGTAGCTTATGCCCAAAAGATCGATTCTCCCTAATGCTGCCTAACCTGCTGCACTTTTCCAGCAACACATTTTCAGCTCTGATCTCCAGCATCTGCAGTCCTCACTTTCTCCTATAGATCTACTGCCCTTGTTCATGAGGCTTTGTTCTTCTTTCTCTTTGTAATCTGCAATGTATGCTACATGCCCGTGACTATACTGCAAATGTAGTCAGACCTAAGCACTGGAGTTTGTGTAAAGTTGTCTCCAAGAGTATTCTCCTGACACATACGACATGCTTTCACATCTCCCCCACCTTAGATAGTGTTATGTGACAAGTTGCTGTCATATGTGAGGTTCCTGTTCATAGATTCAGAATTGTATTTATGTTATATCGCAGTGAGGAATAATGTCATGGAGGACATGTTTACTTAAAACAATCAAATTCTTACATGAGGCAACTTCCAATTCTATATCTGTATGTGATTCCACCAATACTTGAACTGCTGAAAGTGGGTGACAGGATCCCCTGTAGGCAAATTGTATTTTGTCGGGCTATGACCAGAAAGTGGTTTGTGCAAAGCTTAATAGCGGGTAATCTAACCCTCAGTGTATTTACCAAACAGAACAAATAACCATATCAAATATTTTATTTGTCACATTATCTTCTGCAGCTTCAGGCAAAGGAATATGGAATAATAATGGAAATATGAACCCAATGAATATGATTATAAAGCATTATCCTACTTCCTCAAAAAAATCCACAAAATACCCTCATTCTATCTTATTGTCATATCTAGGTCATGCTGAATAATGTAAATTGGAAACAATAACTAATTTGTGGTGTTCACCCGAGAGAAAGGGTCTATAAAACCAAGCACTGTAGGAACTGTTATCTTAGATCCAGCAGAAACTTCAAGTTCGGGAATCTACACCTCAACAGGTGAGGATGCTTCAGATTAAGAAAAACATCTACAGAATAAGGAATGTTGAGTTTAAGAGTTATACTGCATTCTTCATGCTAATGCACATGACAATAAGAGAGAAAATTAATATCTAAACATGATTATGATTGACATGGAATATAAATAATTTAATTTGATATCTGCACTTAAATAGATTGCTTTACATAAATCCTACAGCATGATTTATATGCTATTTCAGGTCTCAGGTCTCTGCCCAAGATTATCGTAAATCAGTGATTTTTATTTTGAACCATCAACAAGGAACAGATTGATGTGTAATATTGTTTTCTGTAATTATTCTCAGCAAAATTATGAAATTAAATAAAATGCAGAACTTTTGCCAATAATAATAACCTCTCTAGTTTACTGAGTCAGTAAAATTGACAAATTTCTGTCTTTCCAAAGAGCAAGTCATACAATAGGAAATTTAAGAAAGCATGACACCTTCAGGACTTGAAAAATGTAGTTAAAGCTTTAGCATCCATTGCATAGTTGTATTTCTGTTAATTTTTAAATTAAACATCTGTACATTAAAGAAAAAAGATTATTTGCTTAGTAAGATCAAATGAGATGTATTAGCTAACCAGAATTTGACTTGCTGAACCAGTATGACCCTCACTGGACTGAGATTTCACTAGTTGTAAATTCTGCTGAACAAGGATTTGACCAAATAGACCAAGATGTCATCTAATGAACTGAAATTTGCCCACCAACTGGACAAAGATTTGATTGCTTGTCTAATATATCACAGTTGGACTAAAATGTAACCAATTATGCAGCTCTACAATGAATAACCTGATGGCATTCACTATCTATATCTTAACATCAATTATTAAACACTTAGATGATTGGTGTACTTGGAAGAGAGGGGGGAATATCAGAGAGAATTTCAGAAGAAATAAGGAATGCAGTTAGTGATTGAGCAGATTTTCTATTCTTCAGATAACAAACCCAAGCTAAAGAATTCACAAGAATAACCAAGAGTGATTCTTAAATTTCTTTAATAGTAAATTTAAACTCAGTAAAAGATTTGTTCTGCTTCTTATTTTTAGCAGCATTGGAATTGCATTCTCTTGTGTATTTCTACTGGTATTAGTGAATGGACAATGAAGAAATGTTACAATAGAATTAGTTAAATGCGTATGTTTCCTTTCCCTCAGCTGATAAAATTACATTTGAACCACTATGGATTGGACAGGATAGAATATTAGTCAGTTCTTTGTTATCTTTGTTCTGCAGCTCTTGCCTCTCATTAGTGTTCGTACTTCTGAGTCAGAAGATTACATTCTATTCTGTCTATTCATTTCAGTACTGAAGAGTGCTACATTGTCAGAGGCATGTTCTTTCAGATGGAGGTCCCTTATGTTGTACCATCTAAATCCAACCAAATGGTCAATTATCTCATTGGCAATCTCTGTGACCAGCATTGTGCAGTATTTGTCTATATGAAAACTGTTATCACATTTCAGAAGTAGCTATTGTATAAAATGCTAAATGTGTTTTGATAAAGTATTGTAAAAAAGTGAGTGCCGATTTACTTCTCCTGGTGAAAGTCCCAAACTTTGCTATGGTTTGCTTCGGAAAATATAACAATACCTGTTCATTGACTTACTGGCAAACTTGCACATGAAATCGCAATGTCATTCTGTTGAACAACTGTTACAACATACATGAATGGAATTCATCATACATGGTAGATGTTGGTCTAGCAAAAATAGTAAATGGACAACAGAGGAAGAAGCCATTTTAATTATCTTCCCTCACAAAAGGAAATAGCATGTCACCTTGCAAGTGATAATCTTTACTGGGAAGAAATCTGTATGGTGTATATTGTAACATGAAATGGATTGATGCTTCATAATTTATGGGATAAATAAGTTTTTCTTAATTTTGATGTTCCTCTTTCCACAGCTTTTGGAGTGGAAGTAAGAATGCTGAATGTAATTGCGGTGCTGGCTCTGCTCGTGATTGCAGAAGGTACCCCTCAAAATGAAACCGTGCAACCACTGAACCGTGGACTTCCTGATTCATCTATTGAATACAACTTGTGCCCCCTTCCAGACCAAGAGTATCCTTTCAGCACAGATATGGTCCCATCATACTGTGTCTGCATGCACTGCCAAGGGCCAAAAGGGGACCTAGGTCCTAAAGGGGACAGAGGAAACTCAGGACCACCAGGTACACTTGTAAAATTCTTCTTGGAGCTGCAAGTTGTTGAATAGCAGACAAAGGTGTTTTGGAAGAGCCTCATTATTAATTATAAGCTTATAGCAGTAACCTTATATACTGAACTACTATGTACAAAACTGAACTGCTTTGTATCAAGTAAAGAAAACCTGGAGTCCCACATCATCCAAAAGGGAGATAGTCATTTTAGCAGTGTGGATTGGAGATGCTGAACCATGTGGAGGTCCTGACACACATGATTACACATGCAATCGCCTGGCAAGTTTAAACTTCCAAAGGCCAATTACCTGGTGTCTGGAACCATCTGAAAACATTTCAAGTCTGAATTAGAACTGGAAACATTGGGGTTTTCCAATACAGTTACCTAAATAATCACCCAGGCAACCTTTGAAATATTAAAATCTGCTTTAAGTTCAAGATGACTATAAAACTGATCTCCTCTTAACTCAGTACTGACAACTCCTCCGTATTCAACACCCCTTGACCTAACAACTGGACATCCCATTCTTAGATTTACACTCCTCCAACACCATCTGAGCCCGATCTCACCTGATACCATCACCTAACTCTCTCCCTACCACCTTTTTAAATCATGCCTGATCAATCTGCCACCTTACCAACTGCACCACTTGCCATTCAACCACTCGTGGGAGAAGAGCTTATACCTGAAACATCAATTCTCTTGCTCAGTGGATGCTGCCTGACTCAATCACCCCTGGCAACTGCCAACACGCCATTCTGTCTGTCACGAGACGTAGGCAAAAGTGAATACTGCAGATGCTGGAAATCAGAGTCAAGATTAGAGTGGTGCTGGAAAAGCATAGCAGTCAGGCAGCATCTGAGGACCAGGAAAACCGATGTTTCGGGCAAAAGCCCTTCATCAGGAATGAATCTGGGAGTCTCGGAGGTGGAGAGATAAATGGGATCGAGTTGGGGCTGGGGGAAAGTAGTTGAAAGTGCAATAGGTGGATGGAGGTGGGGGTGAAGGTGATAGCTCAGAGAGGAGGGTGGAGCAGATAGGTGGGAAGGAAGATTGACAGATAGGACAGGTCATGAGGATGGTGCTGAGCTGGAAGGTTGGAACTGGGGTAAGGTGGGGGGAGGGGCAATGAGGAAACTGGTGATGCCATGTGGTTGAAGGGTCACGAGGCGGAAGATGAGGTGTTCTTCCTCCAGGTGTCGGGTGGTAAGGGAGTGTCGATGGAGGAGGCCCAGGACCTGCATGTCCTTTGCAGAGTGGGAGGGGGAGTTGAAATGTTCAACCACGGGGCAGTGGGGTTGATTGATGTGGGTCTGGGACTCACCTTAATGAAAAATTGGAAGTGAGGATCTAAGGAAGGCTTTAATTTCAGTTGGATTTGATAAAAATACTTTCAAAACGTTTTATGGCCTCCAATCAAATAGCAAAGAGCAAATTGGAAAAGGCAAGCAATTCTGTAATCAACTGCCATATGCTTTCGATGCTGCAAGACCCACTTTATGTCTACCCTCAGAAAATATCAATCCTACTGGGCCAATCAGGCAGACTTTGGGCAGTATACCAATAGATATACTCATAAGTATATCCCAAACTTGTTTGATATCAAGGGGCCAAGCAAAAGAAGAGCTAAACTCTATTCTCCAGAAAATAATTTTGTGGCTGTTCCATACATGAGACAAAAACCTGATGCATCATCCTCAACTGCACATGCAGGATTATGTACAGATGTCGACCCAACCCCAATTTGTAAAATTTTGTCTGTTTTCCTTTTCTTCTGTGAAATGTGAAATGTATAGTAATATATTACATATTGTAATGTGTATGATTATATTGCCAGACTAGTAACCTAGAGGCTTCAATTCATAATCTAGAGAATGTGTGACTAAATCCAATCAAGATAGTTTAAGAATTGAAATCAGGTTTTGTTTTTGAAAAGGTAACCTGGACATAAAAATCTGGTACCAGTTAAAATGACCATGAAGCTTTTGGATCAATGAAAACATCTGTTTGTCTAATATCTACTAAGGGAGGAAACATGTTATTCCCATATATTTTGATTTGCATACTATTGTGACAATCTACACACTGAGGTTGTATCAAACTACTGCAGAGAACAGCAAAAATAAACTGTCAAGCATCATATAGATTAGAATCTCTCCCGATTGAACAAATCCCTGTGAGGTAACCAAAGTGGGATTGATTGAAATCACTTGAAGCCCAAAACTCATAATTTATTTTGTGTATATTCCTTACGTTTTTTTGTCTTGCTCTTCATATAGAGAGCATGCTGTTAAGTTTATCTCAATTATTGCTTGGATTAGCAAATCAGCTGATGCAAATTAAAATTTGATTGTCCATATTTACACTATCATAACATGACAATGATATGAAAGAATGGTTGAAGGTGCTAGATATAAGACAGGACATGAGCTCTGACAACATGGGTAGCTAGATAGTTGCATAGTTAAGGTGTTGATGAACTAGTAAACCAAATGCCCAGGATAATATTCTGTGGCATGAATTTAAATCCTACCAAATGTAATTGAAGGAATTTAAATTCAGTTGAAAAATTCTACTCTCAGTAATGGTGGCCATGAACCTATCATATATACATCTGGTTTATTAATATCCTTTAGGGAAGGAAATCTGCAATCTTTGACCAGTAGGGCCTACATGTGACTCCATTCATTCAGTAACGTAGTTATCTCTTAACTGCCCACTGAAATGGCTAAGCAAGCAAGTCATTTCGAGGCATTTACTAGATGGACAATAAATGCTAGCATTGCCACTGACACCACATCTTATAAAAGAATAAATAATTTTTTAAAATCCCAGCAGGAGTACTGAACACTTATGTTCCCAAACTACAAGTACAAGGCCAAGCTATTCCAGTACAGCTACAACACTTGGATTTACCTGAGGTAAAGTAAAAGTGACTGGTCTTGACATCAAGGAACCAGTTGATTGAGTGTGCCATTAAGGGGGAATCTATTCACAACGTAAAGCAAGACAGTGATGTTGTTGGCAACTAATCACCCCACTCCCAGGTCACTGATGCAGGAGTTCATCAGCACATCGTAGACCCAGCCATCTTTAGTTTCTTCATTGATAACCTTTCGTTCATCATAACATCAGAAGTAGGAATGTTCACTGATAATTGTGGAATGTTCAGTGCCATTTGTTCCACTGAAATACTGAAACAGTTCATTTGCTTCGCATCAAGACCTGGACAATATAAAGGCTAGGTCTGTTAAGTATCAAGTAGCATTTGCACCTCACAAATGCCAGTCAATGATAATCTCCAACAGATAAATCTAACCATCTTCTCTTGCTCAAAGGCATTCCCATTGCTAAACTACCCCAGCATCAACATCCAGGGTTTACTATCGGCTAGAAATTGAACTACACCAGTCATTTAAATACAGTAGCTGCAAGTAGAGATCAGAGGCTGGGAATTCTGCAGCAAATAACTCACTTCCTGTCAGTCTCAAGTCCCTGGGAGAAACTGAGGACTGCAGATGCTGGAGATCAGAGTCAAAGAGTGTGGTACTGGAAAAGCACAGCCAGTCAGGCAGCATCCAAGTACCAAGAATGAAGGGCTGATGCTCGAAATGTTAACTCTCCTGCTCCTCAGATGCTGACTGACTGGCTATGCTTTTCAAACACTACACTCTTCCTCCCTGAAATCCCTGCAAACCACATACCATTATGATTTTAAGCTGCAATGCTATTCCTTCATTGTCACTGGATCTAAATTCGGGAACTACTTTCCTGAACATTCGGTAGGTGTGCCAAAAACAGGTTAATTGTGACAGTTCAAAGCAGCAGTTCACTGCCAACACCTAATTCCAATTAGAGATAATCAACCAACATTGGCTCAATCAGCAGTGCTGACACCCATGAGATAATTTTTTTAAAAAACAGTATTGTGCTTTCCCAGGAATTCTGTATTATGAAAATTTAAGGGGTTCAGTGACACAAGATTAGAACCACTAAAGATTGATTTTCATCATTTGAGTTATATATAGTTCAAAACATTGTGATCAATTGGAATTCACTGCAATGGGAATAGAATAGAAGTATGAGGTGATGCACTTTGGTAGGAAAAGCACAGACAGAAAATGCAAAACAGAGTGAACAAACCTAAAAGGGTGCAGGAGCACTGGGGCCTGGGTGTATCTATCCAGCTTATTGAAGGTTAAGAGAGCAGTTAATAAGGTGTACAGTACCATCAGCTTTATTAATAGGGGCACAGAGTGTAAGAACAAGGTTATGCTGAACTTGTATAAGACATTTATTACATCACAGCTGGAGTATTGTATACATTTCTGGGTGTCACACTATGGGAAGGATATGAGCACATTGGAGAGATGCAGAAGAGGTTTCTAAGATTGGTTTTAAAACAAGAAACTTCAGTTGTGAGAATAGATTGGAGAGGTTCGGACTATTCTAGTAAAGAAGAAAACCAAGAGGTAGTCTGATAGAAGTTTTCCAAATCATGATGCAGTGCTGATAGTGTGGATATGGAGAAATTGTTCCTGCTCTTAATAGGATGAAGACTTAAAGTCTTCATAGGCACAGACTTAAAGTAATCTAGAAATGAATCATATATAATCTGAGAAAACTCTTTTCCACACAATGAGTGATTCAGGTCTGGAATGCATGTCTGGAAGTGTGTGGATGCAATTCAATTGAGGCATTCACGAGCACCCTAGATGATTATTTGCTTAGAAATAATGTGCAAGTGTAGAGGAAAAGGCAGGAAAATGGCACTAAATCATGAAGCACTGTTGCAGACGCAAGCTGAACGATCTTCTTCTGTGCCGTAATACTTCTGTGATTCTGTATGGGAAATATTTAACTTGTTTGGATTGCAAACAATGAGAGTAAATGTATAGGTTTTGTCCATTGGACTTTTATATAATGAAAGTGAAATGAGAGGGTTTAGACTGTAGGAATCTTCATAGTGCGAGAAATGGACGCAGAGATGTACTTTTATGTTTCTCTATTGAACAAACTGACATTTATGTTTTTTTCTGGCAGGAAAGCCCGGCTTGCCTGGCATGAAAGGAACTATGGGACCAGTAGGTCACATAGGCCCAAGAGGCTTTAGAGGGATAAAAGGTTTGCATTTATTATCTTTGTATATGTGTAATGAATCATTATGAAATTGATAAATTGTATTGAATTAGAATCCCTATTGTGTGGAAACAGGCCCTTCAGCCTAACAAGTCCACACCAACCATCCAAAGAGTATCCCACCTAAACCAATTCCCCTACATTTGCCCCTGACTCATGCACCTAACCTATACATCCCTGAACACTATGGACAATTTAGCATGGCCACGTCACCTAACCTGCACATCTTTGGATTGTGGGAGGAAACCAGAGCACTCTGTAGAAACCCACAGGGAAAATGCCAACTTCACACTGATAGTCACCTGAGCCTGGAATTGAACCTGGATCCCTGGTGCTGTGAAGTAGCAGTGCTAGCCACTGTGCCACCCCATTCAACTCACTCTGATGTAATAATTGCATTGCTAATTAATCCAACAAAAATGAATCCTTATCTGCACTAATTTTTTGCCTTTTAACCCAGTAAATTTTATTTTTGTTTTATTATGAGAGGTATAGCCTGTCCAGTGTATAATCTTTCAAATTTCTAAAATATGTGTCTCAGGATCTAAACTGAACAGTAGTCATTCAAAATTCTATAATTACACAAATATTTTGTAGCAAAATTCAATACAGCTTTTTGTTAGGAGTCTGCAAATCATGTTTAATAATGCTCTAACTAAAGCAAAATACTGCTGATGCTATAAATCTGAAGTAAATGAAGTAAATGCTGGAGAAATTCACCAGTTCTGGCAGCATCTGTGGAAAGAAGTAGAGTTAACTTTTCAAATCTGATATGATTCTTCATAACATTTTTTTGAGGATGTTACTTGTAGTACAGATAAAAGACAATCAGGGGATGTAATATATCGGATTTCCAGAAGGTTTTTGATAAAGTCTCACAAAGGTTAATAAATAAAATTAGAGAACATAGGATTGGATGTAATGTATTGGTGTAGATTAAGAATTGGTTCATAGACAAAAACAGAGAACAGAAATAAATATGTCATTCTTAGAATGACGGGATGTTACTAGTAGGATACCATAAGTATCACTGTTGGGGCCATAGCTGATCACAGTATATATAAATGATTTGGATATGGAGACTAAATGTAATATTTCAAAATCATTTTAAACAAAGAAGATGCAAAGAGATTTGGACAGGCTAAATGAATGGGCAGGAATATGATAGATGGAATATAAAGTAAATGAGTGCAAAATAATCTACTTTGGTTAAAAAAATGTATGACAGAAAATATCTGAAATGTTGAGAGGTGGGAGTGTTGTTGTCCAAAGCAACCCCAGGGTATCATTGTTCATGAATCACTGCATCTGCAGCAAATAATTAGGAAAGCAAACACTATGTTGGCCTTCAACACAAGGAGACTTTACTTTTGGGGTAAAGAGTTATTGTTACAATTGTATAGAATGTCAGACGACATGTGGAGTATTATGTGCAGTTTTGGCCTCCTCATCAAAAGAAGGATATACTTGCCGTGGAGGGAATGCAATGGAGATTTACCAAGCTAATCCCTGGGATGCTGAGATTGTCTTATGCAGCCCAAAGATGTGCAGGTTAAGTGAATTGACCATACTAAATTGCCCATAGTATTAGTGTTAGTGCCATAGTGTTAGTTGCATTAGTCAGGGGTACATATAGGGTAGGGGAATGGGTCTGGGGTGGCTTACTCTTCAGAAGGTTGGTATGGACTTGTTGGGCCAAATGGCCTGTTTCCATACTTTAGGGAATCTAAACTAATCCAACTGATTAAACACTTTCTGGTATTTATCAGTCCCTTTCCATAGCTCAGCTAAATGTTCTCATAGGGTGGACTAGTAATGGAGTATCGCAACCAAATCTTTCACATATTCCTGCAACTCACCCTCATTATTGCTCTAGGCTTTGATTTCATGATGTTACAGTGGAAAAGGACATGGATGATATAAAATTTAGGAAAATAGATGGTGACATCTTGAAAACTGTCCATATTACAGAAGAGGAAGTGCTGGATGTCTTGAAACTCATAAAGGTGGATAAATCCCCAGGACCTGATCAGGTGTACCCTAGAACTCTGTGGGAAGCTAGGGAAGTGATTGCTGGGCCTCTTGCTGAGATATTTGTATCATCGTTAGTCATAGATGAGCTGCCGGAAGACTAGAGGTTGGCTAACGTGGTGCTACTATTTAAGAAAGTTGGTAAGGACAAGCCAGGGAACTAAAGACCAGTGAGCCTAACGTCAGTTGTGGGAAAGTTATTGGAGGGAATCCTGAGGTGCAGCATGTACATGTATTTGGAAAGGCTAGTGCTGATTAAGGATAGTCTACATGGCTTTGTCTGTATGAAATCATGTCTCACAAACTTGATTGATTTTTTTTGAATAAGTAACAAAGAGGATTGATGATGTTAGAGCAGTAAACATGATTTACATGGACTTCAGTAAGGTGTTCGACAAGGTTCCACATGGGAGACCGGTTAGCAAGATTAGATATCATGGAATTCAGGAAGAACTAGCCATTTGGATACAGAACTGTCTCAAAGGTAAAACAGGGTGGTGGTGGACGGTTGTTTTTCAGACTGGAGGCCTGTGACCAGTGGAGTGCCACAAGGATCTGTCCTGGGTCCACAACTTTTCATCATTTATATAAATGATTTCGATGTGAGCTTATGAGGTATAGTTAGTAAGTTTGCAGATGACACCGAAATTGGAGGTGTAGTGGACAGCGAAGGTTACCTTAAATTACAATGGGATCTTGATCAGATGAGCCAATGGGCTGAGGAGTGGCAGATGGAGTTTAATTTAGATAAATAACGAGGTGCTGCATTTTGGCACAGCAAATCTTAGCAGGACTTATACACTTAATGCTAAGGTCCTCGGGAGTGTTGGTGAACAAAGAAACCTGGGAGTGCAGGTTCAGAGCTCCTTGAAAGTAGAGTCACAGGTGGATAGGATAGTGAAGAAGGTGTTTGTTATGTTTTCCTTTATTGGTCAGAGTATTGCGTACAGGACTTTGGTGGTCATGTTGCAGCTGTACAGGATATTGGTTAGGTCAGTTTTGGAATATTGCATACAATTCTGGTCTCCTTCCTATCGGAAAGATGTTGTGAAACTTGAAAGGGTTCAGAAAAGTTTTACAAGGATGTTGCCAGGGTTGGAGGATTTGAGGGAGAGGTTGAATAGGCTTGGGCTGTTTACCCTGGAGCGCCAGAGGCTGAGGGGTGATCTTATAGAGGTTTATAAAACCATGAGGGGCATGGATAGGGTAAATAGATAAGGTCTTTTCCCTGGGGTGGGGAAGTCCAGAACTAGTCGCCATAGGCTAGGGTGAGAGCCAAAGGGGCAACTTGTTCATGCAGAGGGTGGTACGTGTGTGGAATGGGCTACCAGAGGAAGTGGTGGAGGCTGGTATAACAACAACATTTAAAAGGCATCTGGATGGGTGTTTGAATAGGAAGGATCTGGGGAGATATGGGCTGGGTGTTGGCAGGTGGGACTAGATTGTGTTGGGATATCTGGTCAGCATGGACGAGTTGGACTGTTTCTGTTCTGTACATCTCTATGACTCTTTAACTAAATGCTCACCAATTTTCTTTCTCCTGTCAGCAAAGGTCTGTCAGGAGGGAAACAAAATGGAGGAATGGTTATTTGCCAAATCAGATTTGATCAAACTGGTATTGTTTTCTGTCTGAGGAATTTTCTCTCCCTTACGTCAACTACATGGGTGGCTTGAAGATTTCTTCCATTATCTCCCTGGTACAATTTATGTCTATGACATTTCTTCCAGTATTGCAACCCTCCAAAGGAGTTCCCATTATATAATCTTCACATTCATTGCATCTGGTAGTATCTCATAATGTTGCAAGTGTTTACCTCCCTCTAAAGCTCTGGTTTTGTCAACCCTGCTCTCTGGAAGTGGTGTCATCACATGTGGTATCATTGGAAAAGGAAGTACCAATCCCATCAATTTTAGATATTTCTTTTCATAATCTGTTCATATAGAATATATCAGTACCAAACCTTTGAGCTGAAAACAGTGTGGTTTTTGTCCTTAGTCAATGTTTCCAAATGGTCATTAGTAACTCATGAGGACTCTTTTTCAAACATTTGACTCTTATTTTCACAGGCACGTCCTATCAATGAGGAATGATACATGATACACACATAATTCTTCACAGCTTCATCTGTGGCATTTCTGTCCTGCTTGCTGAGTTTGTTAGTTTGAACATGATACTCCAACTGCTCCACGATGCTTATTGGGTAGACTAATTAATTTGGCGCTCTTTTAGTTCAGAGTCCTGATTGATATTTTCTCTAGTCAAATGCCCCCTATTTTCCTCTTAAGTTTTTATATTCTTACTTAGAGAAATCAAATCTAAACTTTTAAGTAATGAGGTGCTCTTGTTAAATATTTTGTTCCTTATTTATCTAGTTTCGTCCTCTGAAAACATGTAGTTCTGTTTCCAACGTATTATCCCCAAAGTCTGGGCTAATGGCTTGATCCAGCACTTGACTCAATGGCTGCTCTTGCAAACTCTTTGTCCTTTTACCACACCAATCTGGAAATCCTATCTTCATTATGATTATCTTCCATGGTACAACTCCATGATATACATCATGGTTCTGGTGGGTATTTTTGCGGTGGGTATCAACACTAACTATTCGAGAGACCAGACAGCTATTTGGGACACTCCAGTGTCTGACTCTCGGGGGTGGATACTTATGTCTGAATATTATGTTGACTTGGGTGCTTCTTTGGCAATATCTGTATTGTGGCCTCCGATCCATATCATTTCAGATTTCCGGTGTTCCCGGATCATTTTTATTTTTACGCTCTATTTCCCTTCTAGCCCATGAGTGAGATGAGTTTTGCCAAGTTTCCCATTCATGGGTTACCTTTCTCAATAATATTGAAGTATTAAAATGTTTCAGATAGACATAAAAGATCCTCCAGTTCTCCCTTTGCCTGTACTTAACCAGTGACTAATTCTCATTAAGTGTTTTTCATCTTATTCTCTTAGTTGTTCAAGTCAAAATTTGCCTTTCACTATATTCAATTTGATATATTCAATTGAACTACACCCAAGTTGACTTGATTTCATTCTCATTCTAAGTGGGGATTCCATTCGTATCATTTTATCTCAATCAGGAGCTCTGGAGAAATATTGATGCCTAATAAAGAAAATATTTCATCATATTTCAAATCAGAAATTCCAATGTGGTTGCAAGCATTAGCCTATTTTGCTTGTTTGTTCTTTATATTTGTTTTCTCATAAGGAACTTGTTTGATTATCCAAGTAACAATTGTTGCACTGAGCAGTTTTGTTAGTTTCTAATTAATTTCTTCCCAAAATAACTTTTTCTTTTTATATATAAATTAAAAGTTGCCCCTTAAATCCTTTTCATATCTTTCCCCTCTCACCCTAAACCTATGCTTCCAGTTCTGGATTCCCCCCAGTTCAGGGATAAGACCTTGGGAATTTATTCTATCCACACTCCTCATGATTTTATAAATCTCTCTAAGGTCACCCCTCAGCCTCTGATGCTCCAGGGAAAACAACCCCAGCCTATTCGGCCTCTCTCTATAGCTCAAATCCTGACAACACCCTTGTAAATCTTTTCTGAATATGTTCAGGTTTCACAACATCTTTTTGATAGGAAGGAGACCAGAATTGCACGCAATATTCCAAAATTGGCCGAACCAATGTCCTGTACAACTACAACATGACCTCCCAACTCCTATACTTAATGCACTGACCAATAAAAGGAAAGCATACCAAATGCCTTCTTTAATGTCCTATATACCTGTGACTTCACTTTCAAGAAACTATGAACCTGCACTCCAAGGTCTCCTTATTCAGCAACACTCCCCAGGACCTTACCATTAAGTGTATAAGTCCTGATCTGATTGTTTTTCCAAAATGCAATACCTCATATTTATCTGAAGTAAACTCCCCATCTGCCACTTCTCAGCCATTGGCCCATCCGATCAAGATCCCATTGTACTTTGAGGTAACCTTCTTTGCTTTCCACTGTGCCTTCAATTTTGGTGTCATCTGCAAACTTACTATACCTTATATGTTCTCGTCCAAATCATTTATATAAATGACAAAAAGTAGTGGACCCAGCACTGATCCTTGTGGCACACCACTGATCACAGTCTGAAAAGCAACCCTCCACCACCACCCTCTGTCTACCTTCAAGCCAGTTCTGTATCCAAATGGCTAGTTCTCCCTGTATTGCATGAGATCTAACCTTGCTAATCAGTCTTCTGTGAAGAACCTTGTTGAACACCTTACTGAACTCCATATACTGAACTCTTTGTTACTTCTTCAAAAAACTCAATCAAGTTCATAAGACATGATTTCCCATGCATAAATCAATGCTGACTATCCCTAATCAGTCCTTGCTTTCCAAATACATGTACATGTTATCCTTCAGGATTCCCTCTAACAACTTGCCCACCAGTCTATCATTCCCTGGCTTTTCCTTACCAACTTTCTTAAATAGTGGCACATGTTAACCAACCTCCAGTCTTCTGGCACCTCACCTGTGACTATTGATGATACAAATACCTCAGCAAGAGGCCCAGCAATCACTTCCCTAGCTTTTCACAAAGTTCTAGGGTCCCCCATTTGTGTTTCAAGGCAACCAGCATCTCCTCTTATGTAATATGGATATTTGTCAAGATGTCACCATCTATTTTCCCACATTCTATATCTTCCATGTCCTTCTCTACAGTAAACACTGATGCAAAAAACTTGTTTAGTAACTCCCCCATCTCTGTGGCTCCACACATAGTCTGCCTTGCTGATTATTCAGGGGCTCTGTTCTCTCCCTAGTTACCCTTTTGTCCTTAAAGTATTTATAAAAACTCTTTGGAATCTCCTTAACCCTATTTGCCAAAACTATCTCATGTCCCCTTTTTGCCCTCCTGATTTCCCTCTTAAGTATACTTTTATTGCCTTTATACCTTAAGGATTCACTCACTCTCTCCTGTCTATACCTGGCATATGTTTCCTCTTTTTCTTAACCAAAACATCAATTTCTCTAATCGTCCAGCATTCCCAACACCTACCAGCCTCTCCTTTCACCCTAACAGGAATATACTGTCCCTGGACTCTCGTTATCTCATTTCTGAAGGCTTCCCATTTTCCAGCCGTCCCTTTACCTGCGAACATCTGCCTCCAATCAGCTTTCAAAAGTTCTTGCCTACTACCATCAAAATTAGCCTTTCTCCAAAGTTAGAACTTCAACTTTTAGATCCAGTTTATCCTTTCCATCACTATTTAAAAACTAACAGAATTATGGTTGCAGGCCCCAAAGTGCTCCCCCACTGATACCTCAGTCATCTGCCCTGCCTCATTTCCCAAGAGTAGGTCCAAGTTTTGCACTTTCTTTAGCAGGTACATCCACATTCTGAGTCAGAACGTTTTCTTGTACACACTTAAATTCCTCTCCATCTAAACCCTTAATACTGTGGCAGTCCCAGTCTATGTTTGGAAAGTTAAATCCCCAACCATAATCACCCTATTATTCTTAAAGGTAATTGAAATCTCCTGACAAATTTGTTTCTCAATTTCCCACTAACTATTAGGTGGTCTATAATACAATCCCAATAAGGTGATCATCCCTTTTCTTATTTCTCAGTTCCACCCAAATAACCTCCCTGGATGTATTCCCAGGAATATCCAACCTAAGTACAGCAGTAATGCTATCCCTCATCAAAAACATCACTCCCCCCCCACCCCAGATTTGCCCCCACCCCCTTTCTATCCTTCCTATTACATTTCTAACCTGAACATTAAGCTGCCAGTTCTGTCCATCCCTGAGCCACGTTTCTATAATTGCTAAGAGATTAATTTTCATTCCAATTTTATGCAGAGACATTTTGAAATAACTCCACAGAGGCCAGGATGCCATCACCCTTTATTTACACATGGAGAATCCTTGACACTGATCCAACTTCATCAGAGCCAACTCTCTGATGAAGTTAACAGAAACTCTGATACTCTTATTTACATCTGTAAGCAAGGACTCCCTGATTGGACCAGATTAACAGCCTCAATCAGGGAACTCTTATTCTATGAGGTTCACCTGGCTGACCTCTTTACAATCACTACATCCCTTACCCTCTGAGTCTGAGGACATAGGCCAGTTCTTTCTGTTTTGTAGCTCCCCCTTGGGCTTTTTCGCACTGGGTCAGGTTCCTCCAATTCTGCCTTTGATCCAGGCAGTGTGTAGTGCACACAGAGGCTGTGCACTCTTGCACCAGGAGCTTCTCGGAAGAAATTCATTCTCTTCTGGTGGTAAAGGTATTGAGGAGGTGACACCTGTTGTGTCCATCTTGGATTCCAAAGTATTGTCAACATGGAAAGGGAAAACCATGGGAAATGTAATTGGAGAGCCGTTTTGTTCTCGCATCATTTGTGAGTTTGTAGCTTTCATATGGTCCACATGCTTGTTCAACACCATCCCACCACAGGAACTTTATGCACCACTGGAACTGACCTCACATTGACCATACCTTTTACCCATGCAGGGTCATTGCTGTGGTTCCTACACCAAACTTCATCGTCTTTCATAAACTTTCTTTTCCACTTAAGAGTCTTAGTGGAGTCATTGTTTCTGATATGATTTCATCCAGTGGAATGATGTCAGAAATCTTGAGCCCACCTCAAAGATGACTATTGCAAGCACATTTCTTCGGAAGCGTGCTTTTCTCTCATCACCACTGAAATAACTCCACAGAGGCCAGTATCCCCTCACCAAACCCCTCTTCATTTACACATGGAGAGGACTTGACACTGATACAACTCCATCAGAGCCGGCTGTCAGAGTGACCAGAATGCTTGATAGTCCTCTTTATGTCTGCCAGGGAGGGTGCCCTGATTAGCTCAGATTAACAGCCCCAGTCAAAGAACTCATATTCTACGAGCTCCACCTGGCTGACGTTTACAATCATTCCACATTTCCTCTGCATTAAATCCACAACAGCTTTTAAATATGCAGGATTAGATCACATGGGGATGATGATCTCTGCTGGCTTGAAAGGACAGATACCAAAGGACAATCCTATAAAATACAGATACAAAAATACTTATACAAAAGTACTTTTCTCTATCTTGTCTTTTTTCAACAGCAATCTCTGTTATTGTGGCACTCTCAAATTAATTTCTATGATCTCTGACTCCTACCTAAGTCTAATTTTTTCACAGTCCTTATCAGTACAGGCAGATAAGTAGAACTCTCCAAGCTCTGTTATGTTTCAGGTTCTGGAATATTCACTTCTGGGATAAGCCTCTTCCTGGTTTGCCCAATCCTCTTCCTGGTTGGCTTACCACTGAAAAATGTAATCCTTTTCTAGGTCTCCTAGTTCTGGTCCATTATTCAATGACACACAACAACTTGGATACATTTTCACTTCCTGTGGCAAAACTGCCACAGTCTGACTAAATCATATGGCTGCTCTCTCATTAGAAAGAGATGGCTAGTGGTGGTTTAACTGGAGGGTCACCATGCTTCAGGTGATGGGAAAGGTTGAGAAAGAGAGTCCGTCAAGGTAATGTCACAAGATGTAGGAATTTAAGACATGCAATTGAGTCATTCTACATCGCAACCAACCATTCAGACCCTTTATTGCATGACTAAACAATACTATGTATTTATAATGACATAGGTTGTTTAGCAGTTCCACAATCCAAGATCTGCCTCAGGCAGTTATTCCACCAACAGATCTCTACAGCATGGTTTTCGAGTTGGTGACCAAATTGCGCTAACTGTCTGCAACACCAAGTCCTTTTTACAGATTGCTTATACACTTCTGTTGCTGTGAATGTACCATAGTAATTTCCTTTTTAATGTCCAGCATGCAGAACCTCACCACAACCAGTTTATGAAAAAGAAATTAAAGCACAATTACATAATTTAGTGATTAGTACAATACAAAAAAAAGTGAATAACCTTACAGAACCTTTGTGTGTGTTGTGTTTACATTAGATTATGGTATTAATAATATCAAAGAGTATGGGGGATAGTACAGGAAAATGGAATGCCATAGATAATTAGGCATGATCCAGTTGAATGATGGAGCAACCTTGATGAACTGAATGATCTCTTCCTACTCCTATTTTCCTATGTTTTAATAACTGATATAATAGCAAACAACATCCTGAGTTTGTTGATTTCAGTTAGGGTGCTGCAATCAGCTCCAAACATAATGGCTATTCAGGAACCAATGCAGGAGGATGTTTCTATATGTTTATTGAATGGAGATAGAATTAGGCTTGTCTTTGATGCCATCCATAGTCAAATACTCTGAAGTACACTTCTGAATAGTGCTAACTTGAGTTGAGTTACTGATGAGTTATCATCCTTGTTATATTGTGCAACTACAAAAGTCACCCATTCAGGAGAAAGGGAATGGAAAGAATGATGTATGCTTTATATACTTCTTAAAGATGTTGACTTGAGGTAAAATTGACAGAGCTTTCCGTCTGTAACTCAAGATGAATGATTGCGAATTGACAGCCCCCTTTCGAAAGTAACCCATTTATTATATCATGAAGTCAAAGGAAAAGTTAATTGCACAGTATGTAAAAGAGTCACCTGTGTTGTTTTACCTAAGACCAATATTTGAGATCTGAGAAAATGCAGAACCATACCTGTTTAGAAGAGGGGTGTTGAGACTGGAGCAATATACTTTACTGTCCTAAGTAAGATAATACAATTCTGTCTGTAACATATTAATTTTAAAATATTCACCATAAGTCTGTACCAGTTGTATTGTACTATTTTGCTGTAATTCTGCATCCACCACTTAAATAATCTAACAAATACCAAGTAAAATGTCATCACCAGGGCTGGTACTTTGAAATGTGTGTAATTTAAATTTATTTTTTTTTCTTCTAATTGCAGGACAGAAAGGTGCTCGAGGGCCAAGAGGCATGATGGGACTCAAGGGGATTCGAGGACGTAGGGGGTTCCGCGGACTTAGAGGTAAGTTGCAGAAATATTTAATTCTCACTTGTATTTACACTTTTTCTTTTCTTATCTTGTGAAACTCAGGAAAGGAGTTGCACCTTACAGAGACAAGGAGAGAAAATCAAGTTGAAACAAACAACATTGATTGATTTTCTTATTTGAGATCTGAGAAAATGCAGAACCATACCTGTTTAGAAGAGGGGTGTTGAGACTGGAGCCAAATAAATCTGACACTTACAGAGTTATGTAGCAGAATGGATAATGCATTGAGAATGCATTAATCTTCAAAGACATTAAAGATATCAGTAGATAGCATTTCCATTGGAATTCTCTATTGCCCACCACTGCCAGCTAATATTTTGGTTATGATACTACCACCAAAACCTCTCTCTAAATTGGGTCTAATGCCCATTTTTTCAAGGAACTGACTTCTGCTTCTCACCCACCTGCACACACTGGTCATAAGACATGGGCAGTGTATTATCTGGGTCTGTTGGCTTGTTAAGATGCTCAATTGTCCATATCCTTTCTATTTAAAAGGCAGGTGAGCTGCTGATTTCAGCGATTACCTGCCTTCTGATTTATGCAGACTGGGTCAGGGGTGGATGGAAACTGGGTTCTCTCACCACCAATATATTTACGCTGCTCCCCCATCTTTCACTAAAACATGCCCTGCTTGGGGTGATAAATCCCAGCCCATGGCACCAATAAAGTATTTTCTTCTCTGATTATTTGTTATACATTTAACATAATTTCATTAACTCCTATCAGAATGCCTTCTATTAATAACTTTTCATATTTTGTTTCTAGGTCCAAGGGGTAACCCAGGCGCTAATGGACTGCCAGGTCTTAAGGGAACTGCAGGTTTACCTGGCCAATGTCCAACTACTTGCCAGACATTAAAAGGAGATACAGGACCCAAAGGAGATAGAGGCCCCCATGGCCCAAAAGGGGAAATGGGTGAAATTGGTTTGACTGGGCCTGTTGGCAGCAAAGGCGAAACAGGAATCCCTGGACTGAAAGGGGACAGAGGAGATAAAGGAGTAAAAGGTCATCAGGGGGAACAAGGTATTTGTGCCTGTGTGGATGGAGAGAAAGGTGAACGTGGAAGTATTGGAGCCGCTGGACCACAGGGAAACAAAGGAGATCTAGGGCCAAAGGGTGAACAAGGAAAAAGAGGTGAACAAGGAGACAAAGGTGAACCGGGCAAAGAAGGTGAGATAGGACCACCCGGCCCATGTGTTCCTACTATCCAATCTGCATTCTCTGCTGGACGAAGTCCTGAAGAAGGCTTACCGAATCCATTTTTTCCTATACCATTCACAGTTGTTTTCTACAACATCCAAGGACATTTCAATCCTGCAGTTGGAGTTTACATTGCACCAGTCAATGGAACATATATATTTAGTTATCATTTGTCGATAGATGAAAATCCTGTTAAACTGGGGTTATTCATAAACCGTAAATTAATTATCAAAACAGCTAACAAAGTTAGCAGGGATCACGTTTCCCAAACTTTAATAGTACACCTTGAAGCAGGGGACAAAATATGGTTACAAGTAAAGGATTCTAATTTCAATGGCATATTTGCAGACCAGGATACAGACAGCACATTCAGCGGCTTTTTACTCTATCCCGATTCCTGTTATCCAGCTATTTCCAGGGGAACAGTGCCAGGATTTTCAGGAGGTTCTGATTATTACAATCCTGACTTTAATAGTAAAAACCCAACACATTCTGAAGATGATGGCTCTGGTTCTGGCTCTGGTTCTGGCTACTACTCTGGTTCGGGGTCTGGCACTGGTTTTGAATATGGCTCTGGCTCCGGCTCAGGGTCTGGTTCCGGCTCCGGTTCTGGCTCTGGCTCTGGCTCTGGCTCCGGCTCTGGCTCCGGCTCCGGCTCTGGCTCTGGCTCTGGCTCAGGCTCCGGCTCCGGCTCCGGCTCTGGCTCTGGCTCTGGCTCCGGCTCCGGCTCTGGCTCTGGCTCCGAAACCGGCCCCGGCGCTGGTTCTGGTTTTGATTCATATGAGCCCATGCCTACAAATGCCAGTAAAGCCCCATAATAGGAACAAATAGATTTTTAAATCCCGCAGGGACCCACAATCAAAAACTCAAGGCCATCAACTTCAAGATGGCAGTTATCACTACAGTTGCATTTTCAACCATATTCACCAATTAAGCTAACTAGTTCAAAAAGGAAGCATCCAAAATATTGATTGAAATAATTGTCAAATCATGAAACAAGGCTTGTAGTTCTTTGTTTATGTTGCACTGCGAACAAACCAATATTACAATTTGTTAACTAGGAATGAAAACATAGCATTTTTTCTCCCTTCTGAACTCTGACAAATTTAACTTTTTCACACAAATTTGGGTATCTAAAAACAAGATATATTTCAGGTATGACATATATGCTGTTAATTCCTGTGTTTGATTCCTTCACATGCTACTTTTGAACTAGGCCTTTACCTCATTAACTGTGCAAGCTTAGTTATTAGATAGTGTCAGTCAGTGTAAATCAAGAATCTGGATCCATTGCTGCATCAAAAATTTTTCATCCTAAATATGTGGGTAGGAAGTATGGTTCAGACACTGCTCAGCCTACCTAGGCCACGTCTCTTTCAGAGAATGTACCAATTAGAATAAAAATCTGAAAATGTATGTTGTTTGTTTTGGTTTCTCTCAAATTAGCTCTGTCTTAAACACATGAACATGAAAATGTATCACGCAACATATTTTAATTTTCCTGTTTGTTATTTCAATGGGAGTTGAAACACTGGAACAAACTGGACTTGGAAAGCCTATTTTTGCCAAACCTAGATTTTAATCAAAACAAAAACAGAAATTGTTGGAGAAACTCAGCAGGAGAAAGCAAAGTTAATGTTTGGGTTCTGATGATCCCCTTTCAGAACTTCAAAGTCTGCAATTTAATAGTCTTTGCAGCTCATCACCAATGGTCTTCAGTTGACTTTCACATCAAATGTCTAGATCAGAGTGGTGCTGGAAAAGCACGGCAGGTCAGGCAGCACCTGAGGAGCAGGAAAATCGACGTTTCGGGCAAAAGCCCTTCATCAGGAATGAAGAAGCTCCACTCTAATCTAGACTCTGATTTCCAGCATCTGCAGTCCTCGCTTTTGCTTCTCGCATCAAATGGCTGATGTTATCAGCCTTAATCATCTGCTTTAGCTGACCATTCTGAACATTCACCGTACTACAGTTGAAATAATTATATATTTTTTTATTGCATCATTTTCTCTATTCTGTGATTCGAACTATCTGCCTTATATAATTGGATTAGCAATTTCTCCATGTCCAGCTAGTTGCTTTGCTTAAAGATCTTGAATATCTGAATAACATTGTTCTCAGTCTTTTCTTGTATCAACAAATTCAATTCTATTGTATAGATATCCAATGAGTAGGTTGGGTATTTAATACCCAGATATTGGATGAATTGCCATTTACTGCACCATTTTGAGTGCTACAAAGTCATTCCTATAGCACAATGATTACCCTACAGACTAATACAGATTGAAAAGAAACAATGCTCTGGATAGTCTCACCATCAGCATCTGTGATTTATGTTCTATGTGTTATGGAATACACCAAACACCCACAAAATATATTCAGAGGATAGTTGAGACCCTAATTTTTCTTTATTTTAAAGGTAATTGTAAGGTGTTGTGTTTCAGATGCAATTCAACTGGTCAAACTACCAGATTTGAAACAAAATACATTTTAAGTTATAACAAAAGAAAGAATGAATTGGAAATCCTTAACTCTATTGGGAAACTTAACAGAATAATACATTATTTTAGTACTAAAAAGTAAGTGTTCCAATATAGTAATAGACTATAAACATACCCTTGGAAAAAAACAAGCTCAAAAGAATAGATTGTCTCAAAGACAATTTTCCAGTTCAAGAAGAAAGAGTAACAGGCAGAATTATAATGCAGCTTCCATCCAGCAGCAACTACTGAAAACTCAAATTAAAAATCCTGGTTCTGTGAGATGTTGACCCCACTCATTCAGACTGTTTCTATTGTTCTAATTTTTAAAAGCAAAAATGCAAGCTGTTTATTGGATTCAAATAGACAGCTCTGAGCCTCTGCCTTAAAACTTCTCTTTTAAAAAAAGGAACAAAATACAGCTTTTAAGGCCAAAGTATGACTGCACATGCGATCCATTTTTTAATTTGTTCGTCGGATATGGGCGTCATTAGTAAAGCTAGCATCTATTACCTAAGCCAAATTGTTGTCATGAAGGTGGTGGTGAGTTGCCTTTTGGAACTGCTGAAACCTAACTGGTTTAGGCATGCTTTTTCAGGATTGACAATAAGAAATGGTGATGTAGTTCCAAAATCAGGATGGTTTGTGACATGGCAGGGAACTTGCAGGTTGTGGTGTTCTTGTACATTGGTTACCCTTAATTTTCTAGGTGCTGCAGGTTGTTGGTTTGGAACATATTATTGATGGAGTGCGTCAAGTTATTGCAGTGCATCCTATTGTGGTACACACTGCTGACACAGTATGTTGATCATGGGAGAAATGAATGTTTGAGATATAAAATGAGATGCTAATCAAGTTGGCTATTTTATCCTGGATGGTGTGACACATCTTGACTGTATTAGCTATACAAATCCAGGTAAATAGAGTGTATTTTGTCAAGCTCCACACTTGTGTTTTGAAGATGGTGAAGATACTTTCAAAGAAATGAGGTGAATTGCCACAGAATAATCAGCCTCTTACCTGCCCTTGCAGTCCAGACGTAGTCAATAGTAACACTAAGCTATTCATGATAGTTTATCAATTGTACTACCATTGAACTTTAAAAAGAACAGGTTCGAGTCTGTCTTGTTAGAGGTGGTCATTTTGTGATACTATATAGAGCTTAAACTAAATGCCATGCAGTTCTTCCTGCATTTACTTTATTTTCATCCCCTGAACACAGATTCAGTGACCTGCCCTGCAGCAGCCCAGGTCTCTTTCTAGACTGTATCCTTTAGATCAATGTGTTTGTTACAGTGACAGTTTTCATCCTTTTACCATATCCTAATCACATTGCACTTAGTAACAATAAATCTCATTTATCATTTCTTAGCTCAGCTTTTCAACCTATCTCAGTCCATGTTATTGCTCACATACTCACAAAATTTCAGTCATGCCATTTAATTGAGTCTGAATGTAGATTTTTAAAAGTCATCACAAACCTTTTTCAATGATTGATGGGGAGAAATTAGCTAAAAGCTGTTATAATTTCACAGTTATTAACTACGTCATGCACGATAAGCTTCAGTCCCAATACATATCAGCAACTTATGTCATGTGCATTTTGATTGACTAATTTTCTCATAATATATGTAAATTAAATAAAATTTTATTATTCCAGCTGATGTTAATGTCACGTAAATCACTTCCAAAAGTAAAACCTGACTTGATAGACCACAAGCTTTATTTCTACAGTTTGGTTACTGTGGTGGTCAATATAAATAATACAAGCTATTACACCATTAAAAAAAACTCTAGTTGAAATGGTCTTATTCCACAGGTCAAAAATTAAGGATTCATCCCTGTTACTGTCAACAGCAACTTGAAAGATTGTTCACTTTAAAGTTCATTTGGCACGGTTGTACTTGGTTCTTGTCTGCATTCACTGATTTGTTGTCGAAAACATTAACATATTCACCTAGAGTGTTTCTTAAAAGGCACATCTAGATGCACATAATCAAAATTCAGACACCTAGAACTCAAAATGAAACTAAAATATCCTTCTTAACACACACAATATAAGAATATAAATCAAATTTAAAGCTTTACATGGTTCTGTATACTTCAGGACCCAAATTTCCATATAATAATTTCATGAACCTTCATCAGAAAACATCTCCCCTTTCCTTTCCTTTCTTCCTACAATACTCTCGTTGCCTCCTGCCCTCAATTATTTTGAAACCCATTCCTGAATTCTGTTCTTCTCTTTCCTTCCCTTTTTAGATCTCCTCTTTCCTGACAATTTCTCATCTCTTCTGCACTTATTCTTCCCTTTGCCATAATATTAAGTGAATATTTTCAATTTGATTATGTAAATAGTAAACAATAATATTATGTAAACAACACAGACACAAGCAACTGATCTATGTCATAAAAACAGAAGAAATTAAAGCAGGAGTAGACCATTCAGTCTTTGAGCTTCCTCTACCAGTAAATAAGATGATGGCTGATGTGGTCTTAGCTAAACTTATCTGCCACTCCCCCATAACACTTAACTTCTTGTCAATCAAAGATCTATCTAAGTGCCTTGAACATATTCTGAATATTAAGAACCCTCTAAAAGAAGAAATTCCTCTTATCTCCACATTAAATGAGAGACATCTTATTTTAAAACTGTGGCCACTAGTTCTAGATTATCCCATGAGGGAAAACATTCTCTGAGCATCCACCCTATAATGCACCTTCAGTATTTTAAATATTTTCATAAGATAACCTTTCATTCTTCTAAACTCCAATTGATATAAGCCAGGCTTGCTCGACATTCCTTCGTAAGACATCTCTTCATCCCAGGATTCAACCTAGTGAATCTTCTAAATTACCTCCACTTAAGCTTTTGCTTCCTGAAATAAGATGGCCAAAATCTACACTCTGGATGTGCTCTCACCAATTGCAGGATATCAACCAAAGAATCTACTATCTCTGCAGCCAGTTCCTTTGAAGCCCTAAAATTCAATCTATCAGGTCTAGAAGATTTGTCAAGCTTAAACTCCATTTGTAGTCCCATCACTTTTTCTTTAGTAATAGTAATCATTATAAGATCCTCCCTTTAGTCTGTGCATATTGAAGTTTGACTGAGAGTCAGGCTCACATAAAAAGATTATGTGAATCTTTACGTTTGTTGATACAATTGCAGAAACAATTAACGGCTTTTCTTCAGTTCCTTGATGATTATTTTGAAATGATAAAGAGGTATCAGGTGCTTGTAGCTCCTATTATCTATATTTAAAACCCTGTTTGATTGATATTTTTAAAGGCCTGTAGGCTTAAAGAAAATTATGAATGAGTATTTTTAAACAGTGAATTCCACCCCCCCCACCCCCCGCCCAATTGTAGAGAGTGTATGCTGGATGAATGGACATATGATGCTATGAGTTGGCATGAAGAATATGAGGGGCGACTTGGTTGAATGTGGGACATAATCTGGCATAGAAAGGGCCTGGGTAAGACTTTTTAAATTTACTTTTCAAAAGCTTCCTGAATCAAGCACATTGCTGTCAATTCCTCTGAAGACCCATGAACCACAAGTCATGGGAAAGCTACCTCAACTCCATGAAAATTGCAAGAGGAAGCGATTGACCTCAACAGACCCACCCAGATCAAGCATATAGGGGCATGGGTTGCTAGTTCTTCTCTTGCCCCATGCCATTGGAAATAGGGAACTCCCAGAATGGGTGTGACAACTCTGAATTGCGGTCCAACTCCTAAATGTTTGGTCTGCTGTCTTTCTGACTGCCCTCAGACAGATGTAAAAGTAATTCCAAGGCTCTATTCTCCCATTGTCTTGGAGAATTTGATTTACAAAAGAATAAAGATGGTACAGCAAGGCGTTTTCAGATTTTCTGAAGTGGAAATGGAGACTCTGGTACAAAAGGTATTTTGGGCTTCTTAGAGATATTAAGTGCAAAGGAGGGAATTCATACTGAAATATGTTTGGGTTTTGGACTCGTTATAAAACCCAAGTAAGAAAATTGTGGGCAGCACAGAGGCTCAGTGGTTAGCACTGCTGCCTCACAGTGCCAGGGACCCGGGTTCGATTCCAGCCTTGGGCGACTGACTGTGTGGTGTTTGCACATTCTCCCTGTGTCTGCATGGATTTCCTCCAGGTTCTCCGGTTTCCTCCCCAAAGATTCCAAAGATGTGCACTTTACATGAATTGGTCATGCGAAATTGCAAATAGTGTTCAGGGATGTGTAGGTTAAGTACGTTAGTCAGGGATAAATGTAGAGTAATGGGGCATGGGCTTGGGTGGGATACTGTTCAGAGAGTTGCTGTGGAAGAGTCTGTTTCCACACTGTCGGGATTCTATATAAAAAAAATTATTGATGGGGCATAACCTTACTGATAAAAAGGACAATCATTAATTTACATTGGGAACTAACAGATTTGACTAGGCAACTAGAGATTAGTATTATTATTCCTCTTGTTGAGATATGGAATGGTACACAAGTTCAACTTGCCTTTCTGTGGATCTTGGTTCTTATTGGTTCCTTGAAATTTGACTTACAACGTACTGAAGCTGGCCTCTTGACTGCAATGATATTTTAACTTAGTCAACTCAATTCTAATATATATGCAAAACTCCTTTGCACCCTTAAGACTTCAACTATGATTTTGCAATATACCTAACGCTTGTAGATGCAGCTAATTCATGAAAGATTTTTTTCTCTCAATCAATTGCTGAAGTGCTTTCTAACAGCAGCTTCCTAACAGAGATGTTTTACTTTTGTTTTCTCTTAAGATCTATTAATCTAATACCTATACTTAAATTTCTTACAGCAAGTCCTTAAACTAGTCCTGAATTTCTTACAGCAATTCCTTTAGGTTTCCTGCAGCAAATCATAGAATTCTTACAGTGGAAAAAGGGACCATTTGGCCTTTTCTGCAGCAAACCTATGAAGATCAACTTAAACAGATCCCACCCCCACCACCCTATCCCTATAACCTCACATTTACCATGTTTGATATATCTGTACGTCTCTGGACACAATGAGCCAATTAGCATGGCCAACCCACCTAACCTGCACATCATTGGATTGTGGGAGGAAACCAGAACACCCAGAAGAAACCACACAGACACAGGGAGAACATACAAATTCAACACAGACAGTCACCCAAGGTTAGAATCAAACCAGAGTCACTGGTGCTGTGACACAGCAGTGCTAACTACTGACTTCTTTAACTTTTGCCAATAACACTTAAATTGGTAATATTCCTGGCCAGTATTAACCTAATTTTCTCTCTTGACATAAACTCCCTACAGCAAGTGTCCTCTTCTGAAGTGCTTCTCTCTGGCTATGCAAAGGGCCCTTAGGAGTCTCTTAGTTTTATACCCTTTTCAGTGACAGCTTTCAATGTGCAAGCTGCTTTTGGACAGAAAGGAAAATATCTCCTTTTGGGGGAGGCTTCTATCCCATCTGAGGCACTATCCCTAGATCTAACCCCCTACCATTCTCTAAAACCTGGCCCTTCAGTCCCTTTGACCCCTTCACTGGTATTTCCCAGAAATGGTCATCTGAGACTGGGCTACATCACTTCTTCTTGGCACTGCCTTTAATGCAGCAGTGGTCACAGATTGATTCTGGCACTGCTGGGATGACAAAACTGCCAGCTAATCAGAGTAGTTAATTACAGAGGACGGGGTGCAGCAAACGTTTTATTAATTGGCACCTGTAGGACCAAGGGTGTGTTGATTGATCAAATATTTTGGTTAATCAAGGGGTCTACATAATAAATGTAAAGCTACACACTAAGTAATAGAAGCATAATGCAGGAGGTATACACATCACTATTTTACTTTATTTACAGCATAATGCACTTAAATAATGAAGCAACTTTGCCTTAAATAAAACTTATGAGCAGAGAATCTTCTCACTCACACCCTCAACTGACTATTTGGACATTGCAGCGATTATGATAATACAATAAGCTTCCAGTATTTTATGTGTATGATATTTACAGGTTTATCAAGTGTGCCGGTTCATAAAGTGCTTATAAAAACAAAGTTTGCTGTAGTTGTGGAGTTCCTTCATCCTGTTTGTTTTTTATAGATGACCACCACCATTCACAACTGAATGCAATAGAACCTCACAGCTTTGATTTGATCCATTTGTTGTGAGATTGCTTGGCTCCCCTTGTCTTTTACTGCTTCTGCTGTTTAGTGTAAAAGTTATTCTATGGTGTTATTTCACCACATTAGCGCTTCATTTTTAGGCATGTCTGGTGCTCTCCTGTACTTTTCATTGAAACAAGTTCATCACGGCTTACTGTTGATGGTAGAGTAGGGGATATGCCAACCCATGAGATTGTAGATTGTAGTTAATTACAATTCTGCTGCTGTTCATGGCCAGCGGAGTCTCATGAGTGCACAGTTTTTCATCGCCAGATCTACTTTGAATCTATCCCAGTTAGTTTGGTAGTAGTATCCCAAAATGCAGTGAACCCATATTATGAGCATGAAGTCAGGATTTTATCTTCACAAAGGCTGTGTGGCACTAATTTCTACGAATGTTGTCATGGATGGATGCATCTGCAACAGATAAGTTAATGAAGACAAAGGTAGGTTTTGTCCACTTTCCGATTTCCTCACCACCTATCTCAGGCCCAGTCAGGTTTGGATCCAGCCACTTTGGTTACTAGTGGTGCTACCAAGCCTAGTAATAGATATTGATGTCCCCCACAGTGTACATTCTGTGCTTTTGACATCCTCACTATTAGTTCCAAGTGATGTTCTTTGTGGGAGAATACAGAGTTATCAGCTGAGAGAGGACATCATTGGTTATCTGCAGGAGCTTTTCTTACCCATTTTTGTCATGATGCCATGACACCTGGTCATGTCAAGAGTTAATACTGAGCATTCTCAGGGCATCTCCCTCCTGACTTTCTCCCACAGTACCACTATCTCTATGTGGTGAAAACAAAAACTGCAGATGCTGGAGATTAGAGTCAAGATTAGAGTTGTGCTGGAAAAGCACAGCAGGTCAGGCAGCATCCGAGGAGCAGGAAAATTACTTTTCCAGCACGAGTCTAATCTTGAACGCCACTATGTGTTGATTCTGCTGGTGTGATGGGACTATCACACAGAATGATAATTGTGGTGTTTGAGACATTGGTGAGCACGACTGTCAGTCTTGCTAGAGTAGTCTGTGGAACAGTTCTCCCAACTTTGGTACAAGTCCCCAGATATTATTATAAAAGACTTTGCAGGGTCATTAGAATCATTTGTTGTTTATGTTGATAACATACGGTTTTACTTTTTGACTTTTCTAACAGTCTGAATCAACTGAATAGCTTTTTAGGCTATTTCAAAGGGTATTTAAGAATCCATCATATTGCAATGGATTTGGAGTCACTTGTAGGCCAGACCAGGTAAGAACAGCATTCCGGAAGGATATTAGTGAATCAGATTATTATGTTAGGCCAATCAATGATAGTTTCATGATCATTATTATTGAGGCTAGCTTTCAACTTCAGAATTTAGTGTTAAGACTCATTGCGGTGGAGTGCTGGAGATTAAGCTCCACTGTTCCCCGTGTCGCCAAAAATTTGAAAACTTGATTAAATTGCCCAATTCTACCTAACTGTCCAGTTGAGATTAAAATGATATGCACACTACGTTTTCATTACTAGTAAAATAACTTTATTGTATCAAATTGTTTTTAACCAATGATGAGAAAGAAATATGAATAGTTAATCTGTTACTCTTAACTTGAACTCTGTTTTAAAATCTTCCCACACATAGAAATACAAAAAGGCAGACAAGACACAATATCAGGAGTAGGCAAAGGAAGAAACAAAGTCAAATGAAGCATAGCTCTGGTACCTGTCCAAATTACAAATGTTGATTTGTTGTTATCATTTTGGTTTCTTTTGACTCGCTCTGACTCTGATGAGGATAGATAGTTGTGAGCACACCAATTCTCAACTGGTAATTCAATGGTTAACCTTTACAGTGAAGATAATTATTTTCCTTTTCCCTGTAACAAAGAAAGAGTAGTTTACAGGAAAATGGTGAGTGAGAACAGCTACGAGAATACTTTCTCTTACTTGTTCACATAGGAGGGGGAAAGAGAGTTTGAGATGTTTTCTCTTTGCAGGCTCAACGTTTCTGCTCAGATTGTCCACATACAAGGCTGTAACCACTTGCCCAGGAGCCAATCATGTAGTTGTTAGCATGCAGAGTTCTCCTGAGCCCACAACAACTAATGCATTGAAAAACCAATCATTACTATACATCATGGGAAGTCTACTTTCCTGGCAAAATCTCATGTATAATTTGCTTCTCAATGATTACAGAATGCAATGAACTTACTGCCCTAGTATGAAAAGCCTTTTTTCAACTCTCTGTTGCAGTAGAGAATTGGGAGATATTAGACAAGCTACCTGCTTCAACTGGGAAGGAGAGACCAAATGTGAAAAAATTTAGGATCACAAATACTTAAAGCTTTGTCCTTGCCCCAATTCTGAGATTGCAGGTCTGTTTCCAAAGGATGGGAAGGTTATGTAAGCATGTTATTTGTAAAGCACGGATAATCCATATACTGCTCCTAGCTTTGACGGAGATAAATTATTTTAAGAAGCTTCCTCTCCCTCCCCTTTCTCCTCCCTTTATGAGCACACAATTTCCTGTGTCTCTTACTTGCTACCTCAGTTCAATATCCTTCTCATATTGCAACCATGGTGCCAATGGCTAGGCACTGGTGTGTCTAGGGCCCTTGCAGTTACAACCATGTTTTCAACACATAAAGGATCAGTCCCTGCAGACTTTGGAAACTGCAACCAATGACTCAAAACATCAGCAATTCCATGTTGAAACAATGTCTATAGAAAGTAATTAACAATGAACTAATCAAGTAGTTGATGATTCTTTAAATAGCTCCATTAGGGATTGTCCCTGCTACTGACAGCATGCTCAATGCGTAAGGTTAAGTGGGGGCGGTAACTGGAGTAGCAAGGTTAGAAGGCACAGCCATGGGATCAGTGTTACTTTCAGACATGAACTGTCGACTCTGCATACTTCAAGCCCATGGTCCTTAAACCTGTACCAACATCCTTTTCACTGCATTGATAGCATTCAACATAAGCTGCATTGGAAAAGTGCACCATAGCATAGATACCACTTCACTTATAAAATATCATTCAAGGTGCCAAACTCAAAGTTTTCAAAGCCAATTTTGACACCATTATCTTTATCTCATTACTGTTGGTGAAATATTGTTGAGCACATATTGGCTGATGTATTCCATACTTTAGGACAGTGACTAGTACTTATTTGACTGTAAAGCACTCATGCATTCTGAGGACATAAAAGGGAGCATCTAAATGTAATTTCTTTATTTTTTTCATGTCAAGAAGCACTAATAATTTTTTAAGATGTCTTGGCCAATCTAGTTTGATGCAAAAGAATGTTCCTTTAATGTGCCCTTTGTAGCTAGTGGTCCTTGCTAATGCGGACAGTGATGACAAAGGGAGGTGCAGATTACACAGGAATTACAGCTCGATTACATAAACTCAACCTACCAATAGCACTAAATCCCTGAAGGATTTATAACTGTACCTATCAAATTGTATGATGCAGCAACCTACAGAGATAGTTGTTAAATCTAGATGCTTCCTGTGCACTAATGGCTTTGCATTATTTTAGATTTATTTTTCGATGGTAAAACTGAATTATTACAGTGGATATACTGAGGATTGTTATACAACAAAACATCTCATTGGAATGCTGAAATTTCCTTGCAGACAGAACAAAATCACTGTCTGGGAACATGATGATGTACAAAGGGATTTACTGAAAATCCATTCCTCATACTGTCATTGATAATACCCTCTAATCAGATTTGTATATGTGTCTTAGATATAAAAGCCCTACACACTAACACCATGACTCTAAAATCTGAAATACTGAGGCAAGACTTTGTTTCCAAAGCTGTTAAAAGGTGAGAAGAAGCTCCCCTCTTCAGTAAAACACAAATAACTGCTATCATCCATTGCTACTGCTACTACCCGATACTTTCACATGTCTTTAGTTACCTTTCCATTTTCTCAACACACCTTTCCTCTTGTATGTTGCCAAAACTACCTCTTTGACAAAGAACTCTAATATGTCATTGTTTTGCTGTATCAAATTTGATTTGGAAAAGTTCCTTTGAAATAACTTGGGACATCATATTACATTAAAGACACTCTGTTTAATATATTAAACCTTCCATCAACTGTCCTTTTACTGATTGTTCCTTGACTGACTGTTCCTTGACTGGTTGGTTCTTAACTTAATATAATTTACTTCTTCCACTTTTTGAAGAAGACTGATGTCAAGAGTCAGAATACTTGATTGTGAAGTATGTAGACATTATTTACAAATTTGACATCACCAATATTAGAGACTTTCTTGTAGCACATCTTTAATCTTAAGTGCTATGCTTCCTTGGTCATGTAATTACACTGTTGTTAGCTACAGACAGTGTTTTCTTAACCATAGCTCACGAGCCGATAACATAGTGACTCTTGCCACAGTGTCAAACTTCAAATTTGTGAGATGACCATTGACAGAAATATCAGCTTGCCAAAATGTAAGGTGTAGATCTATCCCGATGAGGTTTCTTTGCTTCACAGCACTGACAAGGACTTCTAGTGTTTGGTGCCTCTTCTTACTGCATAGGTTTTTCACATGTTGACTTTGTGGTTCTGTATGTTAAGAATGGAATGAAATCAGTTGCTCTTCTGTGTCAAAGTTGATCCTCTTGAACTGTATTGCTTCCAGGCTATTTCTTCAGTCACCACCTAAGTGTCTTTTTCTAGAATAAATGTCACAAAGACTCATCAATTCCTACAACAATTCTGTCACCTATGAATTTTGACTTGAAATTGCCATAGTTACATTTCTTCACTAATCTGTAGAGATCATTAATAAAATCATCTATGGCTTTCCATGGATACTGAACTCTTTTATTAAATATTTTTCTTTCAAGGATTTTATTAGTTCTGAGATTGAAACAATGATTAAAGGCCTTTGGTGCTACTTCATCAGTACTGTTGTTTATTTCACCCCTTGGTTAGCAAAAGCTATAATAAAAGCTATACTTCCAACTGTGTGTAGAAATATATTTATTTGTTCAGTCTCGTAGCATTTTTATGGTTAAAATAGCTGATTCATGCCATCACAGGGCTTTTATGAAGATGCTCCAACCTTTTCTTCAGCTTGAATTAAATCTCCCAAACTTGCTTTCTCCATTAGACCAGGTCTGCTAAGGATTTTAATCTGCCCAACATTATCACTTTAATTTGTGGCTTGGTGATGTCCCCAGTCCCGTGCCCTTGGATTACAATTTTATTTTGTGGCTCTTTACTTACATTTCTCTAGCCATGCTTCATGATGTCCTTTTGTTATGGCAGTGAATCTTAATCTCAACAGCAAATAATTTTTTAACTTGTTGCTTTTCCAAACAGGTTTACTCTGGCTTTTAAGCTTTACTTGCAAGTTCACTCAGTTCTTAATTCCAACTTGGGACATCTCCCACAGAGCACCGTCTCCGAGGCTGCCTGTATCTGCCTTGGACTTACTAATTCTCCTTCTCCAGAGTTTCTATCTCTCCAGTTGCAATGCATCTCTCACTAGGTCTGAAATGTTTTCTTTAAACAGGTCACTGAAGAATTCTTCCTTGTTGAGGATTGTCACAGACGTTTCTTCTGCAGGTTTTCTTCTTCTTGAGCAGATAATCTAAAGCTGCATCTGAAGATCTCATACCATTGCTCGCTATGCATTACACTATACTCACTCTCTCTCTTTCTCTCTCTCTCTCTCATACACACACGCACGCACACACTCTTACATACTGACACAGTCACGCAAACCCTCTCTCATACGTATGCTCTCCCTGATACACACACCCTCTCATAGGCTTATACTCCATCACACTCACACACACTTTACCAAGCATACACACACGCAAACACACACTCTCTCACATGCACTCACATACGCACACACACACACTCATATGTGCACACTCAGTCTATCTCTCATGCACGCCCACATATATAAGTCTATGGGGTGAATTTGCACTTGCAGATACATTCTATTTTGCTCAAAAAGCGCTCAATCTGCTGCCAAATAATGCAGGCAGTCAATTCACATAATATTTTATAAATTTGTACTTTGGAAATAGAACCAATCTGACTCAAGACTGGGATATAGACAGACTCTAACCCCACACCTTTAATGCATTGTTTGAGCTGAGATGTCACCTTTTTTTATAAAACCTTAAGTTATCTCAATAATGTGACTTTAAAGAAGTTCTGAGATTTACATATTAATGAACTGAAACCTATAATCCGTTATAAAAGATTAAAGACTTAACAGCAATCTAGGTTTGTTCAATATGTTACTTCAGTTGTATGACACTGTAGTTTTTTGCTATAAATCCTATGTTTTATGATCCTGCTTCACAGCTACCTGATGAAGGAGCAGCGCTCCGAAAGATAGTCCTTCCAAATAAACCTGTTGGACTATAACCTGGTGTTATGTGATTTTGAAGGTGACCAGATATTGGGTCTTACTTCTTCAAGAAGTATAGTTGCTCTGCCCACAAGCCTACATGACATCTGTGAAAGGCAAGCCACCAAACTGACTTCTTCTATTTCTTAACAGAAAACCCTCCTGTTAGGTTCAGTGTGAAACCTATTTGTTCTTTTAAATGACTGTTTGAAAGAGCATCTTGAGACTATTTCCTAAGCAAACTATATCTAAAAGATGTCAGATATAACTGCAATGACTTGACAAGATTATCAGAGTAGCAGACTTTGAAATGTCCTACATCTTTTACCTTCAAGATTAATGTAATGACCAAAGTGTTTCTTTCATCTTATTATATGTATGTGTGTGTGTGAGAGTGAGAGAGAGAGAGAGGGAACAAGTTTAGTTTTGATAATGAATGAATAATTGTGTATATTCAGAAAGCTGGTTCTTAAATTTTGTTGTTTAAAACCTAATATAGATAACATATTTAATTGATCATCTTGGTAACTGGAAAAAGTATTTTTATTTTATGTTGTGCCTCATGAAGTAGTGGGACTTGAACCACAATGCACTCCTCCAGGCTCAGTCATAACAATTCAACATAGTGATTAGTGCTTATGGCATTCTTCAGTATTCAACCTTTCAAAGCCATACGCCACCTGCCCTTTAGAATTACACAGTACTTATTTGAGAATGATCAGGGAAGTTCTCACAGTATCATGATCAATACATATTCCTCAACCAATAATATTGAAACAGACTAACTGGTTGCCGTTTCTGGCACCTTGATGTGTGCATATTAACTTCTGGGTTTTCATCATCACACCAGCAACTGCATTTCTAAAGTACTTCATTGACTGGAACTTGCTTTGATGTATTCTGAGGTTACGAAAAGTGATATGCCAGAAGTATTTCTTTGTATTAAAGGAATGCATGCATGCAATTATTCTCTGTTGATGAGATTAAGAGATAAATTCTAGTTGAATGGAAATAAATGAAAGAAGAAATGTATATAGTACAGAACTAGCCATTAATGAAAGTGGCAAGTATAAAATAGCTGATACAGCCATTGTTTCTTAAAACAGGAATAGGCTAAGCTCCACCACAGCGAACTTGTTTTCCAGGCCAGGTAATCTGTTTTTGATTCATAAAGTCGTGATAATAAATTCTGTTGAATTAAACTGCCAGTGTCTGAAATTAATGACCATACTAACAAGACCGATATAGTCGGTGATAGCTTAATTATAACATCAGAAATGCTGAAAAGTTTCCTCTTCCTGATTCCCAAGCTTTGTGAAGTCAGAAGAGACAAAACCCTCCCACTCTAGAAGTGGGAATCATTTTAACTTCTGGTGATAGTCTGATTTGGGCAGATAACAGATTAGCAGACTATTACATATCTTGTCAAACTCCCCTTTACATAGTGATCCATTATTGGCTGTAAAACACTGTATCAAAATCAAATTCTGACCCTTTGTCTTCAGATTCTTACCATAGCAGTCTGAGCATCATGAGGAGAATTACTCACCAATAGTGTCTTAAAGATAGTCTGTTCTGACACATCCAAATAAACTCTTCCTTTTTGAATGTTATAGATTGGTATTGTCAGGGAGTGTGTGACCACATTTTCTGAGAGTTCATTCAGTTTGGTTTACAGCCCTCTCATCTCTGGATCAGAAGATTGTAAGAATAACCTTACCATGTTGTAGACTGAAAATGCAGTTGTTGCACTGGAGGAATATGATATCACAAAGGATGTTGCCTTTAGGTTAAATGTTAAAACAACATTCCCCCATCTGCTTGCTCTGAAAAAGGATCCTGTACTATCATTCCAAATGTGTTCCATGTCCTGGCTAATGAGAGAAATCCTATCTCGTTCATTTTCTTACATTCACCTTGCATTGGTGGAATGCAGGTGTGTACACTCAGTCCCAATGTCTTCATGAGCAGAGGGGGTTCTTTTCCATTCACTGTTATTGAGTGAAAATCCTGGAGTATTGAAAGGGAAATAGGCTTAATTAGTAAAGGTTATCTTTGAAATCCTGGTACCCATCTGTTTAGTTTTCCTGCCCCTTCACAGAATTCTGGAACTTGAATTCTTGACTGCTAGCAAGTTAATCACATGCATTAAATATAAATGAATGAAATATCCTCATGATTTCTTCATATTATGTGAGTGGGTCAGCTGGTCCAGTAGTTGGCAATCCCTAATTGTCTTTGAGAAAACAGTTGTGAGCTACCTTCTGGCTGTCCATGGGAAAAAGTTACACCCACAAAGGAGTTCCAAGATTTGAGTAGGACTCAAACCTGGAGTTTCTGGCTCAGAGGGACAGATGCTATGAGTGCAATTGAGACTCTTGCTACATATTCTATTCCTGGCTGGATTTCCAAATGCACAGAACAATATTGATGCAACTCATAGCCCTACAAGCACGAAGCTGATAATGTTCACTTTAGAACGAAAAGCTTGCAGTCCATCAATGTGCAACTCGGCTGAGATTATGAATGTTGTTGCTTACTATTCTAAAACATTTACTTAAAAGCCTGAATAGATAGTGACCAAGACCATTCATTTGAAATTTGGCTAATAATCAGTCAGATTAAACTAGGGGGGAGAGATGAATTACTCACAGATTAGATGGATTAGGAATTCTGGTGACATATATTCATGACTTACACATTATTACAAGGCAACAACAAATAATAATAAAAAATTAGCCCTTCCTCCTAACCACATTCTGCTCAGAAATTGGAGGAGGGAAGACAGACGATCCTCTTTGTGCACAATAGGACAATTAAAAGATTATTTAAAGAAGGTTTATAATGTGGCATTGTAACCTTGGGCAGGATTTGCTGTTCGTATATTGTCTCCTTATCACAACCACTAATCTGCTCAGATAGTGACACACGTGGCGACTACAAATTTGTACAATTGCTGACCTGCACTATTCAGTATTTCGGTTGCCCCATTTTAAGACAAAGGCTCTCTCTCTCTCTCTCTCTGACTAACACACCTGAAGAAAGAAAGGAATTGTCAAGAGATTCTTCTATCAAAGCACTTGTCCTTCTTTCAATTTCTGGCAGAGGTTGGATGTTTAAAGTATTCTATTATCTGTTCGGTGTTAAGTCAGGCTGATTGGTAAACTGGAAGATGACTATTTCTATATTGCACAGGATTAAGTGATCTTTCTGAGTCTGTGTCAGCTGCTTATCTCATAGCAAGAAAGCAGATAATTATTTTAAAAATGATGAAATAAGATCTAATCTTTTACATCTGAATGATTATCAACTATTGTGTCCATACTATCTTATTCCAGCGATTTTTGTGTGAAAAATGCAGAAAATGCAATTTTACCATAATTTATATTCCAAAGTTAATCAAATCAGAAAATAGATCTAACCAACATTTTCAAGATTATTAAAGGAATTAACAAACTTGATTTAGGAAAGTTGTTTCCAGGAGCAAGGGGTTGAGATTCTAGGAAAAGTGAAGTTCAGATTATGCAGAAGATTCAAAGAAACATTATCACCCAAAAGGGTAATTGAATTATGAAATAAGTTTCCAGGGAAGAATATCAAAATAATTAGGTGGGATCAAAAGAGATATATTTGCATTCCTTTAGCGAGAGAAGACTGTACGAGTAGGTAAGAAGGTGAACTGGTGAGGCTATATAACTGCAGAGAATGTAGGATTGATGGACCTGATGCAGTAGTAGGCTGAGGGTTGCAAAAATAATGGCATGGTGGCTCAGTGGTTAGCACTGCTGCCTCACAACACCAGGGACCTGGGTTCAATTCCAGCCTTGGGTGACTGTCTCTGCAGAGTTTGTACATTCTCCCTGTGTCTGTGTGGATTTCCTCCCACTGTCCAAGGATGTATAGGCTAGGTGGTTTAGCCATGGTAAATGTGGACTAAAGGGTAGGAAGGTGAGTCTGAGTAAAATGTCCTTCGGAGACTTCATGTAAACTCGATGGGCTGAATAACCTGTTTCTACACTGTAGGGGTTCGAATGCATTCTAGCAATAAGGTTGCTTAATTAGGTGACCTATTCTAAAAATTGGTTTGCTAGATGCAATAAACTTACTCTTAAAATCTCCCGTGCTGTACAATGCTGTGCCATTTTTAGAATGCTTTGATTTGTAGTGTTGAATGTTATGCTACCTTCTAGAACTCTGTACCATGTTCTAGAGTGTTGTGATTCTGTGAATGAAGAGGTTTTAGAGAGTTAAGAACATCACAGGATTTGCCAGTCAGTCTGAGAAAGTGATTGGTGTAACTTCAGCTACTATATCGATATCTAAAAAAGATCCTATTCAACATTAATATTGTAATCATATTCTTGTGTAGGTGCAGCACCACATCATAACACTGCTACAACAGCATAATAATACCCCACCGTGAACACTAACGCACTTTATTGAATCATTTTCCTATATCCTTTGAAATTCAAAACTGTGATAAAGGAATCAGAAGATGTCTTATGTAGTTGAATGTCTTATGTGGTTGTGGTTGTTGGAGGTCAGTCATCTCAGCCCAGGACATCTCTGCAGGAGTTCCTCAGGGTTGTGTACTAGGCCCAACAATCTTCAGCTGCTTCATCAGTGACCCTTTCTCCATCATAAAGTCAGAAGTGGGGACGTTTGTTAATGATTATAAATGTTCAGCACTACAAACACCTCTTCAGATACTGAAGCAGTCCATGTTCAAATGTAACAGTATCTATGTTTGGGCTGACAAATGGCAAGTAATATCCATGCCACAGAAATGCCAGGCAATGGCCATCTCCAATAACAGACAATCTAACAACCACCCCATGACCTTCAACAGCATTATCATCTATGAAATCCAACTCCCTCCCATCAACATCCTGGGGGTTACTGCTGGACCAGAAATTAAAGTGGATTCACCATATAAATATAACAGTTACAAAGGCAAGTCAGAGGCTAGGAGTATTGCAACAGTTAAATCAACTCTTGACTCCCCAAAGCCTGTCCACCAGCTACAAGGCACAAGTCAGGGAGGGAGTGAAATACTCCCCACTCCCCTGGATGGGTGCAGCACTAACAACACTCAAGAAGCTTGACACATCCAGCCCTCTTGACAAGTACTACATTCACAAGTATCTATTCCCTCCACTACTGACATTCAGTAACAGCAATGTGTATTATCAACAAGATGAATTGCAAACATTGGCAATTATCCGTAGCCAGAACCTTCTAAACCCATGACCACTTCCATCTAGAAGGAGAAAGACAGCAGACACACTGGGGCAAGTTTCCATCCAAGACAGTCACCATCTGCACAGTGGCTCAGTGGTTAGCACTGCTGCCTCACAGCACCAGGGTGCCAGGTTCAATTCCAGTCTCAGTGTGTCTGCATGGGTTTCCTCCCACAGTCCAAAGATGTGCAGGGCAGGTGAATTGGCCATGCTAAGTTGTCCATAGTGTTAGGTCCATCAGTCAGAAGGGAATGGGTCTGGGTGGGTTACTCTTCGGAAGGTCAGTGTGGACTTGTTGGAGCGAAGGCCCTGTTTCCGCACTGTAGGGAATCTAAGCTACTCCTGATACTCTGTCGCACCTTGGTCAAGAATGCAGGGTGAAACTTTGACAGGAGGATCTCAGTTCATTGTGAAATCCCCAAGGGTTAAAATTCCTGGAGATAATCACTGACTACAGTAACAATCGCTTTTCTTCTATAGTCTGAGGTGCCTCACAAGAACATTACCAAACAAAATTTGACACTAACCTACAAAAGGCAATATTAGGTTAGGACCAAAATCTTGTTCGGAGAGGTAGGTTTTAAGGAATGCCTTAAAGAGAAACAGAGGTATTTATTCCCAGCACTTTGTCAGACTGACTGAAGAATCCTATAGTGCTTTACAACATAGCCTTCTAAATTTGAAAATGATACCAAATTAGTGATTGGGAAGTCAGTGCTGGAAAGGACTGCAACAATTTGCAAGAAAATCTGAATAAACTTGCATAATAGGCGTGTATTTAGCAAATGAATTTCAATACAGATGACTGTAAGGTACTACATCTTGGCAAATAGTACATCATACAGAGTTTAGAAAATAGGGATGTCATTGGATAGCGTGGCAGCGGGATCTGGGAGTGTGAAGGCACAAGCCTTTTAAAGGAGTGGCACTGGCTCGGTCATTAAAAGAAAGTAAATCAGGAACTAGGATCTATAACTAAAGGGATAGAATTGGAAAATAGAGAAGTCATCAGAAAGATGTGGTGACCAGACTGAACACAATATTCCGAGTGTTTTCCATCAGAAAGATGGTTGCACTGAAGTGAGTGTAAAAAAGATTTGTAAGCAAGAAACAACAAATAGATTTCATCTTCTCTTTCTTAAAAAGAGAAGGCTGATTAATCACCTAATGGAGATCTTTTGCAATATTTAAGAGGTAGAGTAGAACCAGACAGAATGTTTTACACCAATGGACGCAATGGGCACTGTTGTGACTGATGCCAAACTTCAACCAGGGCAGTGATAGAGGCCAGAGAAGTAGGTTGGTGAGACAAGCTAATTGGGTCAGTCAGCAAACCCAGCAATCAGGACACTGGCAGGTTAACTAAACCAGGCAAGTCCTTTCCGTTGGGGAATGAGTTCCTCCACGGGGTGCAGAGTGTCTGACCAAGAGAAACATTTCTCTCTAAGACTGCTGTCTGGCTGCCAGGGTTTCCCACTGGTAGAGTACAAGTGGTGGCACAAGGAGGCCTTTCATTACCATTAACTGGCCACTTAAAAATCTCCAACCAACCAATGGCTTCAGTTATTTACCAGATTACTTTTCCATCATTTCAGCAGCAGTTGTATTTTGATGTGGGAATTAGCATTGCTACTAGCTCACCTTTAATCTATTTAACAGGATTATATTATGTTGAGAAGATGCCGCTATTTAATTACATTTACTTACTTGTTTGTTTCTCAGCCTCATTGCATTATCACACACCTGAGAAGATGAGTGCTCCCCAGATTCAGAAGACCCCTGCTCCCAGCGTCGTTGTCGCCAAGATGAACCCACCACCACCAGCTCCCAAAAACATTGTCTTCAAAAAGACAACCTGTGATAAATCGGTATGTGAACCCCGCCTCCACTCAGCTTTCACGCTTCCTCTCTTACTTTCCCTGATTTCCAGCCTCCGATGTTTCACTGAAGACTCCAATGCCACAGTAATAACTTCGAGATGTGGTGACAATTCAGGCTGTGTGAGCAGTTTGATGTTAGGGAAAGGACACAGCCAGGAAAATGAAATCGCAGTCCTAACATTTAACCAACTGTGCAGATGTATTTAATTAATTACTCAATAACTTAGTTAAAATATAGCAGAAACAAAAATCATTCTAGTGTAACACCAATTCCTAAGTGTGGTATGAGATGCATGTAAATCATGGTGCTGTAATTGATCATGTCTCGAACATCAATAGGAGAGAAGACTCCAGTCTAATGTGAGCTTAGACCATCCACTAGAATTCTGCATTTGATATTTGTTGTGCAAATGTGAATAAAAGCGTGGTGGTATGATGGCTCAATGGTTAGCACTGCTCCCTCTCAGAGTCAGAGACCCCTGTTCAATTCCAGCCTCGGCGACTGTCTGTGTGGAGTTTGCACATTCTCCCCGTGTCTGCATAGGTTTCCTCCCACATTCCAAAGACATGCAGGTTAGGTGAATTGGCCATGCTAAATTGCCCATAGTGCTCAGGGCTGTGTAGGCTAGGTGCATTGGTTAGGGGAAATGTACAGTATTAGGGTAGAGGAATGAATCTGGGTGGGATACTGTTTGGAGGGTCGGTGTGGACTTGTTGGGCCAACTGGCCTGTTTCCACACTGTCGGGATTCTATGATAAATCTCACTAAAGGATTTAAGCACATAGTCCAAATGGTCTCTTAAATGTAAAGCACTTTGGTCATGAATGAATTATGCAATTTTAGATGTCCAGATTTGCAGATTAAAATTAAAATTAAAAAATTATTCTTTTCAATTTTTTGAAGATGTAAAATATTTCATGATATCATTCAAAGAATAGGAAAAGTGAGTTCTCCTAGCCAATGTCTTTCTCTTAATCAATGAGAAATTAGCAATTTTGCTTTAGTGGAACTTTATTTTGGTGAGAATTGGTTGTCATTAAAACCACTTTTAAAAAAAAAACTTCATTGGCCGTGAAATACTTTGTGATACCTTGAAATTGTGTAAGCATTTTTTTATATATATATTTTTATTAAGAAAAAAATAGATTTTTAAATATTACAACAAATACAAAATAATGCAATTCAAAATAGTACAAAACTAAACCAAATAATTTTAAAAATTCCCAACCCACCCTCCTTTACGAATGTATAAACATATATAGAGAAATGTAAAATTTAAAAAAACCTAAACGAGCTATTTAACTAAATAAATAAGTACCTAACAACAAACAAATAAATAGCAATAACTCAGCCCAGCCAAACAAAACACTCATACATTCACAGTTCCTCCTCCCTGGATATTGGACTCATGAAACACAATCGTTACGGCTATATAAAAGCCCTTGTTAGTGTAGCAAATAAATCTGTGTCCAGGTATTTCAAAAAGGGTTGCCATGTCTTGTAAAAATTCTCAGTTTTGTGGTGGACCATATTTGTGAGAAAATCCAGGGGAATATGCTCCATAACGATCTTCCGCCAACCCGACAAGCCTAGGGGGTTTTTCGGATATCCAACCTAGTAAGATATTCTTCCTTGCACAGAACGTAAGAATATTGAAAAGTTTTTTCTTATGTGCATCTGCAGGAAATACAATGGGTAGACCCAAAAGGAGAGAAATAGGGTCCTTCTCTGCCCCTACACCTAAAATCCTCTGCATTGCACTCACCACAGCGCTCCAATATATTTGAAGCCTGTCAGAAGACCAAAGACTATGGGTAAGAGTGCCTGTGCAGAACTTGCACTTGGGACATGCTGAAGATACCCCTGGCTTAAATTTTGACAAACGGTCTGGGGCTAAGTGGACCCTGTGGACAATCTTTAATTGTAAAGCATGGGTCCTATTGCAAATTGATATCTTCCTTGCATTCTCCCAAATATCCTCCCATGCCTCTGAAGAAACTTCAACACCCAGCTATCTTTCCCACATCTTGCAGAGTCGATCAGACTCATCTGAGGTGGCACCCCCCCAATTGGTGATATAGAGTACTGACAGAGAGTGTACTCTTAGCCCTTAGTACCCCTCTTTCTATGTCAGGTTTGTAGGGATCACAAAAAGTGTGGTTTTTTTTAAAATCCCTAACTTGAAAAAAACCGAAACAGGTCTCTATTAGGTAACTCGTACTTCCGTACTAATTGATCGAAGGACATCATTACATCTCCCTCAAATAAATCACCCATGCAAGATACACCCCTAGCTGCCCAACATTTAAATCCTGAATCTATCATACCCGGTTGAAAACTCGGCATACCCACTAAAGGTGTAAACAAAGATGTTTTGCCAATATTACCTTCCCTCTGCCGAATTGCCCTCCATGCTTTAACAGCATTCATGACTATTGGGTTATGGCAATATTCCCTAACTGTCCTCACCTTGTCCAAAAACAGCAAACTGGTAAGGGGGCACTTTGCCTGGGAGGCTTCAATATCTAGCCATATTGAAAGAGGGTCCCCACAAACCCAATTACTCACATAGGTCAAAAGCGAGCTTAGTTAGTAATTTTTAATGTCCGGAAGGTCTACTCCCCCCAATCTGTGAGGCAACTGCAGTTTGGCTAATTTAATGAGGGGCTGTTTACGGTGCCAGATAAAGGAGCTGAACCAAACGTATAGTCTCCTGAGTGTTTGTTTATTGAAAATCAGGGGGAGCATCCGTATCGGGTATAACAAACAAGGGAGAATATTCATCTTAATAAGCGCTATCTGACCTAACCATGAGACTGGAAGTGCCTCCCATTTTTGGAGATCTTGTTTAATTTTTTCAAATAATTGAGTAAAATTGGCTTTGAACAGCCAATCCAGAACTGGAGTAATGAATATGCCCAAATACACAAAACCCCCCGTGACCACCGAAATGGGAATCTATAGTCACTCTCAAGAGCCAACTCTTTCGTAAGACCACCCATAGGCATAACCTCTGATTTAGCAAAATTAATCTTATACCCTGAAAAAGTGCCAAACGCGTGAATGCATTGTATCAGGCAAGGCACTGAGACTACTGGATTTGTCAAGAAAATTAGAACATTGTCTGCATATGGTGAAATCTTATGTAATTTTGACCCCACTTCTGGAGCTGATATATTGAGATCCCCACGAATGGCCTCTGCCAACGGTTCAATCACCAATGTAAAATGTAATGGTGACAGGGGACAGCCCTGCCGGCTGCCCCTAGAAATATTAAAATTGCTTGATCGTACCCCGTTGGTAATGACCGCCGCGAGAGGTACACTGTAGAGAACCTTTACCCATCTTATGAAAACTTTGCCAAGACCAAACTGGTCTAGAGTATAGAAAAGGTACGGCCACTCAACCCAGTCAAATGCCTTCTCTGCATCTAAAAAAATCACCAATCCCTGTATTGACTGCTGTTGGCATGCTTGAATTATGTTAAGCAGCCTCCTAACGTTATTGGAGGATCTGCGACCCTTTATGAAGCCCATCTGATCCTCTTTAATAATAGAGGGTAACACAGTCTCCAGCCTTAACGCAAGAGCCTTAGAGAGAATCTTAAAGTCCACATTTAAGAGCGAGATGTATGAAGCACAGTCTTCCGGATCCTTCCCTTTTTTAAGGATAAGTGAAATATTGGCCTCTCTCAGAGATGGTGGAAGACAATCATGACTGTATGATTCATTAAACATATTCAGCATCGGGCCTGACAGTATACTTATAAATTCCTTATAGAGTTCACTGGGAAGTCCATCAGGACCGGGCGCCTTTCCACTCTGAAGCTGCCTCACAGCTTCCTGCACTTCTTGCTCTGATAATGGAGCATTGAGAAAGGGCTGTTGATCGGGAGTCACACCCAGGAGCTTCAGATCTCTAGAAAAGGATTCCATTTTGGCCTGCCCCTCCTCACAATTCTCAGACTGATATAACTTAGATTAGAATCTCTGGAATACCACATTAATCTTTTTAGAATCACATGTTAGGTTCCCAGACCCTTCCCTAATCGCTGTAATGGTTTGTGGGGCACTTCTCTTTCTGGCAAGGTATGCTAAGTATTTGCCTGGTTTGTCACCATGCTCGTATAAACTTTGCTTTGCAAAAGCTAGCTCTTTCTTTGGCATCTGCGTGAGCACAGAATTTAGTGTAGACCGCAGTGCCGTAATCCTCTGTAGTTTGACCAACGAGAGTCTGTCAAAATAGGCCTTCTCAGCTGCCTTCAACCGTGCTTCAAGGAGATGTCGCTGCTCGCCCTTCTGTCGCTTCCTACTTGTGGAATATGAAATAACTAACCCCTTGGCATAAGCTTTGGCAGTTTCCCAGAGAACAGATGAGCTATCAACCGAGCCTATGTTGATGTCTAGGAATGCCTGAAATTCCCTAGAGAAATAATCCACAAACTTACTGTCCATGAGCATAAAGGGGTCCATTCGCCAGTACTTTGAATCCACTGTAACATCCTTAATCTTAACCATGAGGTACACTGGAGGATGATCAGAGATGGCAATATTACCAATTGTACAGGATGCCACCAGATCCAGGGTTACCGCAGGGGTCAGAAAAAAATCAATCCTCGTGTGACATCTGTGCGGATTGGAGAAAAACATGAAATCCCTACCTGTAGGGTGGAGACACCTCCAGATGTCCACCAATCCTAATTCCCCACACAAACCCAATAACTGTTTAGTTTGTGCAGAGGATATCGAGGGACCTTTAAGCAACCTGTCTACTGTGGGGTCCATGAGGCAGTTAAAATCTCCCCCTATAATGATGTGCCGAGACTTGAGACTTATCAGTTTAGAAAAAGCATCTACTAAGAATTTAAGAGGATGAGCTGGGGGATAATAAACATTTAAAATACCATATTCTTCCCTATTTATCAAGGCTTTAAGAATTACAAACCTCCAATATGTGTCTTTAACACATTCCAACAATTTAAATGAGAGATTTTTCCTAACCAATATAGCCACTCCCCTACTTCTGCTTTTAAATGATGAAAAATAAACTCGGTCAAAGCCATTTTGCTGTAATTTCAGATGCTCCTTGTCATCCAAATGTGTCTCCTGTAACAAAGCAATATCCACCTTCTCCTTTCTAAGACTCAAGAGTACGTTCTTCTTCTTAATTGGTGAATGACTTCCCTTGATATTCCAGGTACACCATTTAATCAAATCATTAGCCATAATCTTCTGCAATTACATTTAAATTCCAAAGAAGAGGAACCCGAACCACAAATTGCTGAGCCTTAGTGTCGCATGGTCCACCAAATATAAAAACTTCATTAATTAAAACCACTACATTTAACAAACATACAAAATTATTAAAAATAAAAAACAACAAAAACCAGAAAACAAACCAACATATAAAGCGCCAATAGCGCTGAGTAGGGAAACTCATCCTCTGCCCAGAGGGGGCAACTACCCATCCCGAACTGCCTATAAATAGGCATCTAACCATCTCGACCATCTTCACTTCTCCCAGCTAGAGCCGCATCGCAAGCACAAGCTAAAAGAATAAACACTCCATAGAATATCAATATGAATAAAAATAATTCTTTTATTAAAAAAGGGGAATAAATACCCCACTCATCCTTTGGTATGTCTAACTTAGAAATTTAAAATGTACATCTTAACCACTGCCAGACATAGTTTGAACCAAATTATTATCAATAGAGGTAAAAAAAGGGGAAAAACAAAGCTCCAACCGGATTTCCTCCATTTCTTTTACAGAATGATAAACACATACCCAAGCAACAATATTTATACACACTACAATTGTTTAACTTAGGTTAGTTTTTCTACAAAGTCTCTTGCCTTCTCCGATGTGTCAAAGAGATGCATGGATCCATCTAAGGTGATCCGAAGCACTGCCAGATATCTCAGGGAGTACTGAATCCCAAGCTCCTTCAGTCTTCTCTTGACACCATCATACGATTTTCGTTTCTGGATCACCGCCGCTGAAAAGTCCTGAAAAAACATGATCTTAGACCCCTCGTAAATTAGGGCCTTTGGCTCCTTCCCCTGGAGTCTGGAAGCCTCCATGACTCTCTCCTTATCTCGGTAATGATGGAACACCACCAGGAAAGGACAAGGGCGTTGACCCAGACCCGATCTCCGTGCTGCGACCCGGTGTGCCCTCTCTATCTTCAATCCTCTCAGGCCAGTCTCCAAGTCAAGGAATTTCGGAAGTCAATCTTCAAAAAATTCCGCAGGTTGCTCACCTTCCTTACCCTCAGGCAGACTGATGATCTGAATGTTTTTTCTCCTGCCCCTGTTTTCAAGATCATCCACTTGGTCATGCAAATTATGAACCTGCATCTTCAGGACTTGAATCTCTTCCTTGAATGAACTGGCATCAGCTTCCACATCTGTGACCCTGTGCTCCACCTCATCCGTCCTCTTCTCCAGGTCTCCCAGCTGCTGCTCATGCTTCTGCAGCATGAGAGAGACTGGAGCCAGCTTCTCTTCAATCTATTTCCCCAACATCTCGCGAGATTTCGAGAGCTGGTTCACCAGGTCCTGGAGAGTAATCTGCTCTGAGGCTGCTGCAGGCCCGGCCTCAGATGCTCCTCCTCCCTTTTTAGGCATTTCTGGACAGCTGAAAATACAGGTAAGTCAATTTTTAAATGTTTCTTGGGGCTCCACAATCTTTCCAATGCCCCAAGAAATCCTGATGACCTGGGTTGGGTGAGTTAAAGGACCGTCCTGCTCCTGCTGCGATGCGAAGCTCTGCAGTGTGATCTTCTCAGATCGCCGCCATATTAGATCCCCCGTGTAAGCATTGTTTAACTGTTTTCTCTTTCTCTCTTTCTTTCACAGTTCTTTCTTTCCCTTTTTATAAATTGCAAGGACATTATTCTCAAACGAAGCCTGTTTTAACCTTAAGTCATGAATAACACATAAAGCAAAGTTATGTTACATGGAAGCAGAGGTCATTGTTGTGACAGGCAGAGGATGTAATTCGTAATGACCGTCTCAGTCTCAGATTGACCTAACACTGTTTTATCACTACTTTCACAGATTGCTGTCTACTTGGGCAAGAGAGACTTTGTGGATCATGTCACCCACACTGATCCTGTTGGTAAGTGTATGTTCTGAAAGAAAACTTGTTTTGCAATACCAAGAGATTCTACACTTTGTACCCATTAAAATCGCAATTCTTTTTGCCACTGTAAAGAAAATTGACCGGATGCTTTTAGGTAGCAAGTATGCACTATCCCATAATGACTATGTTCCTTAATGTTAACGGATAATTTATTCACATAAAATTGACAGACATGCATTGTAGTTTTCCAGTTAAGTGTTTGTTAGCCTGCATTAGAAAGAACTTAAGCCAACTTCTTCCATCTTGATCATTAAAGTAAACACTGTATGTAGCGATATTTAGAAATGTCACTATAGCCATGAGAGGAAAAGCTGATAGGATCAGCATAGAGTGGACAGCAAAATGCAGAAAACCATGGACTGTTTCAGACAGGGTATCTGGAGCGTCAGTCAAATCAACATTGCTGTCAACTTCATCAGTTTTATTATGGAGATTCTACAGTGAAACAAACGTTTGGGGGCAGAGCCACGAAGCACTGCTGAGCCATGAGATTTGCATTGTGAATGATTATGAGCTGAGTGTTACAAACAGAGCATTTACATCTGCTCAAAAAAATCAACCTGATGTTTCCACCAAAATAACACTTTCCTAAATGGACACTGAGAAAACAAAACTGTTGTGCAATACACCTTCTGAACAAAGCTCAGGAAAAAGCTGCTGCTATTGACAGTTCAGCAGTGCAATTTTATAAAAACAATGTACAACAACAGTAAATTCCAAACATAATATAATTTAATATATTTCACATTATTACCATTCCTCAACACAATCCTCCACAATATTATTCTTCCTTAATACAATACATTCTTCCTTAATACAGAATAACTCCTTTGCAGACTCTTTAATATAGCCTGAGAGTCTTTAATATAGTCCTGAGACTAGCCCAAGCCTAGTCACACATGAGGCGCACAAACATATCCCCAGTAACTCTCTCCACAGCTAGACTTTCCTGGAACAGTCTGCTAGCCTATTGCCAGAAGCTATAGCTTGAAGCAACCAGTCCAAATCAAGCATGGCTGACCTGAATACTCCCCTACTCTTATTACTTGCTATGGGGGTATCAGGAGGATTTTGGTCATACAAAGAACAAAGAGCAAAGAAAATTACAGCACAGGAACAAGCCCTTTGGCCCTCCAAACCTGTGCTGATCCAGATCCTCTGTCTAAACCCGTTACCTATTTTCCAAGGATCTATATCCCTTTGCTCCCTGCCCATTCATGTATCTGTCTCAATACATCTTAAATGACGCTATCACACCCGCCTCTATCACCTCTGCTGACACCACATTCCAGGCACCCACCACCCTGTGCACGAAGAACCTTCCACACATACTTCCCTTAAACTTTTCTCCGCTCACCTTGGACTCGTGACCCCTAGTAATTGAGTCCCCTACCCTGGGAAAAGGCTTCTTATTATCCACCCTATCTATAATCTCTCATGATTTTATAAACCTCAATTAGGCCCCCTTCAACCTCTGTCTTTCTAATGGATGTTATGAATGTATCTTCTCTGAGCTCGAACCTGGAGCTCCTAGCTCTGAGCCAGTGATACTACCCATTGTGCCACAAGACTTCCCTCCCAATAAAACCCAACCTAAAAATATCAAAATACCATAATTCTAACACAATAGATCTATATATTGCAACCAATATCATGCAGTTCCTATAGAATCCAATCCCAATGCAATTCAACTCCAAAGAAACCTATCCCCAATGTAATCAATGCACATTACAGATCTTTATTGCTATATTTTCCACATCTCCCAAATAAGACATCTATAAAATTAATCAGGGGAGAAACCTGTTTATTTAGCCCTACTTTTACCAATACTCCGTGGACTTTGTTAATTCCTAATGGGTGTATGCCACCAACTGTAACCTCTGCCACCCATACTGGGTCCTTCATTGATTTGATCAAGGAAACCTGAACAGGCTACTTAGGTAACTGCCTGTGCCTCAGCAAATCAATGAACTCTTTACATTGCTGCCAGAATCAACACTGCGTGGACATCACACTCCCTAAAATACAAAACTTCTCTTATTTAATCCACCCCCAAAAAAATCCATCTCATGTAATCCAACTCCAATAATAGTGTACCTCCGATACCACACAACAACCAGGACAGATTGTTGGCAGTATTGGCAGTTAGTACCATAACACATAACATTTCAAGATTGGTGAATGGGAAAGTTGGTGCTGATTCTACCCAGAATGATAGAGCTAAAGAGAAGCCCCAGGGTTGGTGCAGAATGATCTACAGAGTATTTCTGATAGGGGATCTTGTACTGAACTGGATGAATCATAGTGTTCTGAGCTGGTTCATGGGAAAGCTGTTGTTGAAAGAACCAAACAGCATGATCAAATCTGGTTGCAGTAACTGATCTTATCTGATTTATTTGCAGATGGTGTGCTTGTATTGGACACTGGTTACATTAAGGATAGAAAAGGTGAGAAATCCCACTGTAATGTTGAAAAAAAAATGATTGTCTTGACCATTTGCTCAGACTCTTGCTTTTCTGTAAAAGTTTTGTGTCCTGAGAAATAAGATCAACGGATATTTATTACTTGAGGGTTAACATAATATTTTTGATCAAAAATACAACACCTTGCACTTTCAAGTACAGATTATGCTTCATAAACACAGAACCTCTGAGACACAAAACTTCACAAACGCTCAGAGTCCTGACACCAAAACCAAACTTTACTCAGAGTGGTATGGGCGTGGAATGCCTTAACTGCTAATGTAGTCAACTCAGCCACATTAGGGAGATTTAAACGATCCTTAGAAAAGTACATGGATGATTTTGGGATAGTGTAGGGGGACGAGCTGAGAATAGTTCACAGGTCGGCGCAACGTCGAGGGCCGAAGGGCTTGTTCTGCGCTGTATTGTTCTATGTTCTGTTTTCTAAACCCTTATTACATTCACTGAAACCTGGATAAATTGGTCCTTATGTATACAGAATGCTCACACACACACTGACACTCACACACACACTGACACACACTGACACTCACACGCACTGAACCTCACACACACTGTAACCTGACATTCACTAAATCCTCAAACGCTGTACTTTTATTGGTCGATTAAACATGATCAAGCTGTGTTTAAAATAAATTGCTGAAGAACTCTAGCTCATTTCATTTGACTTCCAATAACACATTGATAGCCTTTTGTAACCTGCTCAGATGTACACATAATGACCCATGCATGAGCATTTAAAGACCATATCTCCTGCATGAGCGAGTGAAAATGGACAACATTGAATTGAATAAAACAAAGAACTACAGATGTTGAAGATCTGAAACAAAAACAGAAATTACTGGAGAAACTCTGAAGAAGGGTCACTGGACATGAAATGTTAACGGTTTTTTTACCCTTCTGTTTTGTTTCTCTGTGTTCTGTTGAGTTTCTCTAGCAATTTCTCTTTTTGTTTAACACCATTGAAGTGTTGGGACAGGCACTAATGGCTACATTGTGCGGTCATTTTGAGGTTTCAAAACAAGTACCAACCATGCCAATTTTTCTATGGAAGATTCTGCACCCTACTCTCACAATTATTCTTAACACTGCTAAATTCCTGAGGTCTATTTTTTACAAACCAGGATGGATATTTTGAACAAGTTTAAGACTCCTGGAAAATATGAACTCAGGGCCTGCTAAAGAAGACATTGCAGAAAGCAGAATGGACGGACATTTTAGCAACTTGTAATACGTCAATTTTTAAAAAGTCATTCAGTGGAATTAGGAGGACTATGACACTTCCTAATCATATTTGCAATCATACACTGCTCTATATAGTTTATTCTAAGCTTCTCCTGTGTTTCACTGGGGACCACTGCTTGTGTGGTGGTCATTCTGCTATAACGCAACAGTTGTGTTCCTCTGAAACCTCGAGCTGCAGAAAGTCACACTCTGGAAAATCAGACTGTAGATGATCGCTATACCCATTCATTAGAAAGTTTGCGTTATCCAAGCGGCATCCACAATTTGTCAATCACATTATAGCTAATTCACATTGACAAAACGCACATTATACCAGAACAACCTGTAATTGTCTGCAAATTTCCATTTCTCATCAGATGAACTATCTGTCACAGTGAATGACTGGCCCACCCTAGGTGTGTCCATGAAGCCTTGGCAAGGTTGTACTGATCCTTTGGGTCTCTTCAATTAAGTGTGCACTGGCTAGGCCCGATCACAGAGCTGGTTAAGTTTAGACCCCTTGGGACTCTTCAGGCTTGGGCCAGCATAATTCTGATAGACTGAAGGCAGGTGTCCTGCATTCCAATCCACCAGTTCAACTGTTTGGCTGACAGTTTTTTGAAGCTTTTATCTGAGGCAAATCTCGTTCCATCCATAGCTGCAACCAGATAACTGAGCATTTCCATTTGCAAGAGCTGCACATTCAAGCCACATCTGCTAAAGCCTTCACAGAACACATCCCCAGTAGGAGTGGATGAAGGGATAACCATACTATCATGACTCTTTTTTATTACTCTTTCACAGGATGTGGGTATTTCTGGCAGGGGCCAACATTTACTGCCCATCCCTAATTGCCCTGAGAAGATGGCTGCGAGCTGCCTTCTTCAACCAATGTAGACTTTGGGGTGTAGGGTTAACTACTAGGAAGGAAGTTCTATGATTCTGAGCCCTCGATAATGAAGGAATGCTGATATAGTTTCAAATCAGGATGGTGTGTAGCTTGGAGGGGAACTTACAGGTTGTGATGACCTCAATTATCTTCTTGCTGGCAGTGGTCATGGAATTAAAATTGCTAACTAAAGAGCACTGGTGAATTTTTAAAAAATGCATCTTGTAGATGTTATACACCACTGCTTCTGAGCAGCAGTGGTGAGGAGAATAAATGTTTAAAACGTTGGTTGGGGTACTAATCAAAAGACTGCTTTGTTCTAATGGTGTCAAGCGTCTTGAGCATTATAGGAGCTAACCCTTTCGAGACTAATTGGGAGTATTCAATCACACTCCTGACTTGAGCCTTGTAGATGGTGTAAAGATGTTGTGGAGACAGGGAGTGAGCTGGTCACTGTAGAATTTCTAACCTCTAACCTGCTCTTGTAGCCACTGTATTTAAATAGTCAGCTGAGTTCAATTTCTGTCCAGTAATGGCCCCCAGATGGTAGATAGTGAGGATTTAGTGATGGTAATGCCAAAGGCTATCAAAGGCAATGGTTAGGGTTAGCTGTCTCTGTTGGAGATGGCATTGCCTGGCACCTGTGGGCATGAATGTTATTTGCTACTTAACCGCCCAACCCTGGACATTGCACATATGGACAAAGGCTGCTTCAGTATTTGAGGAGTGACAAATGGTGCTGGACATTGTGCAATCATCAGCAAACATCCCCACTTTGATCTTTTGATGGAGGGAAGGTGAAAATGTTTGAACTTAGGACACTCCCGTAAGGACTGTCCATAGTAATGTTCTGAGGCTGAGAAATTGGCCTTCAACAACCACAACCATCTTCCTTTATGCTAGGAATAACTCCAACGGGTGAAGAGGTTTCCTGTTGATTCTCATTGACCCATTTGCTGGGGCTTCTTGATGCCATACTTTGTTATATGTGGACACACAGACTGCAATGAGGTCAGGAGCTTAATGATCCTGTCAAAACACAAACTGAGCATCAGTGAGCAAGTTATTGTTGAGTAAGTACTGCTGGATAACACTGTAAATGATCATTTCCATCACTTTACTTAGGATCGAGACTAGACAGATAGGGCTGTAATCGGCCAGTTTGGTTTGGGCAATTTACGACATGGTTGGGTATATGCCAGTTATAGCTGTACCAGGGTCACAAGTCTTCAGTAGTATTGCTTGAAAGTTGTCAGGTCCCATAGTCTTTGCAATGTACAGTGCTTCCAACTGTTTCTTGATATCACTTGGAGTGACTCAAATTGGCAGAATCATAACAATTCCATAATGGTGGGGACCTTTAGAGGAGGCCGAGATGGACCATTCACTCGGCACTTCTAGCTGAAGATGGGTGAAAATACTTCAGCCTTATGTTTTGCATGATGTTCTGTGCTCCCCCATCATTGAGGATGAGGTTTTTTTGGAGTCCCATCTGATGGTGAGTTTTCAATTGTCCATCACCATTCACAACTGAATGAGGCAGGACTGCAGCTCTTTAATGACTGTAGGATCGCTTAGCTCTGTCTACTGTGTGCTGCTGTGCTGCTTTGCACACAAGTAGTCCTGTGTGATAGCTTCTCTAGGTTGACACCTCATTTTTAGGTTTTCCTGATGCTGCTTGTAGCATGCCTACCTGTACTCCCTATTGAAGGAGGCCTGATCTCCCACCATAATGGTAATGGTAGACAGAGGGGGATGCAGTGCACTACAATTCTGCTGCTAATGGCCTATAGTGCCTCACTGATGTCCAGTTTTACCTTGCTAGATCTATGTCAGGAATTGTTGAAAGATGTACAAGATGTTGATCCTCAAGCAGAAAGAATTAATGGGAGTGCTGAAATGAAGAAGAGGAAGCAGTAGGTCTGAAACCTTGATCTATCTGCCATGAGCCAAATAAAAAATAGTAACTAATTGAGCTGAATACATGTCTCCTGTGAGAAATCCTTCCATAACGGAGGATTAATGAAATGTCATGTAAAACAAGTTGCAGAACTATATGGAACATTATTCACTGCTGACATTTAGTGACAACTATTTCATACAAACGTATGAATTAGGAGTAGTGTAGGATATCTGGCCCTTTGGCTGTTCTGCCACTCAATAAAATTGTGACTGATCTGATTATTCCTCATTCCTGCCTGCTCCCAATACCCTTTAGCTCCACATGCTTATTAAAGAAAACTGATATTTTCTGCCTTAAAAAATATTCAGAGCCTGCTCCTACCACAATTGCGGAAGAGAATGCAAAAGATTCAAAACCCTCTGTGAGAAAAAGTTTCTCCTCATCTCTGTCTTAAATGGGTAACCCCTTAATGTGAAACAGTGATTCCTAGTTCTAGATTTTCCCAGCAGATAAAATACCCTTTCTATATTCAACTTACCAAGATGCCTATATCTTTTTCTCAATCAAATCCCTCCTACACTTCTAAGCTCCAGCTAACCTGTATCTGTCCTCTCAGACAGTCCACCTAATTCATTCATATATAAAACCTCTCTGAACTGCTTCTAATTCATTTATATTCTTTAATAGGAAACTTAATATTTTACACAGTACTTCAGATGTAGTCTCTACAATGCCCTGTATATTTCATTCTCCCTACAATAAAATAACAATGGTGTATTGGATTTCCAGCTTACTTGTTGCACTTGCATACTTATCTTTTGTGATTCATGTACTAGGGCACTCAGATCCCTCTGCACCTTAAGGCTCTGCAATCTCTCACCCTTTAGATAATATGCTTCATTTTTATCCAAGTCAAAATGAATCATTTCACTTTTTCCAACTTTATGCTCCATTTGCCAACTTTGCCCATTCAGTTGACCTATCTATGTTACTTTGTAATTCCCAAGTTCTTAAAATAACTTTACGATCTGTGTGTCATTTCTGGACTATTCAGTGTTTTGCAGACTACTCTGTGCATTCCGCTATGGGCGTGAGGATATAGATGTTTGTGGGTTGAAGTTCAGAAGAGATTTATATGAGTCCACTGTGCAAGTCTATCCACCTCCATCAGGAGAAAAAGCTAAAGCTCAAACCAAGTTGCAGGAGCGTTTGGAAAGAAAGTTTGGAGATAAAGCTTATCCATTCTACTTTCAGGTACTTACATTGAACCACTGCTGTACTTGTAACCGGGGAGGAGCTCGCAAGTTATCTGATTATTTGTGAAGCTTGTAATAATCTGACATCACTACTTTTCAATTACACAATCTTCAATGGCTCCTATTGTCATTCAAAGTTGTGATTTTGTTAAAATGAATTGAGCTGTTGCTGGAGCCATATGCAACTCCTGCCTGCCAATAAACTGGTGATATGGTGAGAGAATTATTTTGTTACTGGACTGACTTGATGTACGGTTAGACACGATTCAGTCCAAAGATTTGCAGGTTAGGTAGATTAGCCATAGGAAATGCAGGGTTACAGGGATAGAGTAGGGGGTGGGTCTATGTAGGATGCTGTATGGAGGGTTGGTGTGGACTCGATGGGCTAAATAACTCACTTCCACTACTTCCACTACAAGTTGAAATCATGACAACTGGGGAACTTATATTCAAGTGAACAAAATCTCTGGAATAAATTGTTACCATCTGCAATGGTAACAATGACACAACCACAGTGTGATATAAATCTGTTTGATTCAGTAATTCCTTCAGGAAATAAAGACTTTACACAGTCTGTGCTACACGTGACCTCCAATCCCTGGACTATGGTTTACTCTTGTACTCTGCTATGGCACAGACACAGACAATGGCCTTCTTCACCCTGCAAAATCTTGTTATATAAATCTTTCCACATTTAAAGAATTGCCGCTATGCACCAAAGGAAAATTAGCTAGTGTGGAATGGAATGATTACAGCATACCACTCAGTTGAAGCAGGGCTATATCGACAGCAAGCATACATGAGTAAGACGATAGTAGTGGAAATGTTTCTTTACAGAGAGACTTTTGTATTTGAATCACCCATTTCATTGTCAGTTACAATCAACAGGAGATATAGGATTAATAATGGGGCTACCCTAGGCAATGTGAGATATTGAGATACACCCTGAATTGTAAAGTAGGCACCAGACTTGTCCAGTGTGAGCATGTGATCATTTATAATCCATGGGAGAGTTAAATTGGAATGATATCCCCTTTTTCTTTGCTATCCATGGAAAATCAGTGCCCCTATCCACTAAAGATAATGAGCAGTTGGTGTACTGCAGCTTATTTTTCTTGGGTTTGTGTTGCATCAAAATGAGGTCTCAACCCAAAAGTGTTCATGCTTTCTATTTCTCCTTTGACAGTTCCCGGACTATCTACCCTGTTCCGTAACCTTGCAGCTGGGTGCCAATGAAATTGACAAGGTGAGCGCTTTCAGGTGCTGCGTGGGCTCAAGGGGTGTCTAACAAGAATGGATGTCTTAAGGATCTGGTGCACTGGCTCAGTATATTAAGGGAATGGACAGTATATTAAGGCCAAGCCCAAATGTTGCTACCCTCTGCCCATAAGACTAACCTAAAAGGTGTTGAAAAAGTTTAAGGTTTTCAGACAGTGACAAATGACCACTATGGCAGAACCTAAACCTATGTTTGCAGTCAAACTCAGCAACACTATTTTGGTAAGACAGTAAGTAAAATTGTAAAGTCTCCCTCAAGAAGAGCCATGAAAGGGTATATAGTAGTCAGATCAGGAGTCACCTTGAACTGCTTACCAGTGGGTGTTACGGGCTGGTGTCAGGGCAGCACTTGTTTTAGTAGAGGTTCTTCTGCACCTCAGATAAGCTCATTGCCAAACCTCAGAAGTTTCTTAAATAGTATTTATTAAAAACATTTGGCATGTGTCCAGTGTGATATGATCAGCACCCAGGTAAGGGGATCTAATTTGTTACGGTACTGCATGGAATACCCCAAATCATTAAGTTCCTGCATGAGGAAGGTGAGAACTGGCTCCCCTTGCTTATTCACCCACTTCCCTAGTTGGTCACAACAATGTTCATTTAATAAGGATCCTTTCAATTCAGAGTCACTTTCTCCCTGACCCAAGTGAATTTTGGGTTCAAAAGGAGCCAATTTAACCAGGTTTTCTTAAATTAACAAAAAGACAGTTCATTAATTCCCAATTTCTTTTATTCACTCATGGGCATTACTATCTGGCCAGCATTTATTGCCTGTTCTGAGTTGCCTCTGAGAAGGTGGTGGTCAGCTGCCTACTTGAACCAATGCAGCTCATGTGCTGTGGACCCATATTGTCATTTAGGGTGGAAATTCCAGGATTTTGACCCAGTGACAGTGATGGAATACTGATATATTTCAGGGTCAGGATGGAAAGGGAGTTGGGTGGAGAGGTTAGAGGTTGTAATTTTCCCTATATCTGCTGCCTTTGTCCTTCTTGATGGAAGTGGTTGTAGGTTCGTAAGGTGCTGTCAAAGGTGTTTTGGTAAATTTCTGCAGCGCATCTTGTCAATGATACACATTGATGCTACTGAGCGTCAGTAGTGTTGAGATACAGGCAGAGAAAATAGCATTTCACACAAACAGTACATGAACTTTGTATATGCACAGTGTCTTCTAATATATATAACATGTACTGTTTGTCCACAGTTTAATTGAGACCTCTATTGAAGTTAACCTTACTCCATAAAACTCACACACCACTGATTGCTAAATCCCCATATTTATCCAATTGACTGACATCCAATTAACTCTGAATTAATATATCCCATCATTTGTTTCCTGATTTTATTTGGCCGCAGGCATTCCTTCAGATCATGTTAGATTCTAATGATACACCCAGAGTATAAATAAAAGGTGAGGCTAAAATGATAAAGTATGTATATATGGCTCAGTTTCTGAATTGTTCATGAAGAGCAAAAAGAAGTTGTAGTCATTATTGAATGGTAGTGGTCGGGTGATGTTGGCATTTGATTTGTTAGTTTTGACATTCTTAGTTTTGCAGTTCTGACTCCTATTGACAGTGATAGAATTGCAGCACTCAGAATGTCCTTTCTTTTACCTGCAACACAGGGTGTTTAAAATAGTTACTCTTAACGCTATGGCCCTAACAACATTTCAGTCTGCATACTGGAATATGCAGCTAAAGCTTACGCACAGAAGTCAGTTTTTAACAATTTTTGTATATTCCTGGAGGGTAAAGAGGTGACTTTCTGCTGAGAGGGGGAGTAGTCAGCCCCTTGTTATCTACTCTTATTAAACCTCTCCCTATTTGAAGCTTCTCTGATTGTTTTACAGGTGCAACATTTCATGAGCTTCATAAAAGATTTTGTCAGTCTGTCAACGAATTTATATCCACAGACTGGCTCTCTTTTTTGTAACTGTCCTCTTTTTAAAAATACCTCTTTTTGGAAATAAAGGTTAAAAATGTCTATAAATACTTTGTGTTCTAATAAAGGATCATATCACCAGAGTTGCACTGGTTTCAACCTTCTAGCCTATATCTGCTGAGGTCATAGTGCATTTCCAGAGATGATTCTGCATATCATTAGACCCCTATCTCCCCAGACTGACAAAGCTTGGAAGGAGGCTATGTTAATCCATGCGGCACTGTTGATGCATTGGGTCAGAAGCAGCCCATGTGCTATTCAGCTATCAGCATGCAAACATAACATTGAAAAAAGATTGGATGGTGCTAACTTATGAACAGCTTTGTATCTGAAACAGCTCCACCCAACGTGACACTAAATATTCAAAACCAACTAAAGTGACTCACAACACCTCACTTTGCACCTCAACACTACACAATATAGAAATATTGTTGAATGTGTCTGTGCTGACTCATGTGATTAATTGACAAACTAAACACTGTTGATCTCAAGATAATGAATCCTGGCAGTTTAGGACACTGATTTTCCCCGGTGATGTCATGAGAAAGAAGCACCACATAGAGTAAAACTAATGAGGGCAGGCAAAGATTAACCCCAGATCTATGTTAGGATACTACTTGGGCTGTTGCAATTGGTCTCAATTTTAGAAGAAAGGAATAGATTGTCTAGCTTCCTTCCTCAGCAGTGACATTGATGGAACGTTCATTTTCGTGTTTACTGATGAGAAACTTTGCATAGTAACTCTCCCAGTTTGCACAGAGGAGTGGCACTTGGTTAAAGTACTAAACGGAAGCTAGCAAGCCTCATTGTTTTATTTTTTTTTTAAATAGTGGCTTTAAAAATAAAAGTGGGATGAAATCGAAATTAATGGTAAATGGGTAAAGACTCTGATACAATTTCTTCAGTTGAAAGTTCTTTGTTTTATGCTCAAGATTTTGTTACATCATATAAAGTGGTCATCAGTATAAATGTACTTGTCTATTGGCAACAAAAAGAAAGTTTATGGCTACATTTAGGGGCCCAATTTCCTTCTTTGCTAATGGGACTCCTATTGTTTCCAGGTAGAGGGTAAAGGTGATTGGAATTGGTGGTTGAGGCAGGTGGTGAATGTAAGACCTGTTACATCGGGGATTCCTCCCTTTTTGTAGCACATGGAGAAGTTGAGGGTAAGTGATTAGACTATTTAAGACTAAAAAGATGGCACTAGTGTTGATAAAACATGGCACTAGAGAAAGTATGGTGGAGAGTGTGTTGCTGGAAAAGCACAGCAGGTCAGGCAGCATCCGAGGAGCAGGAGAATCGATGTTTTGGACCAGACCTCTTCATCAGAAAGCCTTTCATCATTCAGGCTTTGGCCCGAAACATCGATTCTTCGGCTCTTTGGATACTGCCTGACCTGCTGTGCTTTTCCAGAAACACACTCTCAACTCTGATCTCCAGCATCTGCAGACCTCACTTTCTCCCACTAGAGAAAGCACAGCAGGTCAGGCAGCATCCGAGGATCAACAAAGTCGATGTTTCGGGCAGGACCCTTCTTCAGGACTGAAGCCCAAAAGGTCAATTCTCTTACTCCTCAGATGTTGCCTAACCTGCTGTGCCTTCTCTAGTGCCATGCTTTATCAACTCTGGCTCTACAACATCTACAATGTTACTTTCTCCTAAAAGATCACACTATGCAAACTAAATGGTGTAACCAGCCCCCTCTTTAAGTTTAGGACAGTTTGATTTGGCTTAATCTCCAACAGAAGTAGGTTGCAGTATTAGGCCATTATGCTCCATTCTCAGGTTTGTTCAGGAAATGAAAGTGTAGTCAGCCCTGGTCCAATACTGTTTTATGCAGTATATGTTTAAAGGTCAGAACATTACCATCAATTGCTTGAATTTGCTCTAGCCACATGTAGGTGGAAATTACAATTAGCTTGCCCTTGATTCTCCTCCACCCACCCTCTTTTTCCTTGTTCTTGGAGACTCATCTGTGTTGGGGAAACAAACAAGTCCTGCTTATACTCATTGGTTGAATTCAGTACCATTGCTTGGCTTCAGAATGAGTAGGTTTTGTCCTTTGGAAGTTTTAACAGTAGAATGTTACCTTTCAATCCTATTATATATGTGACTTGGGAGAGTTTCTCTACTCTTTCCACAGTGTTGTGGGGTGGACTTTCAAATATTGGCATTCTGTGCAAAGACTCTCAGCATCGATGAGAAAATCTCTAAAAGGTAAGTGCACATTAGTCTGAACCTGGAAAGTAATTAACATTGCTGCCTTTCTTGACATATAATCAGGTGGAAAGTAACTGTTCTTCTGTTAGTGAGCTAGGATCACTCACACAGCCCTGTAATGTAACAGTGTGTGATGTGGCTTCTTGGGTCAAACACCACTGTCAGTATGATATGGTCTGGATGCTGCCTTACATGTTAGCTGATGTAACATCTACCAAAAAAACTGGATTCTTGGTGATACAGATGTCTTGAAGTTAATGAGCAACAGGAACTGTTTAAACTGCCACGAAGTCTGAGACTTACACCTCGTGTACTTGTGTACTTACTGATGTTACTGTACATTACATGAAAGCAACACTGACATGGCTGACAGACTAACTGCAGACTGTACTGACTCTATTGCACTGTAATTAATGAAGGTGAAGTGAGAATCTTTATCCTGGAGCATCACATGTTGTGATGTCATCTAACTGGCTTGAAGGTGGACTGTCTTTCTGAAATCTCCTCTATAATACAACAGTGTGCACCCAGTCAGTCTGTTAATGCATACAGTCTGCTAATCCACTTGAACAGACAAGTAAGGGATAAGCACATGTGTGGGCATAATAAATCTCTACATTAGATCCATTTGCAAATGTATGCTATCTCATCCACTCATAGGGGTACTTCATTGGCTGATATCTGCATAACATGTTGCTTTAAAAGAACAACAGAGGATTGCATTCCAGTTCAAATACAATTACATTGCTAAAATATCTACCTCATCACAATTATTCATATTCTCAATGTTTTTCTTCCCCCAGGAGTTCCGTGTCAATGGTTATCCGTAAAGTACAGTATGCTCCTGATAAACCAATTTTTCAGCCAGTGGCTAAAACGACCCGACAATTCCTCATGTCAGATAAACCTCTCCACCTGGAAGCATCACTGAACAAAGAGGTGAGTGTTTGGCAAACCATGTTCTACCCTCAGAAATAGAGCTGGCCAACAGAGATCGATAAATGAATGAGAGGACCTGCTTGTGTAAATGACCAGCAGGTTTGGAGATAGGCTTCGTCTTCCTGCTCACGTAGACGTAAGAGATCACATGATAGTATTCAAAGGAGAACAGAGGGGGATTTTGGTATTCTGAGCCCTACTTCTCTCTCAGCTGATTCTGCTGTTTGTGGAAGCCTGCTGTTTGTAATTTGGTTACCTCATTTGTGCACATAACACCAATTGAAAAGTAATGGCTTGCAAATTGCTTTGGAATGAATCCAGACATGTTAGGTGATAGATATAGAGTCATCAGCATGGAAACGGACCCTTCAGCCCAACTCACACAGGGCGATCAAATTACCCAAACTTAACTAGTCCCACGTGCCTGCATTTAACCCATATCCCTCTAAACCTTTCCCATTCACGTACCTTTCCAAACGTTGTAACTGCATTTGCATCAACCACTTTGTCCATCTATGAATATGAAAAAGTTTCCCCTCAGGGCTCTTTTAACTCTTTCTCCACTCGCCTTAAAAATACACCCCCTCATTTTGAACTCCCCCATCCAAGGGAAAAGACCTTTGCTATTCACCTTATTTATGCCCCACGTGATTTTATAAACTTCTATAAGGTTACCCCTCAACATTCTACACTTCAGTGAATAAAGTCTCAGCCTATCCAGCTTCTCCTTATAACTCAAACCCTCCAGTCCCTGCAATGTATTTGCTCACTTTTTAAGCCGGTAGGGTCAGATCTATTTCTGGAATGAAATCCATGGTGTCTGCAAAATATTCAAGTTAGCAAGGACTTTATAAGATATTTGAAAGACTAGCTATTTGTTTTAGGTATAGTCAGTTCCTCTGCTTTAACTGCTCAGAAGTAGTTTATAGATCTGATAATGAAGAGGGACAGGATGCTAACAATACTGACCAAATCTAAAACATCTGGCTTAGCTCTCTGAAGCAGTCACCCTGCTTGGGAGCTGCCTAATAGGGCTCATTCAGTGCTGTTGTTACTAAGATGTCACAAAAATGGTCACACCTCCATCTGACATAACCAACTCCAAGTTCCCTGATAATTGAACATACAATGATTGTTGTTCATTAAAATCACATCCCAGCCCCTAACTCCTCAAAATGAAGGACTAAGTAACACAGTCACTTTCCTTGCTTCAACATTGAAAGAAGCAGAGGATGAAGCAAAGGAAATGAAAGGCCAATAAGACACCATTTAAAGAAGTGGTGAAGTTAATCCTGAGTTTGTTACTGAAAGTTAACTCATGATTGTAGTAGAAAAACATGCAAAAGTGAGGACTGAAGGTGCTGGAGATTAGAGTCGAGAGTGTGGTGCTGGAAAAGCACAGCAGGAGAGTTGATGTTTTGGGTAAAAGCCCTTCTCCTGCTCCTCGGATGCTGCTTGACCTGTTGTGCTTTTCCAGCACCACGCTCTCAGCAGAAAAACATGCAGCTTCAAGCTGGTAATATGTACAATCAGGATGGATGTCAAGATCTTCACAGGGAGAAGGATCAGTGGCTGGAATGCACCCTTTCTGAAATAGTGGGAACAACATTCTAGCATTATTCATTCTTAATGAAGGCAGGATTGCATATTGTGATGGAAGGATAAATTAAATGATCCAAAATATAGTCTTTGAAAAATATTGTCTTCACTTGAAATGCACTGTTTTATAGATCTATTACCATGGTGAACCAGTTGAAGTCACTGTTGAGGTGATCAACCATTCCACCAAAACTGTGAAGAAGGTGAAAATAACAGGTACGAAGATAGGACTAAGGGGTTTCTTTTTTAGTTCTTTCATAGGACATAGACATTGCTGGTAAATCAACAGTTTAAGAGAAGGTGATAGTGAGCCAACGTTTTGAACAAATGTAGTCTGTGCAGCAAAGTTACACCCACAGTGCTACTAGGGCTTTGACCAAGTGGCAATGTAAGAATGGTGATATGATTATGAGTTGGGATGGTGTGGGACTTGGATGGAAGCTTCCAAGTGCTGCTACCTTTATACTTCTAGAAGGTAGAAGTTGAGGGTTCAGGAACTGCTGCTGGAGAAGCATTGACAAGTTGCTGGAGTGCATCTTTTAGATGGTGCACACTATTGTTCATTCTTTCTTCATTGTGTGAAATGTTTTTGTTTCTGAACAGCATGCTGTATCTTTGAATCATTCAGAGATTTCTAACTGTACTTGTCTTTGCCTTCAGCTGATCAGCTTGCATCGGTGGTTCTGTATTCACATGACAAATACAGCCAGACGGTGGCTGCTGAGGAAGTGGAGTAAGTCAGACATCCTGTTCATTTTGGAGCCCTGTTCTATTATAGTTTCCTAGCAACCAGTACCAGCAAGATAAGCTTCAATTGCTCAGTATGTGACATCACATTTCTTAAATAAAAGTAACCGGTGAAGATCCCAGTCCAGTTCCCAGCAGTTTAACTGACCAAACATAAAAATAAACGCACACATTACCAAGAGTGACACAGTTACATTTTGATGAAACCTGCAGGTTTCTGCCCATCAGTCGGTGAAGGGTGTTCGGTGTAATTCTTATCCTTAGTAATGACAGACTTGAAGATCTGGAGACAATAATATGTCTGCCCATTAACTTCAATTATTCATGATTCAAAAGTTCATATTAAGATCACATTCTGAGTAGAATACACGATGCTACTTCATTGTAGTTGAGTTTTAGTTTTGTCAGATGCTTTATGACATTTAGTTGTTGGACATATAATTGTGTTCTCATCAAAATCCTCTTCCTATGACACCTCAGTAATATTTGTCTTAGTGCAACGTTTCCCATGCTTATGCCTCTGGAGTCATTGTGATCAGAAAATGATCAGAAAGGAGTTTCCACTAGGGATGCTATTAGGAAAGCATAAATGGATTATTCTGGACATTATACCAGAGTGCGGAGGTAAAGTAATATCCAAATTATTTGCATAAACCCTAAGCTAAAAACTCTTCAAATCAGTGCAATTGGGCAGCCTTATCAGTCGTAGAGGAAGTTGAGGATTCAAGATTACAAAATTAGACTAATTTAACTGATGATTGCATCAAGTAATTGCTGCAACAGACCTGTTTGTGATTTCAATTAACTGTTGATCACAAATTAATCCAAATTAAATGTTACATTGGTATAAAGAACAGACCTAGTTGTTGAGTCATACAGCACAGAAACAGGCCCTTCAGCCTATTTATCTGTTCTTCGTCCATAGCCCACAATGTCCAGCCATTTTAAGCGCTCATCGATATCCTTCTTACATATTGTGAGAATATCTGCCTCAGCCACTCTCCCTCAGGCAGCATATTCCATATTTTTACCACTCTCTGGGTGAAAACAATTTTCTCAAATTTCCATTTACTCCCGACCTTAACCTAATGCCCAAAGGTTTTGGACATGTTCTGCCATGGGGAAGAGATTCTCACAATCTACTCTGTCTATTCCTCTAACAATTTTGTCTGTCTCAAACAGATCCTCCTTCACCTTCCTCTGCTCCAGTAAAAACAAACCCAGTCTATATAATCTCTCTTCATAACTGAGACTTGCGTGCAATTCTGGTCCCCTTTCTATCGGAAAGATGTTGTGGAACTTGAAAGGGTTCAGAAAAGATTTACAGGGATGTTGCCAGGGTTGGAGGATTTGAGCTGCAGGGAGAGGCTGAACAGGCTGGTGCTGTTTTCCCTGGAGCGTCAGAGGCTGAGGGGTGACCTTATAGAGGTTTAAAAAATTATGAGGGGCATGGATAGGATAAATAGACAAAGTTTGGGGTCAGGGACTCCAGAACTAGAGGGCATAGGTTTAGTTTGAGAGAGGAAAGATATGAAAGAGACCTAAGGGGCAACTTTTTCATGCAGAAGGTGGTACATGTATGGAATGAGCTGCCAGAGGAAGTGGTGGAGGCTGGTACAACTGCAACATTTAAGAGGCATTTGGATGGGTATATGAATAGGAAGGGTTTGGAGGGATATGGGCCGGGTGCTGGCAGGTGGGACTAGATTGGGTTGGGATATCTGGTCGGCATGGATGGGTTGGACCGAAGGGTCTGTTTCCATGGTGTATGATTCTATGACTCTATGATAACATCTTGGTGAATCTCCTCTGCACCTCTCCAGTGCAATCACGTCCTTCTGATAGTGTGCCGACCAGAACTGCACACAGTATTCCATCTGTCACCTAACCAATGTTTTATAAAGTTATAACAAGACCTCCTTACTCCTATATGCTCTGCCCCAGCTGCTGAAGGCAAGCATTCCGTATGCCTCCTTCATCATCTTGTCTACCTGTGCTGACACCTTCAGGGATCTGTGGACTGGTACACCAAAGTCCTTTTGTTTCTCAGTATTCCCTTGGGATCTACCGTTCATTGTGTATGTCCCTTTCTGATTAGACATCCCAAAATTCATCACCTTACACTGATCAGGCTTAAATTCAATCATCCAAAGTGCTGCCCAATTTACCAGCTGATCAATATCAGACTGTAGCCTGAGACCACCCTCCTCACTACAACAATACCATCATTTCTTGTGACATTTGAAAACTTATCACTTATACCTTCTACATTCACATCCAATTTGTTAATGTGCATATCAAACAGCAAGGATCCCAGCACCGATCCCTGTGGTACACCACTGGTCACAGGCTTCCAATTACAAAATCAACCTTTCAAATCACTCTCTGCCTCTTATTTGTAAGCTAAGTTTGGACCTATTTTGCCAACTTGCCTTGCATCCCATCTTTTGGACCAGCCTTCCATGAGGGACAAGGTCCCACAGTCAAAGGCCTTGCATGTAGATGTCATCAAAGGCACAATCTTCATCAGCTAAATTAGTCATCTGATCAAAAAACTCAGTTAAATTAGTCAGATAGGATCTTCTTCGAACAAGTCTGTGCTGACTAGCCCTGCCTTTCCAAGTGTTGATAATCCTGTCCCTCAGAATTTTTTCCAATAACTTCCCTGTCACTGACATCAAGCTAATTGGTCTGTAATGAATTGGCCTATCCCTGCTGCCCTTCTTGAACAAAGAAACCACATTAACTAACCTCCGGTCATTTGGTAATTCAACCGTGGGCAGCGAAGTATTAAAAAGCTCCACCAGGGCCTCAGAAAGTTCCTCCCTTGTCTCCTTAATTGAGGTTTCAATTGATTGCTTTAATAAAAGCAAAATACTGTAGATGCTTGAGATCTAAATTAAAGTAGAAACGTGTTGGAGAAACTCAGCCAATCTTTCAGTATCTAGGGAGAGACACAGAGGGTTAATGTTTACAATCTAATATGTTTCTTCCCTGGGTGACGTTGCTGAGTTTCTCTAGTATATTCTGTTTTTGTTTGCATGAACTGCTGGTCACTGCAATTGTAGGTTAGCAACTCTAGATCAAAGTATCCGTGCATCTGGAATACTGTTGACAATATGGGAAACTGCTGAATGAGAACAATCAGCAGAAACAAACCGTACCAACCTGAGCCATGGCCAGTTATGAGATTACTTTGAATTGACTTTTGAACCACTACAGATATTTTTCAAAACCTTTAAGGACTGATTTAAATTAAGCTTGAAATTTCTCAAGATGTTCCACCCTGATTGGAAGCTCCAGATTGGAATGTTTCACTGTTAATTGCTGATGTACTGCCTGTACTTGAGGTGCATCTGTGTCATATCCCATATGTGTTCATGTGTGTATTGATGATGGGGTTATATTTAGACTGTTCACTGAACACATACATAGATTATATTTCGTTTGTGCCATGGGGTTGTGTACAGTGGATGGTAGCTCTAAGATTTGGTTGGGGAGGGATTCGGAAGTATATGCTCATTTGTATTTTACTTTTATTGATAAGTGTATTCTTACTCAGTGAACAGGTCACTCCAGGTTCCACTCTCAAGAAAATCTACGCTCTCTATCCTGTCATTGCTAATAACCGTGACAAACACGGTGTGGTGCTGGACGGAAAACTCAGACACGAGGACACCAACTTGGCTTCGACCACAATGTAAGACAGGGCAAGTTTTCTCACATGTTGGATAACTCAAGGGGTGATTTTTTTATAACATTTTCTTTTGAAGACCAATCTTTAACATGTGAAACATGTGTTAGGTTTCAGGCAGTGCACGTCATGATTATCTTCCTATTTTAAAAAACAGTGAAAGCAGTTAGCATAAAGAGGCCTTTTCCTGTTGCTGGAAATATTTGGTCTACCATCTGTCTTTCTCAATGCGATTAACATTTCTATTCTGTGTTTTCAGCTTAAAAGAAGGAATCGATCGAGAAGTTTGGGGAATTCTTGTTTCATACAAAGTAAGGGTGAAGTTGATTGTATCTGGGTAAGTATCACACACAGAATAAGCTCTTTTCTCCAATGACTGACCATTGCGGCTTTGGGAAATCCAGTCAGCTGAATAATACAATTGCACTAACACTCAAACGTAGCTAAAAAGGGATTGAAGTGTATACTAAGCTATGAACTCAAGTCAGCTGTGTTGGATGGAGCACTGAATGATGGCTTAGAATCACATGCTAGCACCATAAAAGGACTTTTATAAAGAGTAACTCTGTCTCAGAGCTTCACTGGGTAAATGCAAAATGTTCTGAAGAAGAGTCGCCAGGCTCACAATGTTAACTTTGCTTTCTCTCTGCTGATGCTGACCCGTTGTGCTTCTCCAATAATTTCTGTTTCTATTCCAGATTTCCAGCATCTGAAGTACTCTGTTTTACTTTTATATGATTGATGTGAAGTTTGAAATACTTACCTTAATGCATAATTTATGAAGATCAGAGTCACCAGCAAATCCAACGTGTTGCCCAATGTTTATTAACCTTGAACTGATGATTTGCTTGGCCATTTTAGAGGGCAGTTAGGAATCAACCATATTCCTGTGATTCTGGAGTCGCATGTAGATCAGACCAGGGAATGGATGGTTGATTTCATCTCCTCAAGGACATTAGTGAACCAAACAGTTTCTAAGGACAATTATTCATCATTACTGAGAGCAGCTGTCAATGCTACATTGGCTTTTTAAAAATTAATTGAGCTGGAATTTCACCAGCTGCTGTAATAGGATTTGAATACATGGCCCTGGAGGATTAGCTTGGGCCTCGGGGTTAGTACATTGCTGTCTCTCCCATTATTAAGGAGATGTTTTATCACAATGCTTATGTCGGGTTTGATTTCATCCCTTGAAATCAACCACTTGTCACTTTTAATTGTATACTTTGAAGTACAGTGATTGTCTTTCTTTTGTTGGTCAAATTGTCTCTTTATTTTCCTTTCAGTATGCTGGGAGATGTTTTGTTCAGGTAAGCTGTTACGTTGACTCATCCAAATATGAGGTTGATCAATTCCTTCAATGCAGGATTTCTAAAGATTAGACTCAGCAGAGTTTGATTCACGGTTGTCCACTGGAGTGCAATGCTGCTCATTATCGCGACAGTCCTGTGGAACTAGAAGCACAACTCAGTGAAGCTGGGTCCAAATCATACAGACTAAATGGTTTGTGATCTGCGCTGAATTCACACAGCTCTCAGATCCCTCACTGATGACCAAAGCAAAGTGACTCCTGCTCATAACAGCATGTGTAGAAATCGGGGTGAACTATGTTACAATGTACTTGATCCACAGCTAAATAGCCTGTTGGTATTTATAACCTAAGCCCATTCGTACTGGGGTGCTTTCACTGAATGTGGGGCAATATCTGAAGGTGAATCATGGAGAATCTTCAGCTTTCATGATGGATTTTTGGGAAAGAAAAGGAAAATTATGCTTCCAGTGCACCATATTAGAACTGCACTGTAGAGCAATACTACTGTCCTGCCAGTGCCCAGATTGACCCACACTGGCACAGCATTATAAAATATAACCTGAGGTTTGAATGTACAGATGGCCCATAGAAGCAAGGATTCTTTATTCCACTGACATCAGGCAATTACAAACCTGAAAAGAACTTAAGGTTAAACATGGGAGACACACTATTTAAATGGCATTAAGCCTGTGGTTTATATCTAGTTGAGGAAATCCTTTGTCTGTCTGATTCTTTTTCCCTTGAAACCTCTTTTCCCCAAAGACATCCTTCTCTAAATCCCAGTGCCTAGTATCTTCCCTCATCATCATCACCTGCTGCTGGATGTTCCATGAACAACGGCAACACCAGCCTCCTGCCACTGTCACTCTGAGGCACACTGGCCTCGTGCTATTGGGTAGCACCAGTGTCCTACTGTGCACCAACACAGTGTCCCTGACAGAGTGCACACTGAGCATGCTGACAAAATATTGAGGAGCAATATTGGCAAGAACTGCCTCACGTTACCACCCATCATTGCATCTTAACAGGAAAGACAGGTTTCAGTGTGTTCAGGGATTGACAGGAGGGGGTCATGCAGACCTGTGCCCAGTATACAATTACCAGCCATTACAACATCAAACTCTGTCAGTCCTCAGTATACCCCCGTTCCATTCTGACCAATGAGTGCAGTTCGCTACTTGGATACAAGGGCTCTTCCTGCATCACCTGGCTCATTACACCCACACCAGTTTCTGACAAAATAAATGGTCTCTTTAGTGCTTCAAATGGCCTAGGAATGAGAAAGTCAACTATGAACCCACCCCAACACTGATCCCCCAGCAATGACCTGTGAACCAGTGGTTAGCACTGTAATTTGATGGTTAGCACTGCTGCCTCCCAGCGCCAGGAACCCGGGTTCAATTCCAGCCTCAGGCAACTGTCTGTTTCGAGTTTGCACATTCTTCCCGTGTCTGCGTTGGTTTCCTCCAGATACATCGGTTTCCTCCTACAATCCAAAGATGTGCAGGTTGGGTGAATTGATTATGCTAAATTGCCCATAGTGTTCAGGGATGTGTGGCTTAGGCATATTAGTCAGCGGTAAATGTAGAGTAATAAGGTAGGAGAGTGGGCCTGGGTGGGTTACTCTTCGGAGGATCAGTGTGGACTTGTGGGGATTAGTGGCCTGTTTCCACAATGTAGGGATTATACGATCTATGAATCCATCCTTACTCTGTTCCCCGAGCAACTGCCTGTGAAACCATCTCTAAACTGTTCCCCAGGCAATGGCCTGTGTACCTAATCCCACTCTGTTTCCTGACCAATGGCCTGTATACCCTTCCCCATTCTGTTCCTGAAGCAACAACCCGTGAACCCATCTTCATACTTTTCTCTTGCAATAGCCTGCCAACACATCCCCACTCTGTTCTCCTCGCAACAGCCTGTGACTTAGTTGAGGGAGCTGGGAAAGCAAAATGCTCTCACACCAAACCCCGTGCTCCATCAATAGTTATCCAAGCCATCCAGCCCAACCCAAGGTGGCAAAAATATTCTCACCCTTCTTAAGGTTCACCTCAACCATTCTCACTGGTTGGTGTTGGGCACATCCCTTTCATATTCTGGATTAGTGGTGCTGGAAGAGCACAGCAGTTCAGGCAGCATCCAAGGAGCTTCGAAATTGACGTTTCGGGCAAAAGCCCTTCATCGGGCTTTTGCCCGAAACGTCGATTTCAAAGCTCCTCGGATGCTGCCTGAACTGCTGTGCTCTTCCAGCACCACTAATCCAGAATCTGGTTTCCAGCATCTGCAGTCTTTGTTTTTACCTCACATCCCTTTCATATAGGATCAGCGATGTAGCTCTTCAGTACAAAGTAAAGTTGGGCAGTGTGTGGAGGTCTAGTGTAACCACTGTAGCTCACACAACAAGGGAAAAGGTCCGAGGGGAACTGAAAGATGAATTGAAGAAAATTGAAATGGCTCCATTCAATCTTTGAGCTGAAACATTACAAGCACTTGTCAGTTTCTTGTTTTTCTCTTCCTTTGCAGTGATGTTGCTGTGGAGTTACCGTTCTTGCTCATGCACCCCAACCCCCAAACTGGTGAGTTCCAAATGCACTGTAAACTCAAGTGAAAAACATCTGCAGATGGGATTGAGTGGGAAAATAGTTCTTCATTTAAATCCTACGTAATAGCTGCAGACTGGGAAGAGACTGGTCCACAGGAATTTTTATATAATGGTAGAGAATGGAAAGGAACTTGGTCATTAGAATTGTCTCTGATGGAAGTAAATAACAAAATGCATTGCTGCGTTGTAATCCCAGATAATGGGACTAAGTAGGAAGTAATGTGATGCAATCACATTCAAATGAATAGGAGTGAGTAAAAAGAGTGGAGTTAAATATGATTTTAGATTGATTTTCATTGAACCTACATGTGCCTATGTATGTTAGTGTTTTATAATTAACTTTCAATGTTGAGTAGATACACCTTCAAATTTTCCTCTATTTCTTTTCCTTCAAATCCACAATTCACAGGAAGCCTGTAAGTACTTGTTTTATTTCTTGCACATTCATCTGGTACCTAGTCCTGAAATCCAGAGCTTTCCAGAAATTATTTTATTCCAGCTAATTATTCTCCCCACAGTTCAGGCTTAACCTTAGAAGATTTCTTGGGTCTAGTTTCACGTGAGGCAGACAAAACATATGCCCACTTCTAGTTCCCTCAGCTTTTCTTTCTGGGAGACAGATTGCTAGCCTGAATCCAGAAGTTGCATCTTGATGGATGACACTCTGCAGCAAGTGTGACTGACCAGAAGCCTCTCCCCTATCTATTGACTACCACAAGTGTTTTGGAAGGATTTCCATGCTGATAGTCAAACTAATGGACCGTGTTATGAATGCGCATTCCTTGGTCATCCAGTCCTGGGATGGGACTTGAACGGTGGCACAGTGGTTAGCACTGCTGCCTCACAGCGCCAGAGACCCGGGTTCAATTCCCGCCTCAGGCGACTGACTGTGTGGAGTTTGCACGTTCTCACCGTGTCTGCGTGGGTTTCCTCCGGGTGCTCCGGTTTCCTCCCACAGTCCAAAGATGTGCAGGTCAGGTGAATTGGCCATGCTAAATTGCCCATAGTGTTAGGTAAGGGGTAAATGTAGGGGTATGGGTGGGTTACGCTTCGGCGGGTCGGTGTGGACTTGTTGGGCCGAAGGGCCTGTTTCCACACTGTAATGTAATGTAATGTAATGTAACCAGGAACATCTGGCAGTAAAAACTGCAGCACAATTCCTAACACTGTTCAGGGTGCAATGAGTGAAAATTTGCAACCTTGCAGCTGTCAGATTGGATGGACACAGTAATGTCCCTTCAGTATTGGATCATTACACAAAGTTACTTCCCTGATTACATAGCAGAGGGTAAGTCCCCAAATTCCACTCCTTTCACTGGTCCAGCATTTACTGCAGTAGGAGATTGAATGCATTTGTCATCATTTAGACCGAACTTTGCACACTAAGGATCTTAAAGCTCTTGGCTGCAAAGTGACATTCAGTGATACCATAATTGTGAGGTCAAGAGTGATCCGAGCTTGCAATCATGTGTTTCATTAATCAATCAGGCCCTATGATTGGGAAATGAACAGTAAAAGGACTGGGATGTAAATACAAATGACTGAGGGAATTCAAAGTTAATCAAGCAGCAAATAAGAAATAGCAATAAAGAAAGATTCAATAAGGAAGAAAACAAAAATTAAGGATGGAAATGAAACTTGAAAATTCATCTTACACCTTTGAAACTTCAACCACCAAACCTGAAGGAGTGAGTTTCCATAATAGTTTATTTTCAATGCCAGAAGTATTGAGTGTCAGCAATTGACATTGTTAAAGGAGTACTTAGATTAGAAAGGCAAAGTTTAGTTTTCTGTGGTGTGTATAGTTTATATTGGTGCACGTGCCAAATCATTTGCATGTGCACCATTTGATCCATTTCAATAAGACAGTGAGTTGCTGTATTCATGAAATGCAAGACAGTGAATGGTACAACCTTGATGTCAACTTTTTGACATTCACACTTATTTAGTAAACTCATAATGGGGACTACCATTAGCCCCACTATTATTTTGGCAGCAAACTCCAACCCATTTATAAGATACTCCCATATGTACAACACATACTATTTTGTGGATTACCTCATTCAGTAACCAGTTATCCAGGTAATTATTAGATGACTGTCTATGATTTTGCATGTGCAGGCTGGAAGAGACTATGCTTTTGACAGACATTTCCTCCTCTTTGTTCTCAGTGTTGATCAAGATGACATTGAGTTTGAAGACTTTGATCGGGGTGGTCCGATGGCAGTGACAGAAGATCTCAAGGAAGGTGTTGAGACTGTCTACAGAACTTCAGCTGCCTCTTCATAGAATCCAGCTGATTCATAGAATCAGCAAAAAAAATGCATTCTTAATTTACTGTGTTTTTTATAGTTCCTGAGCTTTGAAGAGACTCCCAGGTTTGTTACAACATGAGTTTTAAGTTTTTGATTGTGGGATAGAGCATTGTCCACAAACATCCAAGTTATGCTCAAAAATTGGCCAGAGCAGGATAAAGTTTCGGCATTGAGAGGCCAAGCAATGCAAAGTGGATTCCACTGGCTGGAACCATGTCTGCAACTCCTGCTCTCAAACTGTAGAAATGCACATTAACATAGAGCTGAAACAATTTGTAAAGAATAGTGAGTTTCATAATGGTGAGTGATTAGGAATTGCAGTGAACCAGTGGACCTAGGTGTCCATATTCGCAAAGCACGACAAAGCTAAGGCACATGTACAAAATGCTATCAAAATGGCTAATGCACCTGTTCGTCATTATCTCAAAGAGATTGAATACAAAGACATCATTCATTTGTACAATACCTTGATCAGACACTAGCTGGAGTACTGTGTTCAGTTTGGACACAGGACCTGAAGAAGGAAATACGTTTTTCTGAAAAAAAGTGTGGTGCAGATTGATACAAGGCCTTAATAGAATAATAGTTTGGTTATTTATGAATGAGATACATACAATAAACATAAAACATAGTGGAAATCCAGATCTCTCTTCACCAAAGATTGTGCATTCTGAGATGGTTTCAAGATTGACGTCAATAGATTTATGAGGTGAAGATTTCAAAAGATATGGAGCAATGGTAGGGGAGTGGAGTTGAGCTATACTTCTAACTGAATAACAGAGCAAGTCAGAGAGTTTGAACAACCTATTTCTGTGAATAAGAGAAGCCTTCTTCATTCTAACTAAATGCATTTTTGTCACTTCATTGGCTGTTCAGTTGTCCTTTGGATGGCAAAGATCCCTCTAAATTCATTTCCCTTTCTTGATCCTGATTTTGCTTATTTGCAGGCTATGTCCCTGGAGATTTGACTCCTTCTCCACAGAGTTACATTAACCTGTAATCTTGTTTGCTAATTCCCTTCACAATCGTTACAACTTCATCATTTCAACTCAAAGTGTCTTTTCCAAAGTTGTCCCCTTTCTCCCCATAGTAAAAGCTTTGATATCCTATGCGCTTTGTGATGGAGCTAAGTTTTTTTTTATTGATTGCGTTCTCTAAATTCAGAGATTGTATTGCTTATTGGTTATCTATGTAATGACAATCCTTGCACCCAGTCACTAATTTGGACTTTGTTGGCTGTTCTCTCCCAACCCTTTAATGTAGAAACTGCTGGCTCTCACTAACTAACTGAATATGTGCTAACAAAAAAAAGTTGTTGTTTATTTCAGGTTCCTTTGGTAGAGATGTAAATGAAATAAAATCGATCAAATAATTAGCCTGTTCTGTGCAGTAGTTACTGTTTGTTATAATCGAACGTCCAGGCTTTAAAGGAAAGCCCATGAATAAATACAGACGTTGGAAACTGCATAAAATGACTGTGTGTGCCTCTTTTTAGGGACACCTCAAAGTGATGGAGTGATATTGAATAAGACATCACTGCTATACAATAGCAGTTCCAAGTACTAGAAATTCAAACCATGGAAGGGTGAAGCAGCTTTTGTTTAGAAAGATAGCAAGAATAGGAGCTCATAATTATAAATAAAAATACAACAACTTTATTCATTTTTTACTGAGACGTCTGGGTGGGAATTCATAATAGAATCAAAAAACAAAATTCTGAATGGTTTTTGAAAGGCTGGATATGTTTCAAGAGTTATTGAACAGATAGCGCAGGAGTTTTCTAAAGAGATTTGTTTAAAAGTTAGTTTTGAAATTTCTGAAACAAGTCCTTGCAACGCACCAATTAGATTTTAATGTTAAAATTGTTCAAAAGTTCTTCAAGTCATTTAGACTCTCTTTTAAAACAAAAAGTGGAAGTCTGGATCTCTCCTCACCAAAGATTTTGAATGCTGGGTAGATTGACAGTTTCAAGATTGATGTCAATAGATTTGTGTTTAGTGAGGATATCAGAAGGTCGAGTCGAACTACAGGTCAGCCATGATCTAACTGAATAATGGAGAAAGCCAAAAGATTTGAACAACTTCTTTCTGTGAATCAGGAAAAGCCTTTTTCATTCCAACTAAACACATGTTTTAGTAAATCGTAACTTTGTGAAAAAAGAACCAATGATCAATGAAGAAGGTGCAAAGTTTTGACTGCACACTATTTTGCTCTGGGATGCTTTGATCAGTTTCAGGAGAAGGGACCAATGTATAACTGGGCAATTGGCATTCAGTTGCTCTTCGTTATTTTTGTCCATCTTAACCTCAGCAAAACCTTTGCAACACAAATTAGACTCACTGTGTTTGGCATCTACAGAGAATTGGGCATGTTCATTTAAAATTGATTATAAAAATCTAATCCCAAAAGTGCAAACAAATCTTAGAATGTATAATAATCCATTTAAACTGACTGTCTACAGTAAAGTGTTCACTTCAGCTTTAGGGGTACCGCATATAAGCCAGGCTGCACTACTGATTTATATGTTCATAGAATCCCTATAGTATGAAAAGAGGTGTTTTGGCCCACTGAGTCTTGCACCAACCCTCTGAAGGGTATCCCACCCAGACCCTATCCTATCCCCATAATCCCAGATTTACTACGGTTAACCCACCAAGCCGACATATGGGATGGCTTATCAAGAGTGTGGTGCTGGAAAAGCACAGCAGGTCAGGTAACATCCGAGGAACAGGAGAATCAATATTTCGGACAAAAGCCCTTCACCTGGGGTGGCACGGTGGCTCAATGGCTAGCACTACTGCCTCACAGCTCCAGGGACCCAGGTTCAATTCCAGCCTCGGGCAGCTGTCTATGTGGAGTTTGCACATTCTCCCTGTGTTTGCGTGGGTTTCTTCCAGGTGCTCCGGTTTCCTCCCACAGTTCAAAGATGTGCAGGTCAGGTGAATTGGCCATGCTAAATTGCCCATAGTGTTAGGTGCATTAGTCAGACGGAAATGGGTCTGGGTGGGTTACTCTTCAGAGGGGCAGTGTGGACTTGTTGGGCTGAAGGGCCTGGTTCCACACTGTAGGGAATCAAATCAGGAAATAGGCTTAGCATGGCCAGTCCACCTAACCTGCACATCTTTGGATTGTGTGAGGAAATAGAAGCACCCAGAGGAAACCCGTGCAGACATTGGGATATTTGGATTCTGAGGATAGAATCAAAACCAGGTCCCTGGCACTGTAATGTAGCAGTGCAACTATTGTCCCACTGTGCTGCCCTTTGACAGACAATAATTACTGGAATCCAAATTTACAGATGAACAAAGATAAATTATTCATAAATGATTGGATTTAAATGACTTATGAAAATGTTACCAATTTTCACATCCCAGCAGTACATACATACTTCAGTTGTAAATTCACAAGAATAATGAATGAATTTATCTGGAAACTGTAGGTACTGAAAAAGTAAAGTGAATTATAAAATGCTTAAAGAGGTTTAGAGCTTGCAGCTGCTTAATAATAGATACTGATTGTCTTAGTTCAGATGGACCTTTGCTTTTTAAACTGCTGTCTGCCCCACCCAGTGAATTCTCAAAGCTTGGTTTTGGTACTGGGACTTATCTATTTTTTAAAAATTGCATTGGCCTTGCAGTTTACCAAGTCCTACGCTGGTTCTCTAAATGTTATTCTCCAACTCCACACATCCCAATGTGCTTTAGGGTGTACTTTCCAAATGGCAGTTGTTGCAGCTGTTAGCAGTCACTTTTCATACAGCGATATCCAATAAATAACCAATATGATCACCACAATGTCACATCATTACTACAGTGTAGAAGGAGGCCATTGGGATGATTGTGGCCATGCCATCTCTCCAAAATGAGCAACTCATCGAGAGCTATTCCCTTGCCTTCTCCCTGTAACTCAACACCCTTTTTCTTCTCAGATAAAAAGCTAACTCCCTTCTGAATGTTTCAACTAAATCTGTTCTCACCACAGACTCAGGCAGTGCAATCCAGACCCTAACCACTCCCTGTGTGAAAAAGATTTCTTTGTGTTCCTTTTGCTTCTTTTATCAATTACTTTAAATCTGTGCCCTCTCATTCTCGATCCCTTCACAAGGGAACAATTTCTCCCTTCTACTCTGTATGTGCCCTGCATGATTTTGACTAGCTGTGTACCACTCAGCCTTTACATTCTTTACAAGGAAAACTCTTTACATCTCCAATCTATCTTCATAACTGAATTCTTCATCACTGGATCTATTCTTGTAAATTTTCTCTGAAATCTCTCCAATGCTTTCATATCCTTCTCATAGTGTGGTCCAGAACTGGACACAGTGCTCTATCTGAGGCCAAACTAGTATCCTATACAAATTTAATAAAACTTTCTTGCTCTATGCCCTTGATAAAACCCAGGATACCATTAGTTTTATTAACCATTATCTGAACTTGTCTTTCAATGTTCAATTACTTATGTACATACAGCAACCAGCCCTGTGCTCCTGTGAAGAATGCCTTCAGAATTGTACCCTTGTGTTTTATATTGTCTATTTATTTTCTTACTACCAAAACAAATCATTTCACATTTCTCCACACTGTACTTCACCTAATCCTTGTCAATGACCAACTACCTTGTTTTCCTCAAGTTTAGTCAAGGGATAGATATTTACCAGGACATCAGGGAGTTGCGGCTGTACAGGATATTGGTTAGGCCACTGTTGGAATATTGCATGCAATTCTGGTCTTCTTCCTATCAGAAAGGTCTTATGAAACTTGAAAGGGTTCAGAAAAGATTTACAAGGATGTTGCCAGGGTTGGAGGATTTGAGCTTTAGGGAGAGGCTGAACAGGCTGGGGCTGTTTTCCCTGGAGCGTCGGAGGTTGAGGGGTGACCTTATAGAGGTTTACAAAATTATGAGGGGCATGGATAGGGTAAATAGGCAAAGTCTTCTCCCTGGGGTCGGGGAGTCCAGAACTAGAGGGCATAGGTTTAGGGTGAGAGGGGAAAGATATAAAAGAGAGCTACGGGACAACTTTTTCACACAGAGGGTGGTACGTGTATGGAATGAGCTGCCAGAGGAAGTGGTGGAGGCTGTTACAATTGCAACATTTAAGAGGCATTTGGATAGGTGTATGAATAGGAAGGGTTTGGAGGGTTATGGGCCGGGTGCTGGCAGGTGGGACTAGATTGGGTTTGGATATCTGGTTGGCATTGACGGGTTGGACCGAAGGATCTGTTTCCATGCTGTACATCTCTATGACTCCATGACTAACACAACTGAACTTTGAAGTGATGTCATGGCATTGGTGTCCCTTTAAGATATGTCATCCAGAAAGCAGCCCCTGTAATAGCATAGCACAGCCTTCATACTCTACTAGAGTATTAGCATTCCATACTTAGGTCTCAGTCTGAAGTAGGACTTGAACACACAAATAGCCCATCCAGAGGCAATACTACTGCTTTAGAACAACAAGCATTGACATACTACTAGAGATCACAAAGGCAGAAATTAGCAATCACATGGAATGGGAGTCTACATAGAACTAGAAACAGATTTCAAGTGGCGACTGTTATGTGAGAGCTTCAGGACCCTGGAGCAACATTGTGCTGATGTCACTGTGCTGCACGTCACTGAGTATAAATACCACAGTGTGGGTGGAGTTAGAACATTCTAAAATGAGACACTCTAGAACATATGGACATGAGCACATGAAGAATATAACTTCACCCTTACCTAATGTAACCATAAGTCAGTACGTAGTATTACCATGCATAGTTGTGCTTAATATTAATATAATAATTAATGTTACTTTGACGTATAACCCCTCAGCCCCTTTACTGCGCATCTGCCCTTCCTCTCCCTTCCAGAACAATGATAGCGTTCCCCTTGGCCTCATTTTCCATGCTGCCAGCCTCTGCATTCAAAGAACCATTCTTCAGCTTTCCTGCTACACCCACCAGATGTCATCACTGAAGACATATTTCCTTACCCTCTTCTGTCAGCCTTCTACTGTGACTCTCTGATCTGCTTCTTCATTATTCCCAGCAACTCTTAACTTCCCATTGGAACCTTCCAACTTTCTCCCTCTTTGTTGGCCAAGGCACCAAATATAATTCTGAAGTGAAGCAGTAATTTACTTATCCTTCTGCCAATCTAGTCTGCTTACAATGCAGTCACCTCTACATTAGCAAGATAAAATGCTGACTGGGTAACCAGTTTCGCAGAACACCTCCACTCTGACTGCAAGAATGGCCCCCAACCTACTGGTTGCTTGCCAGTTTAATAGCCTCTCTTCTTCCCATGCTCACATTTCTGTTCTAGAACTGCTAAAATTTTCCAGGCAACATCAAAGGAAGCTGGAGCATCTCATTTTCCACTCAGGCACTTTGCAGCCTTCAGGGCACAACATCAAGCTCAATAACATTAGAGCATGAACTATGTACAACATATTTATTGTCTCCAGTCCCCTCATACACTCTCTTCCAGTGCCTTGTGTGCATGGGTTAGCTCCTAATGGAGCTGTCCCATTTTCTGTTATTAGCACCTACCATTAACACATTTAAATCAGTCCTCTATGACCATTTGACGTCCCTATGTCTGTTCACTCCAAGCTGCTTTTGTCATCTGCTCCATTTGCTCCTCCTACCCTCGTTTCTATAGCACCTTTTCATCATGTTTCCAGCTCCCCTTAAGCTCCAAAGACTGATAATGGACTCAAATCATTAATTTGGAGGTGCCAGTGTTGGACTGGGGTGTACAAAGTTAAAGGTCACACAACACCAGCTCATAGTCCAACAGGTTTATTTGGAAGCACTAACTTTCGGAGCACTGCTCCTTCACCAGGTGATTGTGGAGTATAAGATCGTAGGACACAGAATCTATAGCAACAGGTTATAGTGTGATGTAACTGAAATTATATATTGAAAAAGACCTGGATTGTTTGTTAAGTCTCTCATCTTTTAGAATGGGCATCTTGGTTTCAGTTCTTAAATTCCAGAACTTTCTTAAAGTTACATTCTCAAGTGAACTTTAACAATAGTTGCCATGTTGGCCCAGATAATACATTGAAGGTGTGGGATGTCCTGTTGAGATTGTCTGTACCCCAATGTTCAGACTGATTCTAATGTAAAAGAGGGATTTACAGTATCTTACATGGATTCATGCAGGTTTTGAGCAAAATTAGATGTTATTCTGCAAGTATAAATTCACCCCACAAACTTATATGTGTGCATGTGCAATTGGGTGTGGGTGTGTGGAGGGGTATGAGAGTCTGTGAGACAGTATGTATATTTGAATGCATGTGAATGTGAGTGTAAAGAGGTATAAGTCTGTGAGAGGATGCGTGTGTGAGTGTGGGAGTGTATGTGAGAGTGTATGAGAGAGGATCTGTGTGGGTGTATGGGTCTGCAGAAGTGTGTGTGTGTGTGTGTGTGTGTGTGTGGTGCAGTGGGGTCACCTGTAGTGTGACATGAACCCAAGGTCCTAGTTGAGGCCATCCCAACCGAACTTGGCTATCAGCCTCTGCTCGGCCACATTTCGTTGTTGCCTGTCCTGAAGTCCATCTTGGAGGACAGTCACCTGAAGGTCTGAGGTCGAATGTCCCAGACCACTGAAGTGTTCTCCAACTGGGGGGGGAACACGTCTGTCTGTTGATTATTGTGCCGTGCCCATTCATCCGTTGTCATTGTCTCGCCAATGTGCCATGCCTCAGGGCATCCTTGTCTGCAGCGTATGAGATAGACAACATTGGCCAAGTCACGTGAGTACCTGCCACATGCATGGTGGGAGGAGTACCCACCTATAATGGTGGTATTCGTGTTGACACTCTATCATTTTATCTGTTTGAGGTTTGGTGGCTATTTAAAGGTGAGAAGTAGAGGTGTGGGGAAGGTCTTGGTAAGGTGTTCATCCACATAGAGACTGTGTTGTTGGCTGTGAAGAAGATGGCATAGCTTTTTGGCTCCTGAGAAGTACTGGGCAATGTAGGGTACCCTGTTAGTTGTAGCTTATGTCTGTCGCCTGAGGAGGTCATGACAGTTTCTTGCTGTGGCACGTCAGAACATTGTTGAATCATTAACTTTGTTTGTCTCTCCACAGATGCCTAATAGACTCTCAAAGTCTTGGCTGACAGGAGCCAGGACCACCCCCACTGGCTATTTCTGGCCAGAAAGCAAATTGATGCAGTCCCTTGCAGTTTACCCAAGTGATCATGGTGTTGTGGAGAGTGACATCAAAGAGAAGCGGCAGTCCTATCCTCAATGCAGTTCACTGGGTTACTTTTATTCTACATGGGGTGATGACTTACAGCATTTAAAAGGTTGGATGAGTATATGAATAGGAAGGATTTACAGGGGTATGAGCCAAGTGCTGGCAAATGGGACTAGATTAGGTTAGGATATCTGGTTGGCATGGACGAATTGGACTGAAGGATCTGTTTCTGTGCTGTACATCTCTATGACTGGCTCTTCCTCTATGCTGCCATTGCTGACTTGCTGTGTTTCTCCAGTACTTTTTATTTTAAACTCAAAGGTGGCCTTAGCTGTCATTGACACGTTTGTTGCAAGGCTATAAGAGATATATAGTGAAATATTTAGAAATAATTATCATCTGGTTGCCACTTTCTCATTGCACTCTTTAACATTGTCTTTAAAAACAGATTGTGTTGATGCAATTTCTTCTGATTTAGTTCAGGGGAAATTCCATTTGTCATAAGTATTTTCATGGCAACAAATAAACTGTATAATTTATAGTGGGCAGGCTGATAAAGTCCCTAACTCTGTGTGTGTGGTTCAGTACAAAATGCTTGGTAGATCCCTAGAGCTCATATAGTAGAGTACACCTGGTTATCTAGAACTGATATAATAGTCTTGCTTACTCAGAATATGGAAATGTAAATTGCTTTAAACCATGAATATTCCATGTTATACAAAAAGATTGCAATTGTTCCAAATATGTTGCAACTCTGGAAAGAAGGAAACAAATGTTTTGAATGCATTTTTATTTCAAACTAATTGCCACAAATAAGTAAAATCACAACCAGATTATCCAAATGCTTCCTCACTCCTGCCAGAATGATCAGAGTGTCACCATCATATCTTGAGGATTAATTCGAGAGAGAGTAACTGCACCTCCAAAAGAGGTAGTAACACATTTGATACAATTATTGTTTCAGAGGTAGAGTGTTGCATATCCAGTAACAAATGGCAGACTATATATAGACACATTAACCATTATGTTTATGTGTCTATATATAGAAGAAGAGATGTCTAGGAGTGAGTTATAGATGGGAGCCTAACTAATGAGTCCAGAAGGTACAGAATAACAGATACTTGGGAATGAGCAGCCTGGAATCTGATTGGGGGATTAGGATATTTTTATGGAGAATAGCAAATGTTCAGCTCAAACCAGTGAGAATGATGCTTAGATAACTCCCCATGCCTCTTAAAAGTTTACTCTTGTTATGTTTTCTAATTCAGGATAAATACATTGGAGTGTTTGTGGGAATGATTGAATCATTTGCTTTGTGTGTGATGGATTTCAGCACTGATTATAATCTCAGCCCTCTTTGCCATTGTTATTTTGCTGTCATTTACATTGAAGAACTTATGATTGCCACTCAATCTATCAAGTGACACTTCACAGTTAATTACCATTAAATAGTAACCTTGTATAATCTGCCATTCAAGTTACTAACCCAATTTCTAAAGATTGAATCAAATTTAGTGTAATCCTGATCCTTTTCTGAGATTCTGAACTTGTGTCTGAGATGGAGATCAGATACCAGCCCAAAGAGTTTCACAAAGTATTTACTTTCCATGATCTAACAACTCCACATTCAGATGCAGAATCTTTCCTGGCTTCTTCCAGAGACAGAGAGTCATAGAGATGTACAGCATGGAGACAGACCCTTCGGTCCAACCCATCCATGCCGACCAGATATCCCAACCCAATCTAGTCCCACCTGCCAGCACCTGGCCCATACCCCTCCAAACCCTTCCGATTCATATACCCATCCAAATACCTTTTAAATGTTGCAATTGTACCAGCCTCCACTACTTCCTCTGGCAGCTCATTCCATACACGTACCACCCTCTGTGTGAAAAAGTTGCCCCTTAGGTCTCTTTTATATCTTTCCCCTCTCACGCTAAACCTATGCCCTCTAATTCTGGACTCCCCGACCCCAGGGAAAAGACTTTGCCTATTTACCCTATCTATGCTCCTCATAATTTTGTAAACCTCTATAAGGTCACCCCTCAGTCTCCGACACTCCAGGGAAAACAGCCCCAGCCTGTTCAGCCTCTCCCTATAGCTCAAGTGTGAAGAAATTGGAAGCCCTATCCCGCTAAACAATTAAACAGATTTCACTCGTACATCATTGAGCTACAAACAAGTGAACTCTACATGGTCAGTAAGGTACAGCAGCTGTCATTCATCATCTTCATCATCGGCTGGTGAAACATCTCCATCGTCCTCGATTGCAATGTCTTCCTCCTCTGGATTTCTGAAGAGAATGTCAGCAGAGTTTCCAATTAGAAAAGTAACAAACACAAACTCGACCAAAGTAACTACTAAACAGGTTATACAGCCTCTTCCAAATAAATAATGAATCCTGATCTATGCAGATTAAACCAACCCCATTGAAGACTTAAAACCAGTGAAAGAATCAATGGGTACACCTGGCTAAATGATCTAAGTTAGACTGGGAACATCCCCAGAGAGTTTCTCAATAATTTTGATAGAAACTCCTGGATATATGCAAGAAGAGAAACCTTTGCTGTTTAAGATGGGAGTTGCAGCAAGAGCATAAACCTTAAAAATCTCTGCTAGTCTTTTTAGGAGAGAGGTTAGGCAACACCTCGTCATCCAGTAGTCTCTCATAAAAAAAAGCACTGGATACAAACTCAATTAACATGGAGGGATTTTTGCTGGACATGGATATCAAGAAGTAAAGGTGGACAGGGTCAAGATAAGATCAGCCATAATCACGTTGGAAAAGTGCAAGTGGTGAATAACCAACTCCTGTTTATGTGGACAATATATCAATTGATCTTTCACTGAAGTTATAGCAGCCAAACATGATAACCCATGAGGAAATTTGCAGCATATATCCTTAAAAGAAATGTAAATTGGCAGACCACACAAGCCAACAAAAACTTACTATTAAAAGGAAAATAAAATCTGCAAATGATATCTAAAATCAAAATATAATGTACTTTTATGAAATTCCTATGTGGGTTATCTTATTAGAGATGTGGTAAATCTATTTAAAATAACTAACTTAAACAAAACTAAACTGGAATCTTAATACCAACAAATAAAGAATTCACATTATTAATGAAACAGCCCTTTGGATGCAAACCGATTGAACTCTCATTCAATTAAGACTAAATTCATTAGATTAAATCCCATCCTATAGAAACGGAAGAGTGAAAATTCAATTTCATTTCATGGAAAGTAAATTTTAATCATAAAGTTTAATTCTTGACCAATGTTGAAATTCAATTAATTGAAGATTAATCACAAATACCTAATCACACTGGTAACAAACCAAAAACTATTCATTGAAAACTACTTACTAATTGACTACTAACTGATTGAACTCTAAATTTTATTTAATAACGACCAATCCCCTCTCAGACAAATGAGTCTCCCTCTCAGTGTAATATTGTCAGCATAGAATCCCTACAGTGTGGAAACAAGCCCTTCGGCCCAACAAGTCCACACTGACCGTCCAAAGAGTAACCCACCCAGACCCTTTCCCTACCTTATATTTACCCCTGATTAATGCACCTAACCTACACATCCCAGAACACTATGGGCAATTTAGCATGGCCAATCCACCTAACCTGCACATCGTTGGATTATAGGAGGAAACCGGAGCACCCGGAGAAAACCCACACAGACACAGGGAGAATGTACAAACTCCACACAGGCAGTCATCCAAGGCTGGAATCGAACCCAGGCCCCTGACGCTGCGAGGCAGCAGTGCTAACCACTGAGCCACCATCAGCAACTGTAATCACACCGGATTACTAGATTGGCTGTTGTCCAGCATACTGTGAAAGAAGAGATTACACACAACTCACCCGTCCCTGCACCACACTAGGACCAAAAATGATCATCATAATCATTTTTTTATATAAAACATTTTTGGAGTTTCTCTACCTACCAACAGAAGAATTATCTGTTTTTAAAAAAATGATTCTTACTTGATACTTTCTATTGAAGGAATCCCACAGCAAGAGAACCAGAGAGTTAGGAAAAGAGAAACAAATACAGGAATTAGTGCAAGTCCAACAATAGTAAAGTGTGTAGATATGCACAGGGACACAGACACAGAGAGACTGACACAGAAATGCACGTAAACAGAGATGCATAGCTTCTTACTACATTAGAACTATAACTAAGAATTAGTAAATGGTGCCATGTTACTTGGGTGTAGTTAATATTACACCAAACCCAACCATTTCCAACACAGTCTACATAACTGATTGAGACCTGAAGAACTGTCTGATAAATTTCACCATCCCTAATGTGGGTGCACTGAGATGAATTACAGTCTGCCCATGGCCGTTCCAACTAGTCCCATCTAATTTCAATCAGGTATTTGATAAAGTTCCCCATGGTAGGCTATTGCACAAAATACGGAGGTATGGAATTGAGAGTGATATAGCAGCTTGGATCAGAAATTGGCTAGCTGAAAGATGTCAGAGTGTGATGGTCAATGGGGAATATTCATCCTGGAGTTCAGTTACTAGTGGTCTACCACAAGGATCTGTTTTGGGTCCAGTGTTGTTTGTCATTTTTATAAACGACCTGGATGAGGACATAGAAGGATGGGTTAGTAAATTTGTGAATGACACGAAGGTCATTGAGGTAGAGTTGCGTGAATAGTGCAGAAGGATGCTGTAGGTTACAGAGTGACATCGATAAGGTGCAGAGCTGGGCTGAGAGGTGGCAAATGGAGTTTAATGCGGAAAAGTGGGAGGTGATTCACCTTGGAAGGAGCAACGCGAATGCAGAGTACTGGGCTAATGGTAAGATTCTTGGTAGTGTGGATGAGCAAAGAGATCTTGGTGTCCGGCTACATAGATCCCTGAAAGTTGCCACCCAGGTTGATAGGGTTAAGAACGCATATGGTGTGTTAGCTTTTATTGGTAGAGTGATTGGGTTTCGGAGCCATGAGGTCATGCTGCAGCTGTACAAAACTCTGGTGCGGCCATACTTGGAATATTGTGTACAGTTCTAGTCACCACATTATAGGAAGGATGTGGTAGTTTTGGAAAGGGTTCAGAGGAGATTTACTAGGATGTTGCCTGATATGGAAAGAAGGTCTTACGAGGAAAGGCTGAGGGACTTGAGACTGTTTTGGTTAGAGAGAAGAAGGTTGAGACTTGACTTAATTGAGACATATAAGATCATCAGAGGGTGGACAGTGGGAGCCTTTTTCCTCAGATGCTAATGGCTAGCATGAGGGGACATAGCTTTAAATTGAGGGGTGATTGATTTAGGACAAATGTCAGAGGTTGGCTCTATACTCAGAGAGTAGTAGTGGCATGGAATGGCCTGCTTGCAATAGTTGTAGACCCGCTAACTTTAAGGGCATTTAAATGGTTATTAGATAGGCATACGGATGATAATGGAATAGTGTAGGTTAGATGGGCTTCAGATTGGTTTCACAGGTAGGGGCAACATTGAGGGCCAAAAGGCCTGTACTGCGCTGTAATGTTCTATGTTCTATAGTGTCCCATTCTGTGGAGCTCAGTGTGACACCAGGGAAGAATTGTTGGGAAACACAAATTTGTTCATAAATACCAGGTAACAATCTAACATCTGAATGAAGGTCCATGAGGGACTATTTGGTGCTTCCATTCATCCCCAGTGGGGAAAATGGTGTTTGCAGAAAATATGATGGAGATAGAGTCTTTACAATAGGGACACTTTGACTTTTCAATCTGTCAACTCTGCGAGCGTGATTTCGCTATGGAATGGCAGAATTGACCTCGGGTTCCTAATAATTCGATATCCAATCTGGCATTTCTATCCCATTCCTACTACAGGATTCCAATTCATCCATTCCCAAATCACTTCCAAAATGCAGTGCCCAGAGTTATATTTGAAGCTTCTACTATGCAGAGATATTCTGATAAACATTAAACAAGAGAAACATTAATAACCTTAATAGTTTAGGTTCTATTTGTTTTACTTAAAACATTTCATTGAATTGTTTGTTTATTATATTTGTTGGGGTCCTTACAGGGCCAATTGAGCTGTTGACTTCTCTCAGATGACAATGGGGCAACTCAGTACCACCCCTATTATAATGACACATAATCCTCAATTGGTTGGTCAGTTGGCCAATTGCTCCTCATTCCATCCCAACCCAAATGATTCTCGCTAAATTCCTAAAGCATTGTTTTCAATGTGCTTGAGCATGTGCCTGCATCAGACTGAAGTAGGGGAGTGGGCAGAAGAGAAGTCTGATATCATACAAACTGCTGCTGGGGTTTAGTGTAAGACTAGGCGGACTGCAGAGTTCCAGGACTAACCTAAAAAAAAGGTGGGCGTGACTAACCATCTCATTAATTTCTCTCACAAAATCAGGTTTTAGAGACCTTACACTAATGCCTTTCAGTATTAGATAGAAGGCACTCAGTCCTCCAGTTGGCACTTCCTGTTTCCATCCCTACTCCTTGTTCAAGACCCTGTCACATTGGCAGCTCTGGGTAGGGCTAATGCTTAACAAACTAAAGAAATATCCATCAGAAGCTAGATTCCACGATATCTTACTGAAAGGTGAAACTTACCAGGATTTGGATGCATGAGCAGGAAAGGTATTTCCACTGTCGCATCACTACAGGAAGAAAAAGCATCAACAAATGAGCCTTTAAAATATCACTTAATACCACTCCTATTATAATGTCATAAACACTAGTGACTTGTGATAAATTCAACCAGATTTATTGGGGTACAAATTTCCACTCTTCCCTAAAGGAGTTCATCTTTAATGATCTCCCAATAAAAAGCTTCATAACCCATGAAATACTTTCAAAATTTGGTCACTGTCATAATGTCGGAAATGCTGTGGCTAAACTGTACACAGTGAGAGCTCATTAACAGAATGAGTTAAGTGACTGGACAATCTGGAATTTTGTGATGTTGAATGGAGCAGACTGTCAGTCAGGGAATCACGGTGGGCGGCACGGTGGCACAGTGGTTAGCACTGCTGCCTCACAGCGCCAGAGACCCGGGTTCAATTCCCGCCTCAGGCGACTCTCTGTGTGGAGTTTGCACATTCTCCCAGTGTCTGCGTGGGTTTCCTCCGGGTGCTCCGGTTTCCTCCCACACTCCAAAGATGTGCAGGTTAGGTGAATTGGCCATGCTAAATTGCCCGTAGTGTTAGGTAAGGGGTAGATGTAGGGGTATGGGTGGGTTGCGCTTCGGCGGGGCGGTGTGGACTTGTTGGGCCGAAGGGCCTGTTTCCACACTGTAAAGTAATCTAATCTAATCTAATCAAATGAACTCTCTTACATTTCAATCTGTTCCATGGATGCTTTTTTTGCTTCATTGACTGTTTAACTGCTTAACCCAAAGGTTGGTCCTCTGATAATGCAGCAGTCCCTCTGAGGCACTGGACTATGTGCTTAAGAGGGTCATTTTCACCTTCAGTACTGAGGGTAAAAATCAGGTGGGTCTTATGAGGGGTGAGAGATATTTTCCGTGCAGGTAACTATCTGGTTTGGTGCGTGTGAAGGCAGGTGGCTTTGTGAAATAACAGCGGTGTGGCCTATTTACTGGCTTTGTACTTGCCCAGTCTCCCCTTTATCCCACCCCTAGATGTTCATGGCCAATCAATGGCTGGTTAAGTGCCTCATTCTATCTCCCCTGCTTTTCTTACCAGAGGCTGACCCACACTACCTTGGTAGTCCAGCAGTTTTCATTGTTCGCATTGGTGTCAGGTAAGCAGGGAGTATGGAGATACATCATTTGGGAGTCCCCTGTGCCCATTTGAAGCACACCCCATTGCCTCAATCCATGCCTTCCTTTAACTTTACCCACAGGTCTCTCAAGTGAGGGTCCCCCCACCCCCATTCCCATCACCGTCCCTGGAGTCTGGCAGCCAAGTCCCAGGAATGCCTTGGACTAACCTTTACATCCACTTCCACAGCCTCCTTTTGTTCACGGATTGTGTGTAATTCCAGCAGTGACAACTGCTCAAACTTGGCACTGTTGGCATTACACAGACACTGGCTGGTGACATTGGATGGCAGCTCTGTTAGGTGGGAAGGCCCCCATGAGAGCTTAAGCCTCACCTTGGGGCAACAAACTCTGTTCCCTGTTTGAACTGGCTGTGGGGCCACTGACTCTTTAACGATTAGGTTCCTGATCTGGCAATGGCAGCATATGAGATACAACACTCCGTAAATTACAGCCTCAAATCTCTGAACTCAACCTTTTGGCTCAGAGACAAAACTACTAGTGCTGCTTTAAATTACTTATTTACCAACTCGGGGTCATCATAATGGCAAAGGCTTACCGAACACTGGCAGCCAACAGAAGTCACTGTAACATGGTCAGCGAAGACATTGTTCCAGTGACACCCTGTCCATGAAATGTTTCATGACACCATCTGACAGTGATATAGTTCCAGGGAGATGCAGTGAGTAACAGATAATGAAATAATATATGTACAGTATATGTGTGTGTGTTACCCATTGTCATCTCTTCCTCACTATGTTCTCGTAGCTCCTCTGTGTCTCTAGACATTTCTTGTAGTGTTAGCCCGTAACTGTTACACATATCAGCTGAGAATAAATGCTCCACTAATGGGTTTGCACCAGCTCAGGAACGTGGCCTTAGGATGCTCTGATCATTGGAAAAACATCTACTGTTCTATTTTCGCAAGGTGATAATTAAAACAAATCATTCCAAATCAAGACAGGGAATTTTCTGGGCCAGTCAGGATATGAAATATTTAGGAAAATTGCATTCATTTCCTTGTCACAGTGAAGTTTTTCTATTTAGTAATGGTTTTAATTAACCGGAGAATGACAATTGACAATACTTCACCTGGCCGTTAGATCACCCAACACGCTGCAAGGAAGGAAAAACAGCAAAGTTAATATTTTGCATAAGTGTTTAATACAGTTGAATTAATTTCATTCAGAGTGTAAAGAATGTAAGGAAGAGATAGCCCAGGGATATGGTGGAGGGTGAATAGTGCCAAGAGTATCCATGGAATGTTTTGACAGAAGGAGTAATTGAGAAACAGATGAGGCAGGAAATTGTATCATTTAATGAAACGCAAAGAGCCTGATGCAATATAAAAGTCAGATGGGTCCTGGGCAGTCCTCTATATCTAATTAACGATCAATGAAATGGGGCAATTACAACAATGTATTTGAAGGCAGAATGCTAATGTAGCGAAACAAAGTTTTGCTTCATTATTGCACTATAATAGTTTTGGTAGTGTGGTCACTATTACAATGATGTGTGGGAAATATTGAAAACCAATATACATACAGCAACATCTTACAAACAGGAACAAAATAATGACCACATAACCAACGTTTTATTATGTTGGTTGTACCTTAGATATTGGCCAAGACATTGTGAAATCTCTTTTGCTTTTCTTTGAATAGATCATTTACATCCATCTGAGAGAAAGGTACAGCCTGATGTTGAAGACTCATCCTACATTGAGGTGTTTATCTAGAATTGTTGTTTCTGAAGTTGGTCTTGAATGTAGAATCAACTTAGTCAAAGACAAGAGTGTTACTAAGTCTGATACTTCAGGAAGTGGTGACTCTAGACTAATTGGATTCACACTGAGATGCAAATGTCTATCCAGAAAGAATATCAGTCTTTTTCTGTGCGGGGAGTTGTAAAATCCCTTAGCAGCTGTAAACATAACAAACACAACTACTTGTCAATCAAAATAAAAGCCTAAACTTGGACACAGCTAGGGTTCTAAATGGAATGACTCCATCTAGATTTTTCAGTACAAAATGTCCTGGAAATTTAGTTTGAATTGCATTAAGCAATTGTGCACATCACTCACCCAGGAATCAACAAACTGACTTTCACTTTATAGGACACCAACATCCCCTGAACTTCCCGGTCAGCCCCTTCCTTCAAACTGAAACAGAGAAAAGACAGATTAATCTGCTGTTACTCTAGGGTTACTCTGGTATTACACTCTATATCGCCAAGGCACTCCATCAATCCCTGTATCCCCATATCTCCTTCAATCATTTCATCCTGCTTCAATTTTCTCAAACCCATGTTCCAGAGCAACCAACACAACTCCTTACTTTGTGTGAGCATCTCTTCTCATCTTCATGTTGTACCGCATATTATGGATATTTCATGTCCTGCATTATGGACCTTGGTTCGCTGCCCGGAGTATGAACCTGGACCCTTCACCTGAAACCCTGCTCTGTGGACCTTGGTGCTTGGGTCTGTACATGTAGCATCTATCATCACATCAGATGTTCAATGCTGAGAACTTTGAGGGACTTTTTTGATGAGGTAACTGAGATTGTTGAGCAGAGTCATGTGTAGATGTAGTGCACATGAACTTCCAAAAGGCATTTGAGAAGGTGTTACCTGAAAAAAAATTGTCAGCAAATTTGAAGTTCTTGCAGTGTCAGGGACAGTGGTGGATATAAAGTTGACTGGATGACAGGAAATAGTTCTCTTGGGATTGACTTTATGACCACTAATTTATGTCAATGAAATTCCTTGTCACATACAGAATTCAGTTTCAGATTTTTGTAGATGACTCAAAACTGTGCTGCAAACTGAGTAGCACAGGAAATAAACTTCAAGAGGACTTTGACAGAATAAGGGGAGAAGTGGCAGGTACAGTTTAATCCAGAGAACTATTGAGTGATTCCTTTTGGTAGGAAGGATGAGGAGACAGCAGATAAAATCCAGAATTCTGAAAGATAGAGGGACCATATCTTATCGAATGACACAGCAAACTCAACGGGCTTTGAGCAGAATGGCCTAATGCCCTACTCCTGTGCCTAATTCCCATGTTCCTATGACCTGCGGAAAAATGTGCACAAATTATTGGAGGAGGTAGAGCAAGTTGAGAAAGCAGTTGATAAAGTTTCACCCATATTGGGACTTACGAGTAAAGGCAAGGTGTGTAAAAACAGTGAAATTATGGCAAATCTGTATAAAACACTGGTTCAGTTCATCCAAAGATGTACAGGTTAGGTGAATTGGCCATGCTAAATTGCCCACAGTGTTCAGGGATATGTAGGCTAGGTGCATTAGTCAAGGGTAAATGTAGAGTCATAGGGCAGGGGAATGGGTCTGAGTGGGTTACACTTCAGAGGGTCAGAGTGGGCTTGTTGGGCCAAATGGCCTGTTTCCACTGTGTGGGGATTCTAATTCTAAAATCTGGAGCACCATGGGCAGTGGATTTTAGGAAGCATGCCAGAGAATGAGAAGAAGTGCAGTAAAGATTAATGAGAACACTTCCAGGTTTGGGGAACTCTAGCTACATGGGCAGATTGAAAAAAACTGAGGGCAACTAGGGCTAGCCAGCGAAGCCCATATCCCATAAATGAGTTTGTATGATTCTATGAAAGCCTTCTCACTTCTGTTGCTCTGCCAGTGTCCTCGCCATTGTTTGTCAAACAGTCAACACAATGGTTACTACCCAGACCAAGATGGTGCAGTATGAGGCTAATACACCGAACGTCCTTCCTCTGCTAGCCCACCCTCCCTCCATTCAGTCTTCTCTCCTGCCCAACTCCCTTTCTCCCATAGCACTATCCATTCCTTCCTTCCTCTCAAACTCCATCACCTTCCCTTCCCCCAAATCAAACCTTATTGCCTTACATTGTGGAAGAAGCCAGGTTCGTATCCTCCTGCTTGATCCTACCATCGAGGGCAATGCCATGCTTATCGCGGTTGTTGGCCATTAATGGCAAGAGCACGTAGGTCTGAGCAAACTTGGAGCCTGAAGCAATCTGGTCACTAGTTAAAAGAGAACATTGACATTTAACAAAAGAATCCAATCAAAAGTAGCCAATTACCTACCACCCTACAACATATCCAGCCAGTAAGTTCCTGCTTACTACTTGGGGGACCCTGACCACTCTGAGCTATATTGAAAAGGGTCTCCTGCACGGCCTATGGACACTAGTGTTATTTCACCAGAGGTTATAACAGTTCTTTACTTAACCACTTTCTGTTGTCTCTATCTTAAAATACAGATAGAAAAGAAAAACTCCCACTCTCCATGACTTCCTCAATCTGCTCAGAATTCAAAGACCTTAAACTACTGAAGTTCAGAAGTTTAGAGTTAAACACCATAAAAACAAGCCCTTCAGACCATCATGTGTGTGTTGACCAACCACACCAAACCAAACCAAACCAAACCAGATGTAGCATGGGTTCATGAAAGGCAGAGCATATTTAATTAATTGACTGGAGGACATCATGGTGGACAACCAGAAACCGGTGCATATGGTATATTTGGATTTCGAGAAGGCATTGGACAAGGTGCCTCACAATAAGATAAAGGTGCACGGTGTTATGGGTAATGTATTAGCATGGCTAGAGGATTGATTAACGAATAGAAAGCGAAGAGTAGGGATAACTCTTTGGAGTATTGTGTGCAGTTTTGGGTTCCATACCTCAGGAAGGATGTACTGACCTTGGAGTGTGTTCACAGGAGGTACATGGCAATGGCCCCAGGAATTAAAAGCTTAACATTTGAGGAATGTTTGAGGACTCTGGGTCTATACTCAATGGAATTTAGAAAGATGGGGTGGGAATCTAATGGAAACTTACAGAATACTGAATGGCCTGCACAGAGTGGATGATGGGAAGATGTTTCCATTGGTAGGAGAGATTAAACCAGAGGTCACAGCTTTAGAGTAAAGGGAAGACCTTTTAGAACAGAAATAAGGAGAAACTTCTTCAGCCAGAGAATGGGGAATCCATAGAATTCACTGCCACAGAATGCTGTGGAGGCCAGATTAACAAGTATATTTAAGATGGAGATAGACAGGTTCTTGATTGTCAAGTGGATCAAGGGTTATGTGGAAAAAGTGGGAGAATGGGTTTGAGAAAATTATTAGCCATGACTGAATGGTGGAGCAGTCAATGGGCTATGTGGACCAATTTCTGCTCCTATGTGCTTTGGTCTTATGGTCTAAAAGGGTGTTTTTCTGCTTGAAGATCAGTGGCTAGTAGTGTGCCTCAGGGATAAGTGTTGGGACAACATTTTTTACAATATACATAGATGATTTGGACCAAGTTTAGTGTGTTGAAGTTTGCAGATGACACTAAATGATTGGTAGAGCAAAGTGTATGGAGATCACTGAAAGTCTGTCGAGGGATATAGATAGGTTAAGTGAGTAGACAAGGGTCTAGCAGATAGAATACAATTTTGCTAAATATGAGGTCATCCATTTTTGTTGGAAAATGGGCTATTATTTAAATCTTGAAATATTGCAGCATGCTAGTTTGCAGAGGCACCTGGGTTTCCTTGTGCATGAATCACAAAAAGTTGGTTTGTAGGTGCAGCAGGTAATTAGGAGGCAAATGGAATATTGTCCTTCCTTGCTTGATGAGTTTAAAAGCAGGGAGGTTAGGTTGCAACTGTTCAGAGGCCACACCTGGAGTGCTGTGTACAGTTTTGGTCTCCTTCCTTGAGAAAGGATATACTGGCACAAGAGGGAGTACAGAGGAAGTTCATTCCAGAATTGATAGGGTTGTTTTGTGAGGAGAGATTGAGTACACCGGGACTATACTCATTGGAATTTAGACGAATGAGGGCGGATGTTACAGAAGTATACAAAATAATGAAGGAAATAGATAAGCTAGAAGCAGGAAGGTTGTTTCCATTCGGGGGTGAAACTAGAATGAGGGAGCATAGCTTCATAATAAGTAGGAGCAGATTTCGAACTGGGTTGAGGAGGAACTTCTTCACCCAAAGCGTTGTGAATCTGTGGAACTCCCTGCCCAGTGAAGCAGTTGAGGATACCTCGTTGAATGTTTTTAAGGCAAAGATAATTTTTTGAATAGTAAAAGAATTAAGGGTTATGGTGAGCGGGCGGCTAAGTGGAGCTGAGTCCATGAAAAGGTCAGCCATGATCTTATTGAATGGTGGAGCAGGTTCAAAGGGCCAGATGCCGACTCCTGCTCCTAGTTCTTATGTTCTTCGGTTAATCCCATTTACTTGCACCTGCATGGCCTAATATGCCCTGGCACTTTAAGTGCTCATCCAGTTGCTTCATAAATGCTGCCTCTACCAATCTCTCAGGCAGCACATTCCATATTTCTACCACTTTCTGAGTGAGATTTTTCTCTTCAGATCTCCTGTAAACCCCTTGCTCCTCACCTTAAGTGTATGCCCTCTAGTCGTAGACACATCTTGCCATGTGGAAGAGATTCTCATAATCTAACTTAAGCATCAAAATCTTAAAATAGCAGCAAGTGTTTCAAACCATCAACCTGGTAATAAAACTAAATTACCAATTCAATTCCTGACGATCACTGAGGAAAGAAAGAGGTGTGTCCAGTGGAAAACCATTGTGGTTACCCTAATATGGCCAGGCCTGGTCACTGTGGGCAAATGGTGACAATCTGTGTTCACCTGTGATGGGGAATGTTGATCTTGGAATTGGACTGTATAAGTAGGATGCACTGTATCTTCTCAAAAGGAACAGAGTGTGCACACCAGGGACAGGAGTTCAATTCCAGCCTCAGGCGACTGTATTTGTGGAGTTTGCACATTCTCCCCATGTCTGCATGGGTATTTGCCGGGTGCTCTGGTTTCCACTCACAATCCAAAGATGTGCAGGTTAGGTGCATTGGCCATTCCTGAAGAAAGGCTTATGCCCGAAATGTCGATTCTCCTGTTCCTTGGATGCTGCCTGACCTGCTGCGCTTTTCCAGCAACACATTTTCAGCATTGGTTATACTAAATTGTCCATAGCGCTAAGGGATGTGTAGGTTATCTGCATTAGCCATGGGAAATGCAGGGTTGCAGGGATAGTATATGGGGGAATCAATCTGGATGGGGTGCTGTTTGGAAGGTCAGTGTGGACCTGTTGGGCCAAACGGCCTGTTTCCACACTGTGAGGATTCTATGATCCTATAGAGGACTGATGGAGTTAAAAGATGGATTTTGTTTAATTTGTGCTTTGCGGCAATGCTGTCGATGGGCTGTTTAACTGTGCAGGGCATCTCAGCCTTACCTGAGTGGGATGTACACATGCAATTCCCTTCAAGCAAAGATCAAGTGATGAGAGTAGCTACCTGATGAAGGAGCAGCGCTCCTAAAGCTAGCACTTGCAAATGAACCTGTTGGACTATAACCTGGTGTTGTGTGATTTTTTAATTGTATCCACCCCAGTCCAACACCGGCACATCCACATCCTGGCTATACAGACTAGACTGCCCCACAGAGTTCAGGTCCTCATGCAGGGTTCTTATCATCCTTGGTCCTCCAGTGAGCCTTGTCTAATGTGAACAAAGTGCTGTACTTACTTGGTTTCCTCCAAAGCAACTTCCTCGGTGTAAGTATCATTCGAGTACAGCACCACGTTAGTCACTTGTTCAACTGAGAACAGAGGAAAGAATTTCAGTCCCACTAAATGCACAGAGTTTGCTGTTGCAAAAATGGTTCATAATCCAAGTCAAAGGCCTAATTTTAACCCCAAGTAGGTGATGGGTTTCACGTGAGTTAAAATTGGGCCCTTTGGGAAACAAAATTAGAAGTACAGTGTAAACAGTGGCGACACAAAAAGAGATATAAATTAATCTGCAGAATGGACACACAATTGGAAATGGAACTCTCGGTAAATATAGGATGGTATGCATTATTAAGAAGAATAAGGAGCTCACAGACTCCTTAGATAATAAAAATCTAAATGAACGTGTGGAGCAGAGGGAACACAAATCAGAAAAGGAAGTGATGCAGATTAGTAAAGCCATTAAAAAATATAAGCAGATTGCTGAGGCTCGTTTCTTGACAAATTATTTAGAAAAACTGGGAAGTTTTTAATCTTGTAAAAAAAGATTTTTCGAGCTCACTTTGCATACTGTGAGCAGCTTTCTACAAAAATTACCTATTGGTACGGGAAAAGGTACAAAAGAAATTGAGACAAAGGAAGAAAAATTAACATTTAAACAGCACCTTTTCCAACTTTCAGTCAATTAAGTATTTTTGGAAGTGGAGTCACTGTTATAAAATAGGAAAAGTGACAGCAGTTTGCACCCACGAAAAGCAAGTGTAACAATGACCAGAAAACCATTATAAGTGACGTTGATTGACATTGTCAATGGAACAGGGATAACCCCTCTAATCTTCTTTGAATTAATCCACTTGAGAAGGTAGAGTTTTAACACACAGTGACCAACTGTCCCATATTTTAAGGGAAAAGAGTCACATGGAGTGTGAAACATTAACTCGGTCTCTATCTCCACAGATGCTGTCAGAGTTTCTCCAGCACATTCTGCTTCTTTCATTTATGTTTTCCAGCATCTGCAATACTTTGCTTTTATTTAACTGCTACCTGATAGTGTTTACTCACTAGGGTAACACATTTTAATCAAAGGCTCATTTGTTAGTGCGGTTCACTCAGGGATTCACAAATTTGAGCTGGTAACTCAGAGATCGCTAATGAAGCACTGTTTACTGAGAGACTCAGCAGTTAACACTGAAGCTTCAGACACATCATTATATTTAAGATGTTAAATGTTGCTTGGCTTTTACATGCAATCTGATTTCTTGCTAAACCATATTTCAAAAGTGAACAAATGTTTACCTTTATGTTGCCATTTTGATGTTAGTGAAAGGGATTAGTGAAATCAGAGTGGAAGCATTGGGATAATCTAGCAGCATTTTTAAAAATGAGTTTTTGGGGCAGGATCATGGCTCAACTCTCTGTTGCTTTAGGAAAGTGGTCACAAGGACTGCACAAAACACTACATAGGACAAACAGGAAGACAGCTAACGATCCGCATCCATGAACACCAACTAGCCATGAAACAACACAACCAGCTATCCTTAGTAGCCACATACGCAGATGACAAGCAACATGTGTTTGACTGGGACAACACTACTATTATAGGACAAGCCAAACAGAGAACAGCCAGGGAATTCCTAGAGGCATGGCACTCATCCACAGATTCAATCAATAAGCACATCGACCTGGACCCAATATGCCGGCCACTGCAGCGGACAGCTGGAACTGACAACCAGAAGCGGCAGATTCAAACCACTACAAATGCCGGAGGAAACATCACAGAAGCGCTTCACAGGAGGCTCCCAAGCACTGAGGATGTCACCTAGACAGGGGACGAAACGTCTGCAACACAAATTCCCAGCTTGGCGAACAGAACCACAACAACGAGCACCCGAGCTGCAAATCTTCTCACAAAGGAAGTGGTCACCGTTTCTTTTTGAACCTCGCACTGTTTCTACTACAGAGAGGTTTAATTGGCAAGACATTGCAAAGTTTTAAGAGATAACGCTGTATTGTGATTCTGGAGTTTAATGAAGGCTGGCCCAGACAAAAGAAAGAAAGAATGGCCAATACCCTTCCCCATAGAGATAGAAATTTAGTGGTTTCTATGGTCATTTTTTTAGTGACCAGAGCTATATGGTGTTATCAAGCTCAATCTTCCAACCTGCCCTCGTGGAATTTGAACTCAGAACCTCCAGGTAGTTAGTCCATAAGCATACCAGCTCCACCATACCTGATAGTCTAACATTCTTCACATCCTTGTTCGAATTATTAGCCACTTCGATACTGACGTTGATAGGCTCTCCGTGGCAGTATACCTGAGGAAAGAAATATGAAATTGGCTCTTTGGTTTTAACTTTCTTCTCTTCCTCTCCTGTAAGTGCCAACTCTTTCTGAGAACCCGGCCATCCAGATGCTGCCTGCTCCTCTCTAGGGCTTCGTCCGAGTCTGTTCTTTCATATCTAAGCTTAGCAAGTATCCCTGGGCTATTCAATTGTAGCAGCATCACAGGCAAACGCAGTTCTGTCCTTGCTTGAGACTCACGATGACTGCTAGCAAGAATCATTGGATAGGTACTGGCAGCCAGCAATCAACATGTCTTCCCTCTACAATACATCCATTGCTGTGACCCAGGCTGAAATCAGTGAACTTTGCTGCAGCTCATAGATCTCTTACAATTCAGTTCGGAGTTGGATTTACCAACTAACTAAGTGGGGCCGTACATAATCATTAAAGTGGTTATGTATACCAGTTTGTCGGGAAGCTTTCTTAAGAAGATGAGGAGTGGAGTAAATTAATGCAATATACAGAATAAAAGTTACAGGACTGTCATTATCCCAATCAGGCTCAAATTTGTTCAAGCATCTTTGTGACAGACAGTTGGATGCAATCGATTTTTCTCCTGTTTAACAGCTTCCAGAAAAATAAAGGTCGGTCCCTTCTGTCACACTTGTTGCAGATACATGACTAAGATAAAAACTCGGCTTGACCCGAACTTGATACTAAACTAGTAATACAAAGGCCCTTACATGCAAAGGCCAACTGTACAAGGAAACCAGAGGAACACAGCAACAATTCTCCATTGCATTCACTGTAAATGAGCTGCCACCCATGATACAAGATCAAAAGATTGTCTGATTCAAAATGACCGTTGCAAACTGTCACACTGAAGGAATAAAGACTGTATCCTTCAGGTTAAAGCTGAGCTAATTTTAGGGGAATGTAGAGGGAGCTCCATTTTGCATCTAACCCATGCTAATCGGGGCTTTCCTCACTATCTCATTCATCATAGAGCGTGCAACTTCTTGCATTTTTCTACAGACTTACATTCAAAAAAGAATTAATATTTACATTTCAGGATTTTAAAGAAAAGTGTATCGTACAAGAATCTGAGTAATAGGGAGAGGTTGGATAAGCTAGGACATTTTTCTTTAGTGCATAGGAGACTGAGGGGGGATCCTATAGAGGTATATAAGATCACAAGAGGCATGGATAGGGTGAATGCACTAAGTCTCTTTTCCCAGGGTTGGGGAATCAAGGACTAGAGGGCATCAGGTTAAGGTGAGAGGGGAAAGACTAAAAGGGAACGTGAGGGGCAACATTTTTACACAGAGGGTGGTATGCATATGGAATGAGCTGCCAGCAGAAGTGGTTGAGGTGGATACATTAACAACATTTAAAAGACATTTGGACAAATTCATGGATAGGAAAGGATTCGAAGGATATAGACTAAGTGCAGGGAAATGGGGTTCGTGTGGATGGACATTTTGGACAGCATGGACCAGTTTAAGCTAAAGGGCCTGTCTCTGTGCTGTCGGACTCTATGACTCTATGTACATGATTTTAAAAATTAAATGCACACACTGAGATGATAGGTGATTAACATGCTAGCCAGCTGAGATTTGGCATAATGTTCCTCAAGGCTGCAAACTCTGAGTCGATCTCAGCATTCAATAAAGACCGAGCAATCAGTGTTTTGGGAAATCTCTGATTCTTTTGGCTATGAGGGAGGAGTATACACTAACCACAAAGGAGGTTGTGACAGAGAATTGACAGTCAGCTATAAGGGCTGTAAAGACAGCCAGGTATGATTCCACCAGACCTCAGGGACAAATACAGAAATATAATTCAAAAAGATTTTATTTAAATCATGAGGGAAGCATGTCTATTATTTTCGATTATGACAAGAGAAAGTTAAGTACATTAAACTCTGTCTGATCAAAACTGTCTTGAGTTACTGTATCTTGAGTTACTGTAAATGTAAGAGGGACAATAAAAATGATAAGATTGAAGCAATGAATGAGAAAGACACACACATAGTGGGGAGAAATTAGAGCAAACAGAATTCATTGTGAAACAAGTATGAGAGCATTCCTTGTTCCAGTCCTGTTCTGGCCCGCACCCACAACTCTTTCTCCGATATATCGATGATATCATCAGCTTCCCTCTCTCGTCAGGAATTGGAAAAGTTCATCAATTTTAATACCAATTTTCATCCAGTCTCATTTTCACCTGTCTATCTCTGACTCCTCTGTTCCCTTCCTCAACATCTGTTTCCATGTCTAGGGATAGACTGGCCATTAATATCCACTGTAAACTCACAGACTCCCATAGCTACCTAGCCTATACAACCTCACACCCTCTAAAGTCTCCATTCCATTCTCCCAGTTCCTGTGTCTGTCACATTTGTTATGATGAGGTCTTCTTCCACAAGGGAACCTCTGAAATGTCCTTTTTCTTCCTCAAATGAGGATTGCCCAGCACCATTGTTGACACAGCCCTCAACCAGGCCTGACTCATTTCCTGCACTTTCACCCTCACCCTCTCTCTTCTCTCCTGCAACAGCTATAAGGTTCCCCTTGCCTTTACCTACCATCCCACCAGCATCCACATCTAGATTTTCATTAGCTGCCATTTCCCCCACATCCAGCGAGACACTATCAACAGACACATATTCCCCTCCCTTCCATTAACTGTTTTCCACAGGGATCATTCCCACCTGGACGCCCTGGTCCACTCTTCCTCCACTCCTAGCATTCTACCCCCCCCCCCCCAACCCCACAGTACCCCCCTGCAACCGCTGAAGGTGTTACACCTGCCCATTTACCTCTTCCCTTCTCAAGGCTCACACATACCTTTCAGGTGAAGCAGTACGACACATAATCTAGCCTACTGCATTCGCTGCTCACAATGTGGTCTCCTCTTCATTGGGGAAACAAAACGTAGATGGGTTGACCATTTCGCAAAACACCTACATTCTGCTCGCAAAAATGACCCTGAGCTTCCCGTTGCCTGCCACTTTAACACACCATCCTGTTCCCTGGCAAACATCTTTGTCTCAGGCTTGCTGCAGTGCTCCAACGAAGCTCAATGCAAGCTGGAAGAATGACACCTCACTTCCCACTTGGGAGCCCTGCAGCCCTCTGAACTCAATATCGAGTTCAATGATTTTAGGGCCCGAACTCTCCCATATGCTAGTGCCGTATCCACACACACCAGGCCTTGTTATCAAATAGTCTGCCATTACACACTATCTATTGTTAGCTACTAACAATCCCCATTCACCCACCTAGCCAGATTGTTATTCACTCCTTTGTCTGTCCAACTCTTCTTCTCTCTCTTTCGGCTGTATCCCCACCTATCATTTACTCCTCTCCCTCTCTCCCCCAACCTATCTTCTGTATATATAGTACAACATTTTCCTAGTCACCATCAATTCTGAGGAAGGGTCACTCTGATTTCTCTTCCCAAGTGCTGCTAGACCTGCTGAGTGTTTCCAGCAAATTGTGGGGGAGTGGAGGTGAGGTGAGTTGAGATGTGATAAGTTAAGGTAAGTTGAGTTGAGTTGATTTGAGTTGAGTTGAGTTGAGTTGAGTTGAGTTGAGTTGAGTTGAGTTGAGGTGAGGTGAGGTGAGGTGAGATGATCCATTTCAGACTCAAGAAAATCAGTTTATTTTCCAGCTTTTGAGAAATTTGTAATGGAACGAAGCGATTTGAGAATCCAGACAAGTTGCTGAAAGCTAATCGGTAGATTAAAACAATCAAAAAGGCTGCTGGAATGTTGCCTCGATGTTAAAGGAGCTGAAAAATGAAAAGGAGGTAGTTATTCCTCAGATCTATAAAGGTATGGTCAGATCCTATCTAAAGCATTGCATTCAATTCTCAGCATTGTACTTTAGGGGAGGTGCTTTTAAAGGGGTACTCAGCACAAATTCACCAGAATGATCCTGAAGTTTGAAGGTTTAAATTACAAAGACAGCTTATAAAAACTTGGATGGATTGGTGACATCTGAGCCTACAACTTTGAAACAGGAGTAGTCCCTCAAAGCTGCTCTGTTGCTTAGATTCAAGATGGCACTGACCCTGGGTAAGACTTTGCAAGCTCTCGAAGGTAGATCTTATCCTCACATTTCTTACAACTGCTCTGCACCTTTAAACCTCATTTCTCAGTCTATAAACATTACTAGCTTGCTTTGATGCACCTCCTGTGCAATCATCACCTTATATGCCTTGCTCTGCCCAAACACCCTATGGTCTGTTTGTCCTTGTATTTTATGATCTGCCTACACAGCTCGCAAAACAAAACTTCTCGCTGTATTTAGGTACATGTGACAACAATAAATCAAATCAAATAAGATCAGTCATGTTCCTTCTCAATCCAGAATCTATCCATCCCAGCTTTAAACTATTCAATGATGCAACCTTGACTGCTCTCTGCAGAAGGGAATTCAACAAACTAACAAAACTCAGGGTGAAAAATTCCTGCATTTCTGTTTTAAAAGGGAGACCCCTTAATTTTAAACTGCATTCTGCTGGTTCTGATCTTTCTCACAAGTGGAAACAGTTTTTCAGCATCCATCCTGTTATGTCTCCTCAGAGCTTTAAATGTTTCAGTAAGATCACACCTCATTCTTCTCAACTCCATTGAATATAAGATAAACCTGTCCAACCTTTCCTCGTGAGATAACTCTGTCATTTGAGGAGTCAACTGAGTGAACCTTATTTAAACTGCTGCCGATGCTATTATATCCTTCCTTAAATAAGAAGACCAAAACTGTATACAGTACTCCAGCAGTAGTCTCTCCAATGCCCTGTATAGCTGTGGCAAAACTTCACTATGCTTAGATTCAATCCCTTTTTCAAAAAATGACAACACTTCATTTGTCTTCATAATCATTTGCTGTAGCTGCAAATTGTGTGATACATGTACTGGAACCTCTGTAGATCAGAGCTCTATGATGAAACAATATTCTGCTTTTCTATTCTTCCTGTCAAAGGTGAGACAGAGGGCTATCTGGTAAATAAATGAGGGAAAAGGACCTAATTTTTAAATTAGTGCTGAGTTACACTTGAGTGAAATCAGGATTCGTCTTTTGCATACAAAGGGTAGGAAGGACTGGAGCTTGCTGGAGTCAGGGCAATTGAAGTTATTAAGATTGAAATGGATATTTTTTTTAGGAATTGCCATTAGGGATTTAGAGCAAAGGCAGATCAATGAAGTTGAGGTGCAGATCAACCACGATCGATTAGAATAGCGGAGCAGCCTTGGGGAGGGTTGGGGGGGGGTGGTGGTGAATGTATTATTCCCATCTTTATCTTCCCTTTGATGATAAAACCACGTTCTTCACCATTATCCAATTAGTAAGTCCTGTCCGGTGTCCCCTCACCTCTTTATTGAGCGTGGCCGTCAGGTGGAGTGGCTGGTCTGACATCAGGAAATGCTTGCTGATATGGGCACTGGGCTGTGGCCCTGACTGATTTGGAGCATATTGTATTTTACGTATAGCCAGATGCACAGAACTCCTGTCAAAATAAAGAAGAGAAACATGATCAACACTAAAATTAAATATATTTATTTATGTATATATATATTATATGTATATAAAAATTGATGGATTGTTCGAAAAGCTAAAAGGCTGTTGTTATTCAGGGAGGTGACATTGCCATTCCCTATCCACGCTATCAGTCTCCCATGTGGATAGATCCTTAATGTGCTGGGTTTTCCACACCACAAGAACAGATTAAATACTGTAGTAATCTGTACAACAACAACTTGAATTTATAGCATGTCCTTCTCACAGTGAAACATCTTAAGGCACTTCACAGAAGTACTATTAAAACAAAAATTGACGCGACATCACAATTACAAGGGGAAAAGGCCCAAAGTCTTGGTCAAAGAGGGAGGTTTAAAGGACCAACTTAAAGGAGCAAAGACAGTGATAGAGTTGGAGAGTTTTAGACAGAGTGTTCCAGAACTTGGTGAGTTCACACCTTAAGGAACCCCAGAAAATGGGGAATGAGTAAACTTGTGCACACAAGTAAAGCTGTTTCTACACTGTCCCATCAAATACCCTCAAGGCAAATATAATGTGAGATAAATGCAAACTAAACTTCTCTTTACGTTGTCAGTGTTCCTCAGCTACATACTGAAGAGACCAATGTGGCGTTTATTTTTCTTTCCTCACACCATTCTTTATGTTTTCTTTAAGTTGCTAAAAGATTGTCTATTGGTGCTGAATGAAGAAAAGTTGATGTAGCTTTTCATGAACAGGACTAACATTACGCTCCTAACAACAGACAACACAGTCATGGTCATAGATAGAGTCATAGAGATATACAGCACGAAAACAGACCCAACGGTCCAACTCGTCCATGCCGACCAGATTTCCAAAATTAATCCAGTCCCATTTGCCGGCATTTGGCCCATATCCCTCTAAACCCTTCCTATTCATATACCCATCCAGATGCTTTTTAAATGTTGGAATAGTACCAGCCTCCACCACTTCCTCTGCCAGCTCAATCCATACACACCCTGTGAAAAAGTTGCCCCTTTTAAATCTTGCCCCTCTCACCTTTAACCTATGATCTCTAGTCTTGGACTCCCCCACCCTGGGGAAAAGACCTAGTCTATTCACCCTATCCATACTCCTCGTGATTTTATAAACTTCAGCCTCTGATCCTCTAGGGAAAATAGCCTGAATCTACTCAGGCTCTCCCCTTAACTCAAACCCTCCAAAATCCTTGAAAATCTTTTCTGAACCCTTTCAAGTTTCACAACATTCTTCCTATAGCAGGGAGACCAGAATTACATGCAGTATTCCAAAAGTAGCCTTCTTCACTATCCTATCTACCTGTGACTCCACTTTCGAGGAACTATGAATCTATACTCCAAGATGTCTTTGTTCAGCAACACTCTCCAGGATCCTACCATTAAGTGCATAAGTCCAGCCTTGATCTGCCTTTCAAAAACGCAGCACCTCACATTTATCTAAATTAGATGCCATCTGCCACTCCTCGGCCCATTGGCCTCTGGACCTGATCCCACCTTAGTCTCTGTGGTGAAAGGTTAGAGCCTAACCTCTTGTCCTTGCCTTGTGCTATCAAATCCTCTTCAGGCCAATGACTAGATAAGGCTTCAAGGTGAGAGCTTTACTCAGTAATGGTGTCAGCAACTAGCTAATTCCTAGGAATCACTAAAAGCTCACTGAATGGTAGCTTATAATTCAATGTATCAGCCCAGTGTTGGTTCCCTTTCAGCCGGGAATACGCAAACTGTCAATTGACCATTTTGGAGCAGCCAATTGGAACTTTGAGTACTGCACAATTCAAGTAGTAGTATGTTATTGTGTTGAAGTTAATGTGTTACAGGTGCTACAATGGTGTTCGATATTTGACTATTTTCACAGAATATGGGGGATACAGCAGAATCACTAGAGGTGGGTTTATGACATTGGTAACATCCCTACCTCAGGACCAGCAGCTTTGTTGGCCATTAGAGATGCGTTTGTGGCGTGGCCATGCAGGTTGATTACCAGCCTGTAAATCCTTCCCATGTAGCTGTTTGGCAGGAAGTGAGAGAGAAGGGGACGATTGGGAGTCCTGATCTGCCACCTTGTAGATGGTAATGGCACACCACAGCGGTGCTTTTGCCCATTTGTGGCCCAACTGCAGAGACTTCTGATGGGAGGTGATGGCCCAATCATTGAAAATGATGACTGGGGTGAGGGGTGGTAACATAGACAGCAGGACTGCCTTCCAGAATGCAACATATTCTGTATGAGGGTGCTTACATGAGGATCAGTGGTCGGCACAACACCGTGGGCTGAAGGGCCTGTTCTGTGCTGTCCTGTTCTATGTTCTATATTCCACCTCACCACACTTACCTTTTATGGATCTTTTCCTCCAGATTGTTCACGCAGAAAGCCAGAACCTCAAACTCCACAGAGCAGAACTGCAGAGAAAGTGGAAAGATCAGGAAGAATAATATTCCAGTGGGAAGGGTAAATTAGGGCACAGAATTATTATTATTCACCGGATTATTCTAGAGTTCAGATTCAATAGTTCTGAATCGTTTTAGGTTATGTTGAATTATGCAGAATGTACAACACACATTGGCCACTCAATTCAACCATCCCATTTATGCTCCACTTCAGCCTCCACCATCCCTCAGTGTACCAGCGAACAAAGTGATTATTTTCAAAAACAGAAATTGCTGGAGAAATTCAGGCAGCATCTATGGAGAGAAAGCAAAGTTAATGTTTCCGGTTCAGTGGCCCTTCTTCAGAACTGATGGTAGCTGGGGGGAGGTGGGATATATACTGAAGACAGGACATGGAGGAGAGGGAGAAGGTGTGTGCAATTGGGGAAATGGAGACCAGAAAGTGAGAGAGGGAGAGAGAGAAAGTAGCAGTTAAGCAGAAAAAGGGATGGATAATGGTGAGTCTGGGAGAGAGAAAAGCTGGTAATAGGGATCATTAGAGGAGTCATAGAGATGTACAGCATGGAAACAGACCCTTCGGTCCAACCCGTCCATGCCAACCAGATATCCCACCCTAACCTAGTCCCTCCAAACCCTTCCTCTTCATATACCCATCCAAATGCCTCTTAAATGTTGCAATTCTACCAGCCACCACCACTTCCTCTGGCAGCTCATTCCATGCACGTACCACCCTCTGCGTGAAAAAGTTGCCGCTTAGGTGTCTTTTATATCTTTCCCCTCTCACCCTAAACCTATGCCCTCTAGTTCTGGACTCCCTGACCCCAGGGAAAAGACTTTGCCTACTTACCCTATCCATGCCCCTCATAATTTTGTAAACCTCTATAAGGTCACCCCTCAGCCGCCGATGTTCCAGATGAAAATGGGTTGGCACTGATGAAAGCAGGCATGTAATGCCAGGATCTGGTGTATGGGAATTGGGATAAGGATATCGAAGAAGGTTGGAACTTGGTATTGAGTCCTGTAGGATGCAGGGTCCCCAAGCAGGTAATGAGATGCTGTTCTTCCAGCTTACACTGAGCTTTACTGGAGCACCGCAGCAAACCTGAGGCAGATCTGTTGGCCAGAGAACATGGTGTGTTGAAGTGGCAAGCACTGGAAGCTCAGGGTTATGTTTGGAGACCGAATGTAAGTGTTTCACAAAGCGTTGGCCCAGTCTGCATTTTGCAGTGTAGAAGAGATCAAATTGTGAGCAGTGAATACAGTGGTGAATTGCAAGTAAATCACTGCTGCACTACTGCATCTGGGAGCTGTCTGTTTGGCTGCAAATATAGAAGATAACAGCAGCAGCCCTCTGGCCTTTGAGATTGCTCCACGAATCATTATGTTCATAGCTAACTATCTAATCCAGTATCCTGCTCCCATGTTGTCTCCTTACCCTTTGATTCCTTTAACCCTAAGTTCTATATCTATCTCCTTCTTGAAAACATTCAATGTTTTGGACTTAACCACTTTCTGTGATAGAGACTTCCACAGGCTCCACACTCTATGGGTGAAGACATTGCCCTTTATCTTAGTCCTAAATGACCTGCCATCTATCTTTTGTCTGTGACCCCTGGTTTAGGACTCTCCAGTCATCAGGAATATCCATCCTCCATTTTCCTGGCCTAGTCTATTAGAATTTTATAGCTTCCCATGAGAATAGCCTTCATTCTTCTAATGGATATCATCCTAACCAACCCAGCCTCTCTTCACATGTCAAACCTGCCAGCCCAGGAAGTGATCTGATAAACCTTTGTGGCACTCCTTCCATAGCCAGAACAGCCTTCCTCAGATAAGGAGATCAAACCTGCACACAACACGCCAGGTGTGGTCTCACCAAGGCCCTGTACAATTACAGCAAGACCACCATGTTCAAATCCTTTTGCTACAAAGGTCGACATGCTATGTACCTTACTCAGCACCTGTTACACCTGAGGGTTTACTTTCAGTGAGTGGTGTACAAGGACACCAGGTAGTGTTACACCTCCCCTTTCTCAACCGATCACTATTCAGATCATAATGCGCCTTCCTGTTTTTGCTACCAAAGTGGATAATTTCACTTTTGTCCATATTATACTTCATCTGCCATACATAGTTCCATTCAGTCATTTTGTCCAAATCACACTAAAGCATTTCTGCATATTCCTCACAGTTTTACCCTCCCATTTAAGACTAAGGTTCACAACTGTTGATTTCTATTACTCATACAGTCTCATGTTGGATTATAGCTGAACCATCAATGTGACCTGCCTACAACTAACTCTTAGGTATTCATTTTGTTTTTATATGTGCATTATCCAAACCTTTTGAATTAAGTCCTGATTGTAGATTTTTTATATCAAGTGTTTCATAAATCAGTGAATGAATGGGATTTGATTGTAACCTCCTCCCAGGTAGTTGATATTCTCTGCATGAACTATCTCACAGATCGTGATTAAATTCCTGTAACCTTGTAATACAAGCCCAGATAGAATCATAAAGACATTAAAAGCTACTTTAAAATTATTTATCAAATCAAACTCCACTATCTGTCAGGCAGTGATCCTGACAACTCTCTGAAAATAATCTCCTTGTCAACTGTTTAGCTCCTTTACCAACAATTTTAACTCTGTTGTGATTGGTCTAATCTCCACAGAAATAATTACTACAAAACAGCTTATTATTTTAGTTTTATTTACTTCCTCTGTACAAAATCTCTAATTTTTAAAATTAAAGTTTGATCTCCCTTACTGATTTCTGTTCCAGGGAGAATAGTTTTAACATTTCTGATGCTACATCATAAATCTGCTCCACTGAGTTCTTATTATTGGACGTATGAGGAGATAATGTCCAAGTGGTTTTATTGCTAGACTGTTAGTTCAAAAATGGAGATAATATTCGGAATCCCTCCAAGGCAGATATTGGAATTTGAATTTAATTTTTAATGTGGAAATAAGAGTCTAACTGTCTGTGTGGAGATTGCACATTCGCCCCATGTCTGCGTGGATTTCCTCCGGGTGCTCCGGTTTTGTCCCATCATCCAAAGATGTGCAGGTCAGGTGGTTTGACCATAGTGACCAGGGGTGTGTAGGCTAGGTGGGCTAGCCATGAGAAGTGCAGGCTTACAGAGATAGGATAGGGGATGGGTCTGGGTCGGATGCTCTTCAGAGTGTTGCCGTACACCCAATGGGCTGAATGGCCTGCTGTCACACTGTAGGAATTCTATAATCCTGTGGTGACCATAAAAGCATTATCAGTTATCAGGAAAATTCCTGGCCTACATGTGACTCCAGAGCCACCATAATGGGGTTGACTCAAAGCTGCCTTCTGGGCATTTATAGGATTGGGCAATAAATGCTGACCTAGCTAGCAACATGGATGAATAAAAATATATATAAACCGTCCAAACTTCAAATGGATTCCAGAATATAGTTCATTTCCGTGCATTATCGGAATAATTCCTCCATTAGAATTTGGCCAATTCAATTTGAATGAAGTCCACACATGAATGTGGACCAAATTTAAATCTTAAATGGGAGTCTGGAGTTCAGATGAGAGCCAGATCTGGAATCCATGTGTGATTTACTTTTGATGGATTATTGAAAATCACTTTAATGACATCAACAAGGTGTTCCTCTACACTATTTGCAGACTATGCCTCCACTATATTGTGCAGTTTTCTTCCCGTTCATAACAAGAACGTAGAGATCTTACCTTTTCTGGGTCATTAGCACCAGGCTGAAGACACACAGAACAGGGAAGATAATTTGGGAACTGTTAAGGGAAAAGACAGAAACGTTAATGGTGGCAGATGGACCATCTTCCTGAAGCAGTAGCCTCATTAAGTTCCCGTTCTCCTTCATCAGTTGTTTCTGATGCTCCACCATACAGTGACATATTGCTCAAGCCCCTTTGAATCTCACAGCAAATGTCTGCAGCTCACCCATCACTGAAGCTCTCTCAAAGTGACTTGGTTTCAATGGTACCAAATACATCTTTTCAACCATATGGGAATTTCTACTGTCTGGGTTTCCTAGGTTAGCTGGGAATCTTTTGAACTCAGTGAATGGGGGTAATACTGGGTGCAGACATGTACTGGAGTCCAATTGAAGATCTGACCAATTGTAAAGGTTCAATGTTTGTTTTGGTAGAGACGGCCAAGATCAAATTGAGCACCACCCTCCTCCCTCCCCCGACCCAACACCTTGCACACCTCCCAGCTGGAATCATTCTTAACCAGAGTAACTTCTACTGTCACTACAGATTGCAGAGTGCACCTCAAAGCAGAAGGGCAAGGCTTTGTCTCCGATCTTCCTCATCAGACGTTCCTGCATTTTGGTGACGGGTTTCACTTGACTGTCTGTTGGAGGGTAGACCTGGATTGTGGACACATACAGATCTCGTTTGAATGCCTGTCCAATCATCTCGATGTCCTCAGGTCCATAGTGGAAAATACAGCTCAGCCTACAATATACTGGCGATAGAGGAAAAGAACAAGGTTACAAAGGCGGGAAGGAGTAAAAAGCAATAATGCGGAGAGACGCAGCAGGTCAGCTGGGAAGCAAAGCGAAGCTAGTCTCTGCCTGCAACTCTTCACTTTCTTCAGCAACCTCTTAAATGGCTACCGTCGGAGGCCTGGGGGTAAGTCTTTCACCCACAATGCACCCTCCCCTCTTTGCCTGAAACGACAGCATCCTAAAAATGAGGTGATTTACACCCACGTGGGGATTATGTCTGAACGTTGGGGCCATTCGTTAGAACCTGGCTACGAATTCTGAAATGCAGCTCATCTTATCCTAGGAACATGAAACAATTACAAAAAAAGCAGGCCCCTAAATTTGCGCTGTAAGATTGAACCATCCGACCCTTAGTGGGCTCGATTGGATTTATCCAGCTGGCAACAACACTCGACCAGCTTGAATTTAGTTTGAAAACAAAAAGAGGAAAATAAAACAATAAATTGTGTCTGTAACTGTCCAGAAAAAGCACCATCCTTTCCACAGGAAACCTGCTGCTCACAAGTAGTCTGGGGTATATGTCACTCTATTCCCACATTAAAACAACTGATGTTTGACTGCATTCTCATCGGGTCTAGAACTCACTCAGTTGTATTGATACAATGGCACTAACCGTTTGAGAAGAAAGAAATACTAGCATTTCTCTAGCACCGTTTACGAATTTGGGTGACGCAAAGCATTTGACTACCAATGAAGTGTGGTCACAGTTGTCGAGTAGAAAACACAAGAAGTCAATGGGTTAACAGCAAAGTCCCACCAACAGCAATGTGAGAATGATCAGACTATCTGTTTTAGTGATGTTTGATTGAGGGGTAAATATTGTCCCCAAGGAGAAGTCTTCTTCACAACCAGAGGTTGGCACTTCCAACATCCTTGCACCTCCTTTAGCTGTCATCACTGTTTCAGGGCAAATAGTGATTGGTAATAAGATGCCAACCTTGCCTATATCTTGAGAGAAAAAAATCAGTTTTTCTAAACTGATTAACATCTCCACTAAACCCAGAGAGAAAGGAAAGAAGGTGAGTTAGTAAATTAGGATCATACAATCCTAACAGTGCAGATAGAAGCTATTCGCACCATTGAGTCTGCACCAACACTCTCCAACTCCCAACATCAGCCCTGTAACCCCACATTTACCAACCTGATTTGCATGATCTTGGACTCTGCAGGGCAATTTAGCATGGCTAATTCACCCAGTCAACACTTCTTTGGACTGTGGGAGGAAACCGGAGCACCCGGAGGAAACCCATGCAGACACGGACAGAATGTGCAAACTCCATACAGACTTATTTGTTCAATCATCTGAACCAGGATATTTATTATGGGCAGCACGGTGGCACAGTGGTTAGCACTGCTGCCTCACAGCACCAGAGACCTGGGTTCAATTCCCGATTCAGGCGACTGACTGTGTGGAGTTTGCACATTCTCCCCGTGTCTGCGTGGGTTTCCTCCGGTTTCCTCCCACAGTCCAAAGATGTGCAGGTTAGGTGAATTGGCCATGCTAAATTGCTCATAGTGTTAGGTAAAAGGGGTAAATGTAGGGGAATGGGTAGGTTGCGGGTCGGTGTGGACTTGTTGGGCCAAAGGGCCTGTTTCCACACTGTAAGTAATCTAATCTAATTAAATTCTCTCTTATCTTTCTTTTTGGCAGTGAACACTGACTCATTCTGTTCCTTTCTTCAGAGGTGCGCTGAGTACTTTTGGACTAAATTTTACTTAGAAACCTCTTCTGTAAGAGTACATTGTAAGAACCCATTATCTGTGATTGTGAAGGCATAATGTCAATGTCCATTTGGGAGTGGATAGAGGCCTTTTTGAAGTGCTGATGGCAGAGAGCTTACCTTTCTGGTCTTTTATGTAACCGGTGTCCACCAACAACACGCCATCTAGAGCAACAAACAGAATCATGGTTATGCTGGCTTTGCATGATGCCCATGTGCCTCTAAAATGCAATTCAATAACTTCCCTCAGGGTCATTCAACAGCACTTCTCAACCCAATATCAGGTACATACTGCAAATGTCAAGTCACCACATCTCTAAATCATTTATACGCCAGCACTAGTTTTAAATGCTTTTGAGGGAATATCAATCAGCCCAAGGCCCAACCGCAGTTCTGTAAATATCTCTTACAAAATACTTTTGTAGGGAGCTTGCAGGAGGGCAACTTTGGGTTTAGACGTGGAGCTCCCCGCAGTGAAACCACTGCCTGATGTTTATTGCCGAGGCTTGCATGTAAAGGTTGGCATATTGAGTCATTTACTGGAGGATAGCCAATGCAGTTGGAACCCACACCCCACCAGGAGCCGTGCTTTCAGCAAAATAGAAAAGAAATAAGTCACAGAATCTGAAAGGGGCTAAAGGAGGTTATTCGTCCTATCATGCATTGTGCTGGTTCTTGGCAAAAACTATCTAATTTGTTTCACTACTCTATCCTTCCCTACAACTTTGCAATAGTTACCTCTTCAAGAATATATGCAACTCCCTCTTGAAAGTTATCACTGAATATGTTTTTACTTTCCTTCCAGGCACCTATTCCCGAATATAATAGTTCACTTTGTAAAAGTATATCGTCTCAAAAACAATCTTTTACCAAATACAGTGTCTAAAAACTCTAGTTACTCACCCTCCTGCCATTGAAAATAATTTCTCCTTATTAACTCATTCAAACTATTCATAATTGTGAACATCTTGATCAAATCTCCCCTTTACCTTTTCTACTGAAAGCAATCCTACATTCACCAGTATCTCTACATGATTGACATCATTCCTAGCATCAATATCTGCTCTGATCTTTTCCAAGGCTCTTGTACCCTTGACAGCCCATCAACTTTGGAAGTCACCAGACTCTCTTCTGGGATAGACTATTTGGCTGACACCATCATCTAATGCCAGGGAAAGCTCAAACCAAAAGCAAAAGATGTTGAGAACCTAAAATGAAAGCAGAAAGTATTTGAGATACTGTCCGAGAAGATTACAATGGAGCCAGAAACAGTCAATGTTTCATATTGATGACCCATGGTCAGGTCTGCAAAGATTTGAGGGACTTTAGGAGATTTTCAGCTAATGAGGAGGCAGGAATAGTAGGGACAAGAACAAATAAAAGACAGATCTGTGATAGAGTGAAAAGCAGGAGAGAGTAAATGACAAAAAGGAATGATGGTCATGACAAAAGAACCAAACTAGAGGTGATTTAAATGTGCAAAACAGAATAATCACCAGAAGATTCCAAAAGTAAGAGACACCGAATTTTAAAGAAATAATTGTGGTAGTGGCTGTAGTCTGAAATTGCTAAACTCACGGTTGACCCTAGAAGGCTGTATGATGCTTCGTTGAAAGGTGTACTTCTTGGTCATGCTGCATTGCAATGTGCATGAGGCTGAGGACAGAGTGGAAGTGCTGTGGAGAATTAAAATGATAGGAGGCCAAAAGGTCCTGTTTGCACTTGTGAACTGGGAAGGAGGTGTTAAACAGAGACCGAGTGCTCACTTTGTGGACCACCTCCATTCGGTCCACACGCCTGACCCTAATCTTCAAGCCCCCCCCCCACCATTTTGACTCTCAGTCTTTCTCTCGTCAGGCTCCTGCAGCTTACAGACGCAGCTAACCATTAGCTCACAGTCAATCCTATATTCCCCAGAGGAGCGGGGAGACTACCTCAAAGTGACAGACCCCAGAGTGAAGGAGACTGTGCAGAGTGAGAGCGCAAAGTGAAAGGAGGAGCAAATTCCTGCAGATGCTGGAATCTGTACTGACAACAAAAACTGCTGGAAATCACAGTGGGTCAGGCAGCAATCGTCGAGAGAGAGCAAACTAATGTTTCGAGTCTAGGTGACTCTTCATCAGATTTTGGATTAGTGGTGCTGGAAGAGCACAGCAGTTCAGGCAGCATCCAAAAAGCTTCGAAATCGACGTTTCGGGCAAAAGCCCTTTTATTCCTGATGAAGGGCTTTTGCCCGAAACGTCGATTTCGAAGCTCTTTGGATGCTGCCTGAACTGCTGTGCTCTTCCAGCACCACTAATCCAGAATCTGGTTTCCAGCATCTGCAGTCATTGTTTTTACCTACCTGACTCTTCATCAGAGCCGACTTCAAAATCTTAGCTTGCTTGCTCTCCAAGGATGCTGCCTGACCCAGAGTGAAGGGGACTACACCAAGTCTACATTACCTGGAGAGTCAACTTTCCATGTGCTCTATGGCACCCCCTGCTGATTGCTCTCAATATTGCGTCCAGGGTAACAGACTAGATTCCCACAAGAGGAATTCTTCCTAACATTAAAGTGGAAATTCATAGCAGAAGATAAAAGCAAATTGCAGAATTATCGCTAGCGTAAATGCATGAAAGGTGAGTGCGCGCTTTACTGTGTGAGGGGTACATTAACAGTCAGTGGTTCACACTCACCCACAGGGTCAACATGGCTGCCGTGATCCACAAAATCTCTTTTGCTCAGATAGGCAGCAATCTATGAAAGAAATTAGAGTATGGAATAGTAAAAATGATCAGTGATATTATCATCAACTTCTTGCAATCCATTAACCTGATATCAAGTAATTCAAATGTATATTAATTAAAAGTGCAGATAAAGTAATCTATGTCAACACAACACAACAAAATAAGAATAGTGTAGCGGAGACAGCAGGATGTACTGTCTACAAGATGCACTGCAGAAATTCACCGAAGCTCCTTAGACAGCACCGTCCAAACCCACGAACCACTGACATCTACAAGGACAACAGATGAATTGCAACATCACCACCTTCAAGTTCCCTGACAAGCCATCCGCCATCATTAGTTGGAAATATGTTGGCGTTCACTCACTGTCGATGGGACAAAATCCGGAAACTCCCTCCCTAATGGGTCAACTCACACCAGGTGGACTGCAGCGGTTTAAACAGGCAGTACACCAAAATCTTCTCAAGGTCACTGAAGGTTGGACAATAAATGATGGCCAGCCAGCAGCCATGCCACGAATGAAACAAAAAACTCAGCTATACCTGGGTAAACTGCACTCTGGACCCAGGGTAAACTGCAATCTGGACCCTGGGTAAACCGCAATCTCTGCCCTTGGTAAACTGCACTCTGGGCCCAGGATAAACTGCACTCTGGGTCCTGGGTAAATCGCACTCTGGGCCCTGGGTAAACTGCACTCTGGGCCCTGGGTAAACTGCACTCTGGGTCCTGGGTAAACTGCACTCTGGACCCTGGGTAAATCGCACTCTGGGCCCTGGGTAAATCGCACTCTGGGTCCTGGGTAAACTGCACTCTGGGTCCTGGGTAAACTGCACTCTGGGCCCTGGGTAAATCGCACTCTGGGTCCTGGGTAAACTGCACTCTGGGTCCTAGGTAAACTGCACTCTGGACCCGGGTAAACTACACTCTGGACCCTGGGTAAACCGCACTCTGGGCCCTGGGTAAACCGCTCTCTGGACCCTGGGTAAACTGCACTCTGGGTCCTAGGTAAACTGCACTCTGGACCCGGGTAAACCGCACTCTGTGCCCTGGGTAAGCTGCACTCTGGACCCTGGGTAACCGGCAGTCTGGGCCCTGGGTAAGCGGCACTCTGGACCCAGGGTAAACTGCACTCTGGACCCTGGGTAAACTGCACTCTGGGCCCTGGGTAAACCACACTCTGGACCCTGGGTAAATCACACTCTGGATCCTGGGTAAACCACACTCTGAACCCTGTGTATACCGCACTCTGGGCTCTATCTAAACCACACTCTGAGCCCTGGGTAAACCACGCTCTGAGCCCTGGGTAAACCACACTCTGGGCCCTGGGTAAACCAAACCCTGGATCCTGGTTAAACCGCACTCTGACCCCTGGGTAAACCACACTCTGGGCCCTGGGTAAACTGCACTCTGGACCATTTGTAAACCACACTCTGAGCCCTGGGTAAACCACATCTGAGCCCTGGGTAAACCACACTCTGGGCCCTGGGTAAACCAAACCCTGGATCCTGGTTAAACCGCACTCTGACCCCTGGGTAAACCGCACTCTGGACCCTGGGTAAACCACACTCTGGACCCTGGGTAAACCATACTCTGGGCCCTGGGTAAACCATACTCTGGGCCCTGGGTAAACCACACTCTGAGCCCTGGGTAAACCACACTCTGGGTTCGGGGTAAACCACGCTCTGGATCCTGGGTAAACCACGCTCTGAGCCCTGGGTAAACCACACTTTAGGCCCTGGGTAAACCACACTCTGAGCCCTGGGTAAACCACACTCTGAGCCCTGGGTAAACCACACTCTGAGCCCTCTGTAAATCGCACTTTGAGCCCTGGGTAAACCACACTCTGGGCCCTGGGTAAACCAAACCCTGGATCCTGGTTAAACCGCACTCTGACCCCTGGGTAAACCACACTCGGAGCCCTCTGTAAATCGCACTCTGAGCCCTGGGTAAACCACACTCTGGGTTCGGGGTAAACCACGCTCTGGATCCTGGGTAAACCACGCTCTGAGCCCTGGGTAAACCACACTTTAGGCCCTGGGTAAACCAAACCCTGGATCCTGGTTAAACCGCACTCTGACCCCTGGGTAAACCACACTCTGGGCCCTGGGTAAACTGCACTCTGGGCCATTTGTAAACCACACTCTGGGCCCTGGGTAAACCACACTCTGAGCCCTGTGTAAACCATACTCTGGATCCTGGGTAAACCGCACTCTGAGCCCTGGGTAAACTGCGCACTGGACCCTGGGTAAACCACACTCTGGATCCTGGGTAAACCAAGCTCTGAGCCCTGGTTAAACCACACTCTGGGCCCTGGGTAAACCAAACCCTGGATCCTGGTTAAACCGCACTCTGACCCCTGGGTAAACCACACTCTGGGCCTTGGGTAAACCGCACTCTGAGCCCGGGGTAAACCACAATCTGGACCCTGGGTAAACCACACTCTGAGCCCGGGGTAAACCACATTCTGGACCCTGGGTAAATGACGCTCTGGACCCTGTGTAAACTGCATTCTGGGCCCTGGGTAAATAGCCCTCTGGGCCCTGGGTAAACTACACTCTGGACCCTGGGTAAACCACACTCTAGACGCTGGGTAAACCAAACTCTGGACCCTGGGTAAACCGAACTCTGGGCCCTGAGTAAACCGCACTCTGGGCCCTGAGTAAACCACACTCTCGGCCCTGGGTAACTGCACTTTGGACCCTGGGTAAACCGCACTCTGGACCCTGGGTAAACCACACTCTGAGCCCTGGGTAAACCGCACTCTGAGCCCTGGGTAAACTGCGCACTGGACCCTGGGTAAACCACACTCTGGATCCTGGGTAAACCAAGCTCTGAGCCCTGGTTAAACCACACTCTGGGCCCTGGGTAAACCAAACCCTGGATCCTGGTTAAACCGCACTCTGACCCCTGGGTAAACCACACTCTGGGCCTTGGGTAAACCGCACTCTGAGCCCGGGGTAAACCACAATCTGGACCCTGGGTAAACCACACTCTGAGCCCGGGGTAAACCACATTCTGGACCCTGGGTAAATGACGCTCTGGACCCTGTGTAAACTGCATTCTGGGCCCTGGGTAAATAGCCCTCTGGGCCCTGGGTAAACTACACTCTGGACCCTGGGTAAACCACACTCTAGACGCTGGGTAAACCAAACTCTGGACCCTGGGTAAACCGAACTCTGGGCCCTGAGTAAACCGCACTCTGGGCCCTGAGTAAACCACACTCTCGGCCCTGGGTAACTGCACTTTGGACCCTGGGTAAACCGCACTCTGGACCCTGGGTAAACCACACTCTGAGCCCTGGGTAAACCGCACTCTGGACCCTGGGTAAACCACACTCTGAGCCCTGGGTAAACCACATTCTGAGCCCTGGGTAAACCACACTCTGAGCCCTCTATAAATCGCACTCTGAGCCCTGGGTAAACCGTGCTCTGGCCCCGGGTAAACCACACTTTGAACCCTGGGTAAATCACACTCTGGATCCTGGGTAAACCACACTCTTAGCCCTGGGTAAACCACGCTCTGGACCCTGGGTAAACCACACTCTGGACCCAGGATAAACCACACTCTGAACCCTGTGTATACCGCACTCTGGGCTCTATCTAAACCACACTCTGAGCCCTGGGTAAACCACGCTCTGAGCCCTGGGTAAACCACACTCTGGGCCCTGGGTAAACCAAACCCTGGATCCTGGTTAAACCGCACTCTGACCCTTGGGTAAACCACATTCTGGGCCCTGGGTAAACTGCACTCTGGGCCATTTGTAAACCACACTCTGAGCCCTGGGTAAACCACATCTGAGCCCTGGGTAAACCACACTCTGAGCCCTGGGTAAACCGCGCTCTGGACCCTGGGTAAACCACACTCTGGACCCTGGGTAAATCACACTCTGGACCCTGGGTAAATCACACTCTGGTTCCTGGGTAAACCGCACTCTGGACCCTGGGTAAACCGCACTCTGGACCCTGGGTAAACCACACTCTGAGCCCTCTGTAAATCGCACTCTGAGCCCTGGGTAAACCACACTCTGGGTTCGGGGTAAACCACGTCTCTGGATCCTGGGTAAACCACGCTCTGAGCCCTGGGTAAACCAAACCCTGGATCCTGGTTAAACCGCACTCTGACCCCTGGGTAAACCACACTCTGGACCCTGGTTAAACCACACTCTAAGCCCTGTGTAAACCACACTCTCAGCCCTCTGTAAATCGCACTCTGAGCCCTGGGTAAACCGCACTCTGGGTTCGGGGTAAACCGCGCTCTGGACCCTGGGTAAACCACACTCTGGACCCTGGGTAAACCACATACTGAGCCCTGTGTAAACCACACTCTGGACCCTGGGTAAACCACATTCTGGACGCAGGATAAACCACACTCTGAACCCTGTGTAAACCGCACTCTGGGCCCTATCTAAACCACACTCTGAACCCTGTGTAAACCGCACTCTGGGCCCTATCTAAACCACACTCTGAGCTCTGGATAAACCACACTCTGGATCCTGGGTAAACCACACTCTGATCCCTGGGTAAACCACACTCTGGGCCCTGGGTAAACCACACTCTGGGCCCTGGGTAAACTGCACTCGGAGCCCTGGGTAAACCGCACTCTGGGTTCTGGGTAAACCGCATTCTGGGCCCTGGGTAAACCACACTCTGGACCCTGGGTAAACCACACTCTGGGCCCTGGGTAAACCACACTCTGGGCCCTGGGTAAACTGCACTCTGGACCCAGGGTAAACTGCAATCTGGACCCTGGGTAAACCGCAATCTCTGCCCTTGGTAAACTGCACTCTGGGCCCAGGATAAACTGCACTCTGGGCCCTGGGTAAATCGCACTCTGGGCCCTGGGTAAACTGCACTCTGGGCCCTGGGTAAACTGCACTCTGGGTCCTGGGTAAACTGCACTCTGGACCCTGGGTAAATCGCACTCTGGGCCCTGGGTAAATCGCACTCTGGGCCCTGGGTAAACTGCACTCTGGGTCCTGGGTAAACTGCACTCTGGGCCCTGGGTAAACCGCTCTCTGGACCCTGGGTAAACCACACTCTGGACCCAGGATAAACCACACTCTGAACCCTGTGTATACCGCACTCTGGGCTCTATCTAAACCACACTCTGAGCCCTGGGTAAACCACGCTCTGAGCCCTGGGTAAACCACACTCTGGGCCCTGGGTAAACCAAACCCTGGATCCTGGTTAAACCGCACTCTGACCCTTGGGTAAACCACATTCTGGGCCCTGGGTAAACTGCACTCTGGGCCATTTGTAAACCACACTCTGAGCCCTGGGTAAACCACATCTGAGCCCTGGGTAAACCACACTCTGAGCCCTGGGTAAACCGCGCTCTGGACCCTGGGTAAACCACACTCTGGACCCTGGGTAAATCACACTCTGGACCCTGGGTAAATCACACTCTGGTTCCTGGGTAAACCGCACTCTGGACCCTGGGTAAACCGCACTCTGGACCCTGGGTAAACCACACTCTGAGCCCTCTGTAAATCGCACTCTGAGCCCTGGGTAAACCACACTCTGGGTTCGGGGTAAACCACGTCTCTGGATCCTGGGTAAACCACGCTCTGAGCCCTGGGTAAACCAAACCCTGGATCCTGGTTAAACCGCACTCTGACCCCTGGGTAAACCACACTCTGGACCCTGGTTAAACCACACTCTAAGCCCTGTGTAAACCACACTCTCAGCCCTCTGTAAATCGCACTCTGAGCCCTGGGTAAACCGCACTCTGGGTTCGGGGTAAACCGCGCTCTGGACCCTGGGTAAACCACACTCTGGACCCTGGGTAAACCACATACTGAGCCCTGTGTAAACCACACTCTGGACCCTGGGTAAACCACATTCTGGACGCAGGATAAACCACACTCTGAACCCTGTGTAAACCGCACTCTGGGCCCTATCTAAACCACACTCTGAACCCTGTGTAAACCGCACTCTGGGCCCTATCTAAACCACACTCTGAGCTCTGGATAAACCACACTCTGGATCCTGAGTAAACCACACTCTGATCCCTGGGTAAACCACACTCTGGGCCCTGGGTAAACCACACTCTGGGCCCTGGGTAAACTGCACTCGGAGCCCTGGGTAAACCGCACTCTGGGTTCTGGGTAAACCGCATTCTGGGCCCTGGGTAAACCACACTCTGGACCCTGGGTAAACCACACTCTGGGCCCTGGGTAAACCACACTCTGGGCCCTGGGTAAACTGCACTCTGGACCCAGGGTAAACTGCAATCTGGACCCTGGGTAAACCGCAATCTCTGCCCTTGGTAAACTGCACTCTGGGCCCAGGATAAACTGCACTCTGGGCCCTGGGTAAATCGCACTCTGGGCCCTGGGTAAACTGCACTCTGGGCCCTGGGTAAACTGCACTCTGGGTCCTGGGTAAACTGCACTCTGGACCCTGGGTAAATCGCACTCTGGGCCCTGGGTAAATCGCACTCTGGGCCCTGGGTAAACTGCACTCTGGGTCCTGGGTAAACTGCACTCTGGGCCCTGGGTAAACCGCTCTCTGGGCCCTGGGTAAACTGCACTCTGGACCCTGGATAAATCGCACTCTGGGCCCTGGGCAAGCTGCACTCTAGACCCTGGGTAAATCGCACTCTGGGTCCTGGGTAAACTGCACTCTGGGTCCTAGGTAAACTGCACTCTGGACCCGGGTAAACTACACTCTGGACCCTGGGTAAACCGCACTCTGGGCCCTGGGTAAACCGCTCTCTGGACCCTGGGTAAACTGCACTCTGGGTCCTAGGTAAACTGCACTCTGGACCCGGGTAAACCGCACTCTGTGCCCTGGGTAAGCTGCACTCTGGACCCTGGGTAACCGGCAGTCTGGGCCCTGGGTAAGCGGCACTCTGGACCCAGGGTAAACTGCACTCTGGACCCTGGGTAAACTGCACTCTGGGCCCTGGGTAAACCACACTCTGGACCCTGGGTAAATCACACTCTGGATCCTGGGTAAACCACACTCTGAACCCTGTGTATACCGCACTCTGGGCTCTATCTAAACCACACTCTGAGCCCTGGGTAAACCACGCTCTGAGCCCTGGGTAAACCACACTCTGGGCCCTGGGTAAACCAAACCCTGGATCCTGGTTAAACCGCACTCTGACCCCTGGGTAAACCACACTCTGGGCCCTGGGTAAACTGCACTCTGGACCATTTGTAAACCACACTCTGAGCCCTGGGTAAACCACATCTGAGCCCTGGGTAAACCACACTCTGGGCCCTGGGTAAACCAAACCCTGGATCCTGGTTAAACCGCACTCTGACCCCTGGGTAAACCGCACTCTGGACCCTGGGTAAACCACACTCTGGACCCTGGGTAAACCATACTCTGGGCCCTGGGTAAACCATACTCTGGGCCCTGGGTAAACCACACTCTGAGCCCTGGGTAAACCACACTCTGGGTTCGGGGTAAACCACGCTCTGGATCCTGGGTAAACCACGCTCTGAGCCCTGGGTAAACCACACTTTAGGCCCTGGGTAAACCACACTCTGAGCCCTGGGTAAACCACACTCTGAGCCCTGGGTAAACCACACTCTGAGCCCTCTGTAAATCGCACTCTGAGCCCTGGGTAAACCACACTCTGGGCCCTGGGTAAACCAAACCCTGGATCCTGGTTAAACCGCACTCTGACCCCTGGGTAAACCACACTCTGAGCCCTCTGTAAATCGCACTCTGAGCCCTGGGTAAACCACACTCTGGGTTCGGGGTAAACCACGCTCTGGATCCTGGGTAAACCACGCTCTGAGCCCTGGGTAAACCACACTTTAGGCCCTGGGTAAACCAAACCCTGGATCCTGGTTAAACCGCACTCTGACCCCTGGGTAAACCACACTCTGGGCCCTGGGTAAACCACACTCTGAGCCCTGTGTAAACCATACTCTGGATCCTGGGTAAACCACACTCTGAGCCCTGGGTAAACCGCACTCTGAGCCCTGGGTAAACTGCGCACTGGACCCTGGGTAAACCACACTCTGGATCCTGGGTAAACCAAGCTCTGAGCCCTGGTTAAACCACACTCTGGGCCCTGGGTAAACCAAACCCTGGATCCTGGTTAAACCGCACTCTGACCCCTGGGTAAACCACACTCTGGGCCTTGGGTAAACCGCACTCTGAGCCCGGGGTAAACCACAATCTGGACCCTGGGTAAACCACACTCTGAGCCCGGGGTAAACCACATTCTGGACCCTGGGTAAATGACGCTCTGGACCCTGTGTAAACTGCATTCTGGGCCCTGGGTAAATAGCCCTCTGGGCCCTGGGTAAACTAGACTCTGGACCCTGGGTAAACCACACTCTAGACGCTGGGTAAACCAAACCCTGGATCCTGGTTAAACCGCACTCTGACCCCTGGGTAAACCACACTCTGGGCCCTGGGTAAACTGCACTCTGGGCCATTTGTAAACCACACTCTGGGCCCTGGGTAAACCACACTCTGAGCCCTGTGTAAACCATACTCTGGATCCTGGGTAAACCACACTCTGAGCCCTGGGTAAACCGCACTCTGAGCCCTGGGTAAACTGCGCACTGGACCCTGGGTAAACCACACTCTGGATCCTGGGTAAACCAAGCTCTGAGCCCTGGTTAAACCACACTCTGGGCCCTGGGTAAACCAAACCCTGGATCCTGGTTAAACCGCACTCTGACCCCTGGGTAAACCACACTCTGGGCCTTGGGTAAACCGCACTCTGAGCCCGGGGTAAACCACAATCTGGACCCTGGGTAAACCACACTCTGAGCCCGGGGTAAACCACATTCTGGACCCTGGGTAAATGACGCTCTGGACCCTGTGTAAACTGCATTCTGGGCCCTGGGTAAATAGCCCTCTGGGCCCTGGGTAAACTAGACTCTGGACCCTGGGTAAACCACACTCTAGACGCTGGGTAAACCAAACTCTGGACCCTGGGTAAACCGAACTCTGGGCCCTGAGTAAACCGCACTCTGGGCCCTGAGTAAACCACACTCTCGGCCCTGGGTAACTGCACTTTGGACCCTGGGTAAACCGCACTCTGGACCCTGGGTAAACCACACTCTGAGCCCTGGGTAAATCGCACTCTGGACCCTGGGTAAACCACACTCTGAGCCCTGGGTAAACCACATTCTGAGCCCTGGGTAAACCACACTCTGAGCCCTCTATAAATCGCACTCTGAGCCCTGGGTAAACCGTGCTCTGGCCCCGGGTAAACCACACTTTGAACCCTGGGTAAATCACACTCTGGATCCTGGGTAAACCACACTCTTAGCCCTGGGTAAACCACGCTCTGGACCCTGGGTAAACCACACTCTGGACCCAGGATAAACCACACTCTGAACCCTGTGTATACCGCACTCTGGGCTCTATCTAAACCACACTCTGAGCCCTGGGTAAACCACGCTCTGAGCCCTGGGTAAACCACACTCTGGGCCCTGGGTAAACCAAACCCTGGATCCTGGTTAAACCGCACTCTGACCCTTGGGTAAACCACATTCTGGGCCCTGGGTAAACTGCACTCTGGGTCCTGGGTAAACTGCACTCTGGGCCCTGGGTAAACCGCTCTCTGGACCCTGGGTAAACCACACTCTGGACCCAGGATAAACCACACTCTGAACCCTGTGTATACCGCACTCTGGGCTCTATCTAAACCACACTCTGAGCCCTGGGTAAACCACGCTCTGAGCCCTGGGTAAACCACACTCTGGGCCCTGGGTAAACCAAACCCTGGATCCTGGTTAAACCGCACTCTGACCCTTGGGTAAACCACATTCTGGGCCCTGGGTAAACTGCACTCTGGGCCATTTGTAAACCACACTCTGAGCCCTGGGTAAACCACATCTGAGCCCTGGGTAAACCACACTCTGAGCCCTGGGTAAACCGCGCTCTGGACCCTGGGTAAACCACACTCTGGACCCTGGGTAAATCACACTCTGGACCCTGGGTAAATCACACTCTGGTTCCTGGGTAAACCGCACTCTGGACCCTGGGTAAACCGCACTCTGGACCCTGGGTAAACCACACTCTGAGCCCTCTGTAAATCGCACTCTGAGCCCTGGGTAAACCACACTCTGGGTTCGGGGTAAACCACGTCTCTGGATCCTGGGTAAACCACGCTCTGAGCCCTGGGTAAACCAAACCCTGGATCCTGGTTAAACCGCACTCTGACCCCTGGGTAAACCACACTCTGGACCCTGGTTAAACCACACTCTAAGCCCTGTGTAAACCACACTCTCAGCCCTCTGTAAATCGCACTCTGAGCCCTGGGTAAACCGCACTCTGGGTTCGGGGTAAACCGCGCTCTGGACCCTGGGTAAACCACACTCTGGACCCTGGGTAAACCACATACTGAGCCCTGTGTAAACCACACTCTGGACCCTGGGTAAACCACATTCTGGACGCAGGATAAACCACACTCTGAACCCTGTGTAAACCGCACTCTGGGCCCTATCTAAACCACACTCTGAACCCTGTGTAAACCGCACTCTGGGCCCTATCTAAACCACACTCTGAGCTCTGGATAAACCACACTCTGGATCCTGGGTAAACCACACTCTGATCCCTGGGTAAACCACGCTCTGAGCCCTGGGTAAACCACACTTTAGGCCCTGGGTAAACCACACTCTGAGCCCTGGGTAAACCACACTCTGAGCCCTGGGTAAACCACACTCTGAGCCCTCTGTAAATCGCACTCTGAGCCCTGGGTAAACCACACTCTGGGCCCTGGGTAAACCAAACCCTGGATCCTGGTTAAACCGCACTCTGACCCCTGGGTAAACCACACTCTGAGCCCTCTGTAAATCGCACTCTGAGCCCTGGGTAAACCACACTCTGGGTTCGGGGTAAACCACGCTCTGGATCCTGGGTAAACCACGCTCTGAGCCCTGGGTAAACCACACTTTAGGCCCTGGGTAAACCAAACCCTGGATCCTGGTTAAACCGCACTCTGACCCCTGGGTAAACCACACTCTGGGCCCTGGGTAAACCACACTCTGAGCCCTGTGTAAACCATACTCTGGATCCTGGGTAAACCACACTCTGAGCCCTGGGTAAACCGCACTCTGAGCCCTGGGTAAACTGCGCACTGGACCCTGGGTAAACCACACTCTGGATCCTGGGTAAACCAAGCTCTGAGCCCTGGTTAAACCACACTCTGGGCCCTGGGTAAACCAAACCCTGGATCCTGGTTAAACCGCACTCTGACCCCTGGGTAAACCACACTCTGGGCCTTGGGTAAACCGCACTCTGAGCCCGGGGTAAACCACAATCTGGACCCTGGGTAAACCACACTCTGAGCCCGGGGTAAACCACATTCTGGACCCTGGGTAAATGACGCTCTGGACCCTGTGTAAACTGCATTCTGGGCCCTGGGTAAATAGCCCTCTGGGCCCTGGGTAAACTAGACTCTGGACCCTGGGTAAACCACACTCTAGACGCTGGGTAAACCAAACCCTGGATCCTGGTTAAACCGCACTCTGACCCCTGGGTAAACCACACTCTGGGCCCTGGGTAAACTGCACTCTGGGCCATTTGTAAACCACACTCTGGGCCCTGGGTAAACCACACTCTGAGCCCTGTGTAAACCATACTCTGGATCCTGGGTAAACCACACTCTGAGCCCTGGGTAAACCGCACTCTGAGCCCTGGGTAAACTGCGCACTGGACCCTGGGTAAACCACACTCTGGATCCTGGGTAAACCAAGCTCTGAGCCCTGGTTAAACCACACTCTGGGCCCTGGGTAAACCAAACCCTGGATCCTGGTTAAACCGCACTCTGACCCCTGGGTAAACCACACTCTGGGCCTTGGGTAAACCGCACTCTGAGCCCGGGGTAAACCACAATCTGGACCCTGGGTAAACCACACTCTGAGCCCGGGGTAAACCACATTCTGGACCCTGGGTAAATGACGCTCTGGACCCTGTGTAAACTGCATTCTGGGCCCTGGGTAAATAGCCCTCTGGGCCCTGGGTAAACTAGACTCTGGACCCTGGGTAAACCACACTCTAGACGCTGGGTAAACCAAACTCTGGACCCTGGGTAAACCGAACTCTGGGCCCTGAGTAAACCGCACTCTGGGCCCTGAGTAAACCACACTCTCGGCCCTGGGTAACTGCACTTTGGACCCTGGGTAAACCGCACTCTGGACCCTGGGTAAACCACACTCTGAGCCCTGGGTAAATCGCACTCTGGACCCTGGGTAAACCACACTCTGAGCCCTGGGTAAACCACATTCTGAGCCCTGGGTAAACCACACTCTGAGCCCTCTATAAATCGCACTCTGAGCCCTGGGTAAACCGTGCTCTGGCCCCGGGTAAACCACACTTTGAACCCTGGGTAAATCACACTCTGGATCCTGGGTAAACCACACTCTTAGCCCTGGGTAAACCACGCTCTGGACCCTGGGTAAACCACACTCTGGACCCAGGATAAACCACACTCTGAACCCTGTGTATACCGCACTCTGGGCTCTATCTAAACCACACTCTGAGCCCTGGGTAAACCACGCTCTGAGCCCTGGGTAAACCACACTCTGGGCCCTGGGTAAACCAAACCCTGGATCCTGGTTAAACCGCACTCTGACCCTTGGGTAAACCACATTCTGGGCCCTGGGTAAACTGCACTCTGGGTCCTGGGTAAACTGCACTCTGGGCCCTGGGTAAACCGCTCTCTGGACCCTGGGTAAACCACACTCTGGACCCAGGATAAACCACACTCTGAACCCTGTGTATACCGCACTCTGGGCTCTATCTAAACCACACTCTGAGCCCTGGGTAAACCACGCTCTGAGCCCTGGGTAAACCACACTCTGGGCCCTGGGTAAACCAAACCCTGGATCCTGGTTAAACCGCACTCTGACCCTTGGGTAAACCACATTCTGGGCCCTGGGTAAACTGCACTCTGGGCCATTTGTAAACCACACTCTGAGCCCTGGGTAAACCACATCTGAGCCCTGGGTAAACCACACTCTGAGCCCTGGGTAAACCGCGCTCTGGACCCTGGGTAAACCACACTCTGGACCCTGGGTAAATCACACTCTGGACCCTGGGTAAATCACACTCTGGTTCCTGGGTAAACCGCACTCTGGACCCTGGGTAAACCGCACTCTGGACCCTGGGTAAACCACACTCTGAGCCCTCTGTAAATCGCACTCTGAGCCCTGGGTAAACCACACTCTGGGTTCGGGGTAAACCACGTCTCTGGATCCTGGGTAAACCACGCTCTGAGCCCTGGGTAAACCAAACCCTGGATCCTGGTTAAACCGCACTCTGACCCCTGGGTAAACCACACTCTGGACCCTGGTTAAACCACACTCTAAGCCCTGTGTAAACCACACTCTCAGCCCTCTGTAAATCGCACTCTGAGCCCTGGGTAAACCGCACTCTGGGTTCGGGGTAAACCGCGCTCTGGACCCTGGGTAAACCACACTCTGGACCCTGGGTAAACCACATACTGAGCCCTGTGTAAACCACACTCTGGACCCTGGGTAAACCACATTCTGGACGCAGGATAAACCACACTCTGAACCCTGTGTAAACCGCACTCTGGGCCCTATCTAAACCACACTCTGAACCCTGTGTAAACCGCACTCTGGGCCCTATCTAAACCACACTCTGAGCTCTGGATAAACCACACTCTGGATCCTGGGTAAACCACACTCTGATCCCTGGGTAAACCACACTCTGGGCCCTGGGTAAACCACACTCTGGGCCCTGGGTAAACTGCACTCGGAGCCCTGGGTAAACCGCACTCTGGGTTCTGGGTAAACCGCATTCTGGGCCCTGGGTAAACCACACTCTGGACCCTGGGTAAACCACACTCTGGGCCCTGGGTAAACCACACTCTGGGCCCTGGGTAAACTGCACTCTGGACCCAGGGTAAACTGCAATCTGGGTTCTGGGTAAACCGCATTCTGGGCCCTGGGTAAACCACACTCTGGACCCTGGGTAAACCACACTCTGGGCCCTGGGTAAACCACACTCTGGGCCCTGGGTAAACCACACTCTGGGCCCTGGGTAAATCGCACTCTGGGCCCTGGGTAAACCACACTCTGGGCCCTGGGTAAACCGCACTCTGGGCCCTGGGTAAACCACACTCTGGGCCCTGGGTAAACCGCACTCTGGGCCCTGGGTGAACCAAAATCTGTGCCCTGGGTGTACCGCACTTAGGTTTTGAGGAAGTCAGCACAGGTCTAAGCTGGACACTGTCTGGTCACAATGACACAACAAGAAAAAGACCTCAGTTGCTGCAATATAAATCTTCAAACAGTGACACTGAACGTTGAACAGGTCATGCCCCTTGGTAGCATATTCAGTAATCAGGTCAGTGATCCAAGGTAATAAACTACCCAAAACCATTAATCCAGAATGGATAATGTTTGATTGCTTCAGTATGAGCTGATATGAAGAGAGTCAGAAACCTTCACCCACTCAGTAGGCAATCAATGTGAGTCACTGTGAATGATTGCTCATCATTCTGGGGAAGCTCTCTGTACTGTACACACATTCACAAATGTAGGATTGTGTCTACTGCAAAGTGATATCGTCTACACGAAAGGCTCTGAACCAATATACATTTTTGTTCATTTGCTATTTAACAGGGTAAGGTTTTTGCCAACATTGGGTACGGTAAATTGATGGTAAACATATGGTAAAATGTATCAGAACTAGGTCAATTACGGTGGTTACACATAGCTGGGTCAGTGTCTATACTATCTATTATACTGTCTATGGGCGCAGAAATAACTTTTCCTGTTCCTGTGTGAAATCTTTGAAGGGAACAAGAAAAAGGAATTGAGAAAGTACAAACCGACTTGTCGCGTGACACTTTTTTGTAGACAACATTCTTTTTCGAATCCTTGCTCATCTTTCCTGTAACACGAAGGCCAGCAAATGTGGGACCTAGATTAAAGTTAAGCAAAACAACCTTAAAATATGAATAATTCTGGAACAGCAAATTATTCAAGTAATGGACTTGCTGAGAACTAGGACTAAACATGAACAGCTTTCACACTCTCTGTTAGTTAGGACAGTGGGTCAGACACTGTCCTTTCACACTCTCTGTTGGTTAGGACAGTGGGTCAGACACTGTCCTTTCACACTCTGGGACTGACTGGGACAGTGGGTCAGACACTGTCCTTTCACACTCTGGGACTGACTGGGACAGTGGGTTAGACACTGTCCTTTCACACTGTGGGACTGACTGGGACAGTGGGTCAGACACTGTCCTTTCACACTCTGGGACTGACTGGGACAGTGGGTCAGACACTGTCCTTTCACACTCTGGGACTGACTGGGACAGCGGGTCAGACACTGTCCTTTCACACTCTGGGACTGACTGGGACAATGGGTCAGACACTGTCCTTTCACACTCTGGGACTGACTGGGACAGTGGGTCAGACACTGTCCTTTCACACTCTGGGACTGGTTGGGACAGTGGGTCAGACACTGTCCTTTCACACTCTGGGACTGGTTGGGACAGTGGGTCAGACACTGTCCTTTCACACTCTGGGACTGGTTGGGACAGTGGGTCAGACACTGTCCTTTCACACTCTGGGACTGGTTGGGACAGTGGGTCAGACACTGTCCTTTCACACTCTGGGACTGACTGGGAAAGTGGGTCAGACACTGTCCTTTCATACTCTGGGACTGGCTGGGACAGTGGATCAGACACTGTCCTTTCACACTCTGGGACTGACTGGGACAGTGGGTCAGACACTGTCCTTTCACACTCTGGGACTGACTGGGACAGTGGATCAGACACTGTCCTTTTACACTCTGGGACTGACTGGGGACAGTGGGTCAGATACTGTCCTTTCACATTCTGGGACAGTGGGTCAGACGCTGTCCTTACAGAGTTTGGGACTGTATGGGACGGTGGGTCAGATACTGTCCTTTCACACTCTGGGACAGTGGGTCAGACACTGTCCTTACAGAGTTTGGGACCGTATGGGACGGTGGGTCAGATACTGTCCTTTCACACTCTGGGACTGTATGGGACAGTGGTTCAGACACTGTCCTTTCACACTCTGGGACTGGCTGGGACAGTGAGTCAGACTCAAAGATGACCAAAACGTTTGAAGATGCTTGGCTAAGTTAAGAAGCCATGAAAAATCCTATAGTATCCTTGGCTTTCCTAAAAAGAGTATAAAAGCGAGGAAGTTCTGCTCAATCTTAATAAAGCACTGATTATAACTGAAGAGAAGCATTCTGGCCAGTTTAAGTAAGCTGTCAACAGTTTTGGGAAGGTGTCGGGAAGAGTTACCTGAGTGAAACCAGATTTCAAAGTCTTCAAATTGTTGAGAAACTTGGGGAAAATCAGTTTCTTCTCCCCAGAGAAGAGAGAGAGAGAGAGAGAGAGATTAGGTGGGGTTGGTTAAAAAGCTTGAATGGTGTTATTAAATTAGATAAATTTTCCCAGAGGCAGAAAGGTCAGAAGCCAAAGGTCACAGACCGATGAACAGCAAATGCAGTTGGAGGAGTACAATGTCTGCAGGCAATAGGGATCTGAGGGGTAACTTTTATCACACACGGGGTGGGTGCATGTATGGAATGACCTGCCAGAGGAGGTGTTTGAGCCTGGTCCAATTCCAAAATGTAAAAGGCACCTGGATGGGTGTATGAAAAGGAAGCGTTTAGAGATGTATTGGCCTAATGTTGGCAAATGGGACTAGATCATTGCAAGGTTTGTGAAGGTTTGTAGCTCAGGTTGAGGTTGAGCTCAGGTTGACAGAAAGCGAACAGTAAATGACATCACCACAAACCCCAGGAACCCCATCCAGGAGAAAGATATAAATAGAAAGCAGGAGACAACAGCTTTGTTTCACTTGGAGGTCGCCACTGAAGATGTTACCTAGACAGGTAATGAAACGTCTGGATATCAAACCTACAGTTCAGCGAGCAAACCTACACCCTAAAGGGACTAGATCAATTTAGGATATCTGGTCGGTGCAGCAGAGTTGGATCGAAGGGTCTGTTTCCATGCTGTACATCTCTACGTTGAAAGAAGCAGATATGAATTGCCAGATATTTATGTCAGGGAACATTAACTTGCAAGGGAGGAGAGCAGAAGTGGAAGCTTGCATCAAGGTTCTAGATTTACAAGGATGTGTCACTTATGTTGGGGTGTGTGGAGGGTCTGGAGTGAGGGCAGGATGAGGAAAGTCTGGGGCCCTGGATGTGTTGGGCAATGGTGTGGTGGGAGCTGTCAATGAAGGTGAGCAAATAAGGGGTCTCAATGGCAGTGCTAGTACAGTCCAAATCTACACACCTCACAGCATGTTGCCTTGTGAAGTCCTTACAAGGCTTTGTGTTCACATACTTCAAATACACACACTAAGAGTGACCCAAACTACGTCCTTTATAATGGAGAGAAGGGAGAGTGAGCTGACCTTTCAAGTTCAACCATGCACACCAAGATGGCATGATAGAGAACACCAATTCAATAAGGGGTCAACAGAAAAATACAAAATTGTTCTTTCCACAATAAGTGAAATGCCCCTTGCTCCCCCTGTAACCAGGAATGTACATCAACCACGAGAACATGCCACTCTCTGTCTAGGCTAGTCCTGCTAAATAATCATGAGGTACACATCAATAAAGTGAAACCAATGCAATATGAAATACTTTCAAAATTACTTTTTGATGTAAAACATCTTTGTATCAGGCAATGACCATCTACAACAATAGAGAATCCTGACATCACCCATTGGCATTCAATGGCAGTAACATCACAGAATCCCCCACTGTCAACATCCTGGGATTATCATTGACCAGACACTGAAGTGGGCCAACTACAAAAGGCACTGACCACCACTTTATTCAGAATATTAAAGAAAAAGATCTAAATGGTGAGAGGTTGCAGAGCTCTGGAATGTCGAGAGATCTAAGTTGCCAACTGTATGAAATGCAAAAGCTTAATATTCAGTTCCAGCAAGTAATCAGGAGAACCAATAGAATATTGCGTTTTATAGTGAGAAGAATTGAATGCAGGAGTAGGATGGTATGTTTCAGTTATACTGACATTGGTGAGCCTGAGGCTGAACTATTGTGTACAGTACTGGTCCCTGTATTTATAGAAGAATGTTAATGCATTGGAAGCAGCTTAGTTAACTAGAGTAACACTTGGAATGAGCAGTCTGCCTTATGAGGAAAAGCTAGACAGGTAAGGCCTGTATCCTCTGGAGTTTAGAAGAGTCAGAGGTGACCTCATTGAAACATATAAGATCCTGAGGGCACTTGACCAGGTTGGTGTGGAAAGCATATTTCCTCTTGTGAGATAATCTAGAACTAGGAGTCAAAAGTTAAAAATAAAAGGTGCTCATTTAAAATAGAGATGAGAAACATTTTATTTGCTCTCAGAGAATTGTGAAACTTTGGAGTTTTCTTCCTCAAAAGGCAGTGGATGCAGAACCTTTTAGTTTTTTTAAGGAAGAGGGTGATAGATTCTCGATAACTGAGGGGATGAAAGATTATCAGGGATATGCAAGAATGTGGAGTTGGAGTTCAAATCAGGCCAGCCGTGGACCTTATTGAATGGTGGGGCAGGCTTGAAGGGCTGAATGGCCTACTCTTTGCCTTTGTTCATATGTTCTTAACAACAATTAAGGATTGTCCAGCCTGTATGCCCACATTGTATGAATGAATAAAATTAGAAAACAGTTGTGTGATCATTGGCAATGGGTTTGAGCAGGAAAGCTGTGGCTGTGATGCAGAACCTCCCTATGGATTTTGGAGGCTCTTATATATCCTGCCTGTACCCACTGCACTGTCAGCTGGTGGAAGGTTTCACCACTCCCCCTGATGAGCGATTACATGTATCTCCCATAATCATTGCCAGCATTTTAAATATTTATTGGAATCACATGGGAAAGGGAAGGTAGTCAGGGGCTGGAAACAACACACATGTCTGCTACTGCCACGGCTGATAGAGTCCACTGGCACTCACCCCTATACTACAACTCTGCATTGGAAACATGGACAATATACAGCAGACACCTCAAAGCCATTAAGAAACATCACCAGAGATGTCTCTCAGTCCAAGGACAAAGAGCAGAAGGAACTTGAGCGTGCTGACATCCAATTTAGCATGCACCACTTACCTCACCTGTGGGGCATTGTGTGTGTGTGTGTGTTTATGTGTGTGTGTGTGTGTGTGTGTGTGTGTGTGTGTGTGTGTGTGTGTGTGGATTACTTGAAATCACCAGCTTTCAGAGCACAGCTCCTTCATCAGGTGAAGTGAAGCACACAGGCACAATTTTAGACTGGGTGGACAAAGTCAAAAATCACACCACATTGGATAATAGTCCAACAGGTTTATGTGAAACCATAAGCTTTCAGAGCCTTACTCCTTCCTCAGGTAGCTACCTGAAGGAGGAGCGAGGCTCTGAAAGCTTGCAGTTTCAACTAAACTTAATGGACTATAACCCAGTGTCATGTAATTTTTGACACAATTTATAGGCAAAGAGATCAAAAGGTCATACAAATAAGTGGAGTGTTGACAGGCTGAATAATAAGTCTCTGCAGGTGATCAAAATTGTCAGACAGTGAGTAAAGTGTCAATTGTTGAATAGCAAGTGAAGGGATGACCTGTCATCCGATTAATTGAGGCAGAGAGATAATTACGAAAATTTATAAATAAGGTAGTGCTGGAAACTAGCCAAATGGCTGGAATAACACAATAGATATAAAAGTTGCATGCCAACACCAACACCTGCCAATTTCCAGACACCATCCTACAACTCATCCACTTCATCTGCGACCACAACGTCTTCACCTTTGACAACCAGCTCTTCATTCAGACACACGGAACAGCCATGGGGACCAAATCTGCACAAGTTCGAACAAGACTTCTTTCTACACAGGACCTCCAACCAACACTATACACCAGATAATTCAACGACATTTTCTTCCTTTGGGTTCATGGCGAAGAGTCACTGAAACAACTACACAACGCTATCAACAAGTTTCATCCCATCGTCAGACTTACCATGGACTATAGTTCAGAATCAGACTCATTCTTGGACACATGCATCTCCATCAAGGGTAGACACCTCAGTACCTCACTCTACTGCAAGCATACAAATAACCTCATGATGCTGCACTTTTCTAGCTGCCACCCTCAACATGTTAAAGAAGTCATCCCCTACAGACAAGCCCTGCATATGCATAGGATCTGCTCAGACAAGGAGGAATGCAGTGGACACCTAAAGATGCTGACGGACCCCCTCATAGGAACAGGATACAATGCTCAATTAATTGATTATCAGTTCCAACATGCCACAGCGAAAAATTGCAACAACCTCAGAAAATAGACACAGGACACGACTAATAGAGTACCTTTCACCGTCCAGTACTTCCCCAGAGCAAAGAAACTACACTCCATTCTTCATAGCCTTCAACCTGTCATCGATGACAATGAACATCTCACCAAGATCATCCCTACCTGCCAATTCTATTCTTCAAACAACTACCAAACTTTAAACCTTTCACAGCAAACTACCCAACCTTCAGGACAACATCAATCACAACACCACACAACCCTGCCACAGCAACTTCTGCAAGACACGCCAGGTCATCAACATAGATATTACCGTCACATGTGGGAATACCACCCGCCATGTACATGACAAACAATCAAGTGACTTGGCCAGTGTTGTCTACCTCATACACTGCAGGCAAAGATGCTCCGAGGCATGGTACATTGGCAGGACTATGCAGACGCTACGACAACTGATGAATGGACGCTGCACAACAATTGCCAGGGAACACTTCAGCAGTCAAAGACATTTAGCCTCCAATCTTCAGGTAAGTGTCCTCCAAGGCAGCCTTCGAGTTACATAACAATGCAGAATCACCGAGCAGAAACTGACAGCCAAGTTCCGTACCTACGAAGATGGTCTGAACAGTGATCTTGGGTTCATGTCATGCTTCATACAACCCCACCACACTGTTGTGTGTTTGTAAAATCTCCCTTACTGTCCTGTCTTGACACCATCACCTTGATAACTTGCTATGATCGCTCTACCTTAATTAGTTTGTACAGTTTGTATTACTTGTTACTTTGGTTAGACCCTTGCCATGTGATTCTTGTACCTATCATGTCATTCCAGCCAGTTGGTTTGTCTCCAGCACCACTTTACTTTTAATATTTTGCAGTTTTCTCTTTGCCTCAATTAATCAGGTTTTAGGTCATCCCTTCACTTGCTATTCAGCTGTTGACAATTTACTCACACCGTCTGATACTTTTGATAACCTGCAAAGACTTATTCTTCAGCCAGTCATGACTCTCCCCTCCGTTTTATACACTCTTTTGATCTCTCTGCCTGTGCATTTCCCTCCACGTCACCTGACAAAGGAGCAGCGCTCTAAAAGCTTGAGATTTCGAATAAACCTATTGGACTGTAACCTGGCATTGTATGACTTCTGACCTTGTCCACCTTAGTCCAACACCAGCACCTCCACATCAGACCTAACAATGGACTGTCTAGTCATCTCAGGACCCAGAACTCTGGAAGCAAGGAAAGTCACCCCAGGTCCCAAGGATTACCCAAGAAGAAAAGATGAACTCAACATTGTTATTGGCTGAGCAACATAGATGACATCAGAGAAATGTTAAGAGTGAAACTTACCATCCCAAAGATTGAAACTGGTCAGAGAAGTGAGAGAGAGAGAGAGAGAGAGAGAGAGAGAGAGAGAGAGAGAGAGAGAGAGAGCTAGTTGTATCTTGATTACTGAGGCTTGTCAAAATGAGGTAATGTTTTTAAACAAATTGAAGGCCTTTCCCCCACTACCACAGTGTACCCTTCCCTAAAACTGTCTTGGCCACACCAATAATTTTAAACAGCAGTGAAAATAAATTTTGGGAACATCTGTGAGTACCTGAAGGAACCTCTGGGCAGAAACACCAAAGTCAATGAATCAACACCCTTCAGCAGCTCCTGGACAATCCCTGGGGACAAGTGGGTTCTGTTGGCCTTCTGATACTCCAAGCAGGGAGTCTTCCTCTCAGAGACCACTGGTCGTCGTAATGGTGCCTGCAAGTGAGAAACTGGAGTCATTTATAGCCTGGCATTTTGCTGGGACCATCCCTAAACCCTTGGACGGAGGCTCATAATTCCCATTCACGTGTTCAAGCTCGGAGACGTTACGACGAGCTTTTGTAAGTCTTCACTGGCCGTCAGCATGAGAAGCTTATGGGCCATTGTCAGCACAGCAGATTTTCACCAAGGTTACATCTCTTCAAAGTGCAAATCCTTTAATAAACACATGTAATCTGTCGACACCTTCAAGAGATTTACAACATCTTACATAACAGTTGGCAAATTAACATCAAATAAATTGTAAGAAAACAATGCTCACTGATCAGGAGGCACCCAATTACAGTATGCTGCTGGCTCAGATTGATTGGGGGTAATGTTTGGTATAATGCCAATCAATAGCCTCAGGTTAGACCATTTGTTTGCAATGAATTAATTGGTCACCATTAGACAACAGTGTGAAAACTACAACTGGCAATATTAACATCGTTGAGGGTAGGATTATTAATCTAGGAATCTCACTCCTAACATTGGTACATGGAATGTGCCTTTGTAAAGGACGTCTGCACAATGTTGCAGTGGGTTTTTTTGAGGTGAGTCCTGCGCAGTTCTGTGACGCAGGACTCTAGGCTCAGCAGCCTGTCCACCAGGACACACACTGAAACAAACATCAACTGTGCCTGAAGGACTATCAACTCAGTGAAAGACACCCTTTGGTCTGCTTGAAATGTGTTGGTCTTCCAGAGCAAGCGTTGACCTGACCAAGTGTTGCAGACTGGCACATTCCAAGGTTGAGGATTACATGCTGAAGGACATACAAAAGCCTAGGGCAGCTGCTGCCAAGGTGCAGTGGGGAAAGATCACTGTCTGAGATCCTTCTGCTGAAGTTAAACGGGGGTCTGTTCAGTCATCAGACCCTCCTGGTACCTCAAATGCATATACATATAGTCCTGTCCAAATAAAAAATGCCTTTGGTTTGTATATTGGATAGAATCAAACTCCAATGTTTGCTTCATATGCTACAGAACAGAACTGCATTTGTGACTAAAGTTTTTTTTATAAATGAAGTATATTTTTGAAATAAAAGAAGTGTTTGTATTGATATTGGGTAAAACAATTTCACAGTTCAACTGGCTGACCTCGCGTGGTAATTTAAAGATTGCTTGAATGAGGTATGACATGGTGTCAAATATATAGAACTGTGCACATTGTATAAATTGTGGTCTTCTGGAGAACTGAAGAGAAAAAATAGTTTTAATATACATTCATAATGTTGCAGGCTATGATTTAATATGCACTAGGGAATCCTACAACCTTGCATTTAGACAGAACACAATTCTTGCAACCTATTTGTGGCTTGGTTTGTAACTAACAGAGCCTATATTAATTGATTAAGTTTAACTTTTCATAGGAAAACATGCATGCATTTGCTGAAGTCACATTATACTTAATCACCTGTACTTACACAGATCCATGGGTAATTGCTCAGATTTGACCTGGTCACACCTTTTTGTCGACCTGACAACACAGTATAGTTGAGACTGGGGGTAAGATAGTGGATCTAGTTGGTTTAAAATCATCTTTTAATAAGACAATTGGATAGATACTTGAAAAGGAAGGAAACGTTTGCAGGTTTACAGAGAAATAGCAGGACACCAGGACTTGTTGGCAAATTCATTCAAAATACAGGCAGGTTGGACTGAAAGGTTTCCCTCTATAAGGTTCTATAATCTTGCAGCTTAGATTACACTTCAAAAGTGACTCAGGACTTTTTGGAACATCATCTCAATGAGAAAAAAAAAATGTCACAAGATGTACTTGTGGGGATTTGTTAGAGAGTACAACTAGGAAGCAAGATCCCATTGGTACACTTCATCTATAAATGGGTCTTGGAAGAGTTTAGACATAGTTGAATCGCTGTCGACACTACACAGCATCAAATATCTTGCACAAAAATAGCCCGAAACCCAAAAAAGGTTTTGCATTTCCATTGCAGGAGTACTTTTTGACACAGATGAATGGCATTCTATGTTCTGGATGAAGTCCCACTGAGAATCTTCAATCCAGTATGTAAACCAACAGCTTCCACTTTTCAATGTTCCACCTCTAAGGGGTAGAAATGGTGCCCAGAGTTCCAATGCTTCTTGAGCTTGCCTCAGAATCAATAACAACAGCTTGCACTTATATAACACCATTAATACAATAAATCAGTCCTAAGGTATTTTTTGTTTATTCCCAGGAGCATTATAATGCAAAACCTGACCCCCAGCCACATAGGAGATATTAAAGCAGATGGCTAAAAAAACTCCCACAAAATTGTTGGTTTTGAGGAGTGCTTTAAAGATGAAGGGAGAGAGATAGAGAGGAGGAATGATTTAACAAAGGAATTCCAGAGCTCAGTGCCCAGGTAGCTGGAGGCACAGACAGCAATGGTGGAGTGATTAAAATCAGGGATGTTCAAGAGACTGGAATTAGAGTGCAGCTATCTTGGAACATTGTAAGACGGGAGGAGATTACAAAGATGGATGGGTGAAGTCAGCGAGGGATTTGGAAAGGATAAGAATTTTTAAAGCAAGGCATTACTTAACCAGGTCAGTCAGCACAAAGGTAATGGATGAATCTGAGACTTGACTAGGGACACAAGCCACGGAGGATTGGGTAACCTAAGGTCTTGAGGAATCTCTGAGCTTAAGGAGACATCGGAGAGAACTTGAATGTTGCAGCAGAGAAAATAAGTGCATTAATTCTGAATTCTGGTGATTTTTGTAATTAACTAATACACTGGTTCTATACTATCTTTGAAAGAGTAATTCAAGAGGTTTCAGAAGGCTGTGGAGTCGATGAGCATTGAGAAACATTTGGCAAACTAAACATGTTTCCTCCCAGGAGTAGAGATCCTTCAGTGAGCATAAGGTGTGTCTGGTAAAGCTGAGAATCCCTCTATAATCCTACATGCAATCAGCATCTGACTCATCACTCCGTGTATTAATGCAATAATTTTAGTTCAGCACATGGCTTGAACCAGAAAGACCTGATAACCGTGAACAAATCTATAGTAATACGAGTGAGGATAAAAGAAGCTTGAAGTGTTAAGATTTCTTCCAATTCTTAGCTCAGATCATCGTCAGTTTTGTCAACGCTAAAATACCCCTTGCACTGGGAACTTTCTCTTCTAAATTATTGCCAATGATGTCTTGATTCTCACATCAAAATCAAGACTGCTGCACATCTCCAACTCCAATTTACTTACTCCCGTGGTGTCTAACTTTCTGCAAGTCTCTTCAAATATCCATGGCAACTGTGGCAGCTGCAGAGGTCTAGGATGTAAAGGTAATTTGGGAATAGGCGGAGAAAGAAACTATGAGGGATAGTGGAGATGCCGGAGAGAGGCAGAGAGACACTCATATTTGCACAGTGCCTTACCGTAACAGAACATAAGGAGGTGCTTCACAGGAGCAAAGTGTGATGCTAAGCCACATGAAATATTAGGTCAAACTACCAAAAATGTTTGGTCAAAGGAGAAATGATCTAAAGGAGGCAGGCAAGCAAGCAAGAGAGGTGGGGAAGCAAAGAAAAGGAATCTCAGAACTTAGAGCCAAGCTGACTGAAGACACTACCACCAATGGTGAAGCAATCGTAATTGGAAGTGCACAAGAAACCAGAATTAGGAGGGCCGTGAGCTCAAATTGTCATAGATTTGGAAGAGATATCAGAGATGGAGGGGGAGGGGAGATGGAGGGGGAAAGAGGAGAGGAGAGAGATGGGAGAGGGAAAGGGAGGGGGAAGGTGGGGGAGAGGGAGGGGAAAGAGGGAGACAAGCATGGGAGTGATAGAAGAACAGAATGTGCTATGAGTTAATATACTCAAGTAGTAGAGTTTGGGGTGATCTCAAGCTTAAAGAGAGTAGAATGTTGGGAGTTCAACCTAGAGACTGTTGGGAGTAGTTGAGCCTACATGTAACAAAGGGTGGATGAGGTGTTTTCCATTGATAAGCGAAGACAGAAATTCAAGCGACATCAGTGATGGAAATAGGTGGTCTTAGATAGTGTGACATACAATAGCAGTAGAGCCAGATAGCCTGAGTGAGGCGGTGTCTGGATAGAGAGAACGTGACTGGAAGACAAAAAGGTGCATTGGGTACACACAGCAATCCACAGTGTGCAACCTGAAGAGAGGGAGCCTGAACACCTGTTGTTGGGTGGCAGCTGTAGAAATGGTTGAGAGATGCCAAATGAAGCTGTTGATTGCCAGAGTTCCTTTCCATGCCAGTCAGCAGGCAATGGTTGAAATTACAGACAAACATTGATGACATAACAATGTTGTCGCAAACAAAAACGTTGGGGAGGATGAGGTGTTTGGGAGAGGCGTGTGGGTCCAATTTAAATGTCCTTCTGCAAATAAAAATGGTGATGTGACGTGTTATTGAGGTTCATGACACAAGCCACCAACAGTCAAAGAACAGGAGATGGAACATGCGCACAGTACCACACGAGAGAATGGTTGGATATCTTCATAGAGTAGAAATGTGGATTTCAATTTAGAAAGTTTTTTTAGGTCAATTTTTATTTCCTCATAGCCCCCAACAAAAAGACTGCCCAGTATCATCATGCAGTTCCATTCCTACATCAGCACATTTGCTGCAATCACCTCCAGACTCAACAATATTAATGCCTCCCAGGCCAGGCACTGCTCCATCAACTTATCCCTTCCATAAGTTGCTTAAAATGGTCTCAAAATGCCCCGAAACCTAGACTAGACTACACCAGTACATTAGTTAATACACCATGAAAATTCCCATGTGCTCCATGGACTTTGTGGGGAGGGTGAATTGGCATCAGGACTACCAACGCCAGATAAAAGACTCCTCCATGTGAGATAGGCAGCGTAAGTCCAGGGATGAAGTTTGCTGTTGAAACTGCATGTGTGAGATGCATGGTCGACACGAGGTCAGGTCGCATGACATACAAGGTTTGGGTGGGAGAGGCAGTCCTGGAAAAGCACGTGGACCACACAAAAGCTGCAACCTGTCAAACCGGGCAGCAGCAAAACATATCTGGCCTTTCAGAGCATCCAGCTGGGCTGTCAGAACCTGTGAGCTCTCCCCTTCTGCTGAGCATCAAAGAAACCTCCAAGGATAAAATAGACACAGCAGATGTCGCAGCCTCAACACAGTTAACCTCCCAGCGCAAGAGGCAGGCTACGGTCCAGTATATACTGCCAATATCCGAGGCAGAGTCAGAGGAACCGTACCTGGTGAGAAATGCACCAGGCAATGTTGCAGGAAAAAGAACTGGCTGATGTCCCAGGACTTAGAGGGGAAGGAATGTAGTGATTGGAACGAGGTCAGTTAAGCAGATTTCATACAATATCAGTTCCCTGACTAGGGATGTTAACCTGGTCCAATCAGGGAGCCTGGCTGACAGACATGAACAGGAGTGCTTTTCCCCCTCTATTTTGATTTAATCCCTGCCCTCCCCTTCACTGTTTGATCATGCAACATTGCCCTTTGATGAGAAGGGCACTGCTAGTCACTGGCCACTTGGGTGTTTCCTTTCTTCCTGGTGATGGAATTCAAATGAAGATTCACGCACTTACTGTTCTTCTCTGTGTCCTACACCTGCACACACACGACGTGGGTACTGGGGAAAAACAAACACTAACGCTGTTAGGGGGGAGATAAAAGAAAAAAAATAAACAGGAGTGTCAGAGGTTCTATTCATTCAGAGATGGCTCTGAGGAAGATGGATCAGTGTAAAGAGAAAAACAAACAGGAGCATTGAGGTTTTGCTCACTCACACAGCTTGCTTTGAGCTAGCTAGGTCAGCTTCATGTACTCTGCATGTGTAAGTCAAGGGTGACTTGAGGATGACCCCACCAAGATTAGTGGTACATTGAACAGTGAAGAAGGTTATCTGGGAAAGCAACAGGATCTTGAGCAACTGGGCCAAGGAATGGGAAATAGATCTTAAATGAGATAAATGCGAGGTGTATTTTGGTAAGACAAACTGGGGCAGGACATACACAGTCATTGGTAGGATCATGGGGACAGAACAAGTTTAAAGTCCGTAGAATGTGGAGTCACTCGTAGGCAAGGTAGTGAAGGCTTTCATTGGTCAGTGCATTGAGTATAGAAGTTGGGACGTCTTTTTGCAGTTGTACAAGATGTTGGCGACGCCAAATTTGGAATACCTCATGTAGTGCTGGTCGCCCTACTATAGAAAGGATTTTATGAAACTAGCAAGACTGCAGAAAAGATTTACTAGGGTGCTACCTGACTGTAAGCTTTAAGTTACAAGGAGAGGTTGAATAACCTTTTTTTGTCCCTAGAGCATGGGAGCCTGAGGGGTGACCTTATAGAAGTCTATAAAATTGTGACAGATATAGTTAATTTGGATAGCCGATAGCTTTTCCCCATGGAAAACTAAAGGGCCCAGGTTTAATGTGAGATGTAGGAGATACACTAGAGTCTGGGGCAAGTGTTTTGACATGGAGAGTGAAATGTCTGGAATGGGCTGCCAGAGGTAATGTTGGAATGGAGTACAATGTTGTCATTCAAGAAACAATTAGACAGGTACATGGCTAGAATAGGATGGTGAGAGATAGACCAAATGCAGACAAATGGAACTCGTTTAATCGTGAAAACTGGACAGCATGGGCAAATTGGGCTGAAGGGCCTGTTTTCATGCTCTACATTTCTATAACAGTTGAACAGGCTTCAATTTAACATCTGACAATGCAGCATATCATTGCAGTGGTGACAAAGCTTATAGGTTCAAATCTTTGGCATTTGGCTTGGGCTTTGTACTTTCACTGAAACAAGTTTGACATTTAATACACTATTTTAGTTTCATCACAATGGTGGGTTTTGTCCTTGCCCTTTCATATTCAACACTAATTTCACTAATTACCCATTGGTAATTATACTTCTATATCTGCGTCAGGATTCAGAACAAGCTGGGGTCTGGAACTCAAGACAGCAGACAACCTTCTGAACAAACATTATTGCACATACAACTAGGAAAGATGGACCATTAGATTTCGCCATCGTAAGACCCCTAACTTTTCTTGACATATAGTAAAGACTCAGTCTTGAGTATACAGAGTACAATTTGTGGATGACAAAACTTAGAAGCATTGTGTTCTGTGGAAAGGACAATTATACATATACAGTAGAAAGAGACCCTTCAGCCCAACTCGTCCATGCCGAGATATCCTCAATTAATCTGACCCCATTTGCTAGTGTTTGGCCCATATCCCTGCAAACCCCTCCTATTCATGTACCCATCCAAATATCTTTTACATGTTGCACCAGCTTCCACCTGCTGTCCTCTGGCAGCTCATTCCATCCACATACCACCCTCTGTGAAAAAGCTGCTCCTTAGATCCTTTTTAAATTTTGCTCTTCATCTTAAACCTATGCCCTCCAGTTTTTGATTCCCCTTCCCTGTAAAACAAAACCCTTGACTATTCACCCTATCCGTTATAAACCTCTAAATGGTCACCCCTCAGTTTCCAAAGCGCCAGGGAAAATAGCCCCAGTCTGTCTCCATTGCTCAAACCCTCCAACTCAGGAAACATCCTTACAAATCTTTTCTGCATCCTTTCAAGTTTAACATCTTTCCAGTAGCAGGGAGACCAGAACTGAACACTATTTCACAAGCAGTCTAACTGATGTCCTGTACAACTGCAACATGACATCCCAACTCCCAACTCCAATACTCAATGCACTGACCAATAAAGGCCAACATACCAAACACCTTCTTCACTGTCCTATCTAGCTGTGACTGTACCTTCAAGGAACTATGAACCTGCACCCAATTTGTTGAGCAACATTTCCCAGGACCCTACTATCAAGTGTATAACTTCTGCTCCGATTTGTCTTTCCAAAATATTGATAGGCAGGCTGGTGTGGACATGGGACAGCAACATAAAATCTACTTTTAAGTAGCAAGTGTTTTGGATGTAGAAATCACTGCATGAGAGTATAGTGGAAGCAGATAAAACTGCCGTTTTCAAAAAGGAATTGGACACATGTTCAGGGAGAAGATTTTCAGGGACACAGGTAAAGGATGAGTTGATTTCACGAAGAGCTCACATTAACATATCAGGCCAAATGAGAAAAGGCCACTGCAGCTACACTTCATGATGATCACTAATCAATTCCCCACTGTTCTTGCACTGTTGGTAAGAGGTTCAGTTGTGGTTCTAGAGTTGTTCAGCTGAGATCAGTTAACTCTGCATAAATTGGTGTCAGATTCAGATTCATAGTCATTGCCCAGCTCCAGCAAAAAAGCCTGCTTCTGCTGTATCATTCTCTAGTATCGCCCAGATTAAAATCACGTCCTGCTGCTCTGCGCAGCTGCAATTATGGAGCTATTAAGGACTGTTGCTGACAGGAGACAAAGCAGAATTAGCTGTGCAGGAAATTTAAAAGTGGCCTTACCCTCAAATTATCTCAAACTTTTACACATACGCATTTTAAAACACAGGAGGCATACCTAAAGCTGAAAGGGAAACACAAAAAATGTCACAATGCAGCTTTTTTCAAACTTATTTTATTTGAAAAGAAACATTTGTAATGAAGCAGCACTGGCAGAGTTACAGAGCAAGTTGGTGATTACTACATGGGATTCAGACACAAGTGAACCGAATCTCAGCCAGGCAACTAGGCCTTTACAATGCCATGTTCTTCAGAAAAAAATATAAAGTGCAAATAAGACTTTGTGTAGAGGACTCTTAAAGCATCAATATAAACGAGGTAATCGGAACATGCCACTTAACTACACACACAGAACAAAGGTCAGATCCTGCCGTTGTTGCTCTCTAACCTAGTACAGGAGCATGAATTTGTCCACAGTCACAGTGCAAGCAATTTCTGAATAGCACATTTGGTAAAACTGTAGTAGCCAAGGAAAGTTTTGGATCTGTGCATTCAGCTATATCAGGAGACACTGGTTTGCACTCTTCCCAACTCTGGCAGCAGGCTGTACATGCAATAGACACTCTCAACAAAACTCAGCACACTCTTCCATGTGGATCAGTAGTAATGAGAAGTTCCAGATGTTTAAACATCTAGTGTGCAGCTGTGAGGGGAGAAGTACGAAGTCTTGGTCTTCCAGAGAATGGTAATGGCACTGCACCACTCCCTTGCCCCAACAGCCAACCTCAGCAGAGTTGCTCCTCAAAATGCTACATTTGCAGGAGATTAGAAATAGGACCTGAAACTAGATTTAAGCATTTATCATGGCATTATTAAGTATTGTGAAACTGAGCAACATGGCTGATACCCACAGGAGGAAGAGCTTCTTTAAAGTTACCAAACTCATTCTGATGGGAAGTCACCAAAAAAACTGGCAGTTTTGGGTTTCTCTAATAATTGATACATGCTTTCACTTGCTATAAATTATGTTGATTAATTGAGTTGAAAAACCAGAAACATGGGACCAAATGATGCAATCAATTAGCCTTTACTAACTAGAGTTTAAATTCAAAACTGATTGAATTTTCATCCTAAGTTAGTCCTTATTTTGAAAACGAACTCATGTGAACTGAGCTTGCAGTCTCAGTTCTTGTTGTAAATTGGACCCAGCACAAACATTCTTCTAACAGTGTGATGAGCACATAGTTGATAATAAAGCTGCAACACACCAAAAAGGAGGGAGATTCACTCAGTATTTAAACTGTGTACTGAACTCAAGTCAGACTGTTATGACCTTATACTGTTGCAGTAAGCATTCCCTGCTGAGATGTAGGATATAGCTCCCTCCATATTCACCCATCAGTCATTTCAAAATTACATTCATCCTGGTTAGATACAGAATAAAGACTTCTGCAATATCCAAAACATTCCCAGAACTGAAACCAAAGGCATTAGAGTAAAAAACCCTTCATATTTTTTCAATCAGGCCAGTTAGGGCATGATATCTCATGGTATCCACTGCGATGAAAATTTTTCAGGTTCTTAATCCTATCAATTTAGTGCAACAGGAACTGGGCTGGAAGTTTCACTCCCCTTTGAGTAACTCCCATCCCACTGAGGACTGGATTTGAACCCAGATTTCAGAACCCTACATCAGTGCAGGGTACAATCTAGTCTGCAGCAGTTGTGTATGGTGGTGAAGGAGTCTACAGTGACCAACGAGCTTCCTCACGAACAAAGGATCTGCTGTTCGTCACAGTCTTTTCATCTCTGACCACTATTAATCCTCACTAAAAATCAAAATCTGTAGCCATAATAACTGGATACCACCAATCATCTCAAAGTGCAAATTACTGCTTTTTGTTTTAAGTTTGGCATAGATGTTAGTAACAAGAGCTGGGATTGGCAGGTAGTAAGCCATCAGAAACTTCAATCCGAGTTTCAGCCACAAGGTTTGTGCGTACATCATCTGAAGTTTCTGGCCCACGGTTGCATTTATATTTAGAAATGGTCAATACCAATGTTACATATGGTGTTTAAAGTTAGTGCACATTTATACTAAATTCCCCTTCTTTCTCTTCTCTTCTGAAGGCGCCAACTTTTACCTGGGTTAGGCACCATCCCGTATCATTTAGTGCTCAGCTTATGACTCCACGTCTGGAGTGTGTGTGCTGGCATTCCATGGGATCAGTAACACTCCCCACTCCACCCAATGCCAATGTTCATCAATCACAGTGCAACGATTAGGCCTGGAAACCTGGAGCTGGCCTTTCCTCCCCCCAGCCCAGGAGCAGTGTGGTAAGCTTTAAGGCACCAAACAGATGCCTGACATGCCAGAGAATCTATCCTGGGACCATCCATCATCAATCGAGGTTAGTGTTACTCTGGCAGTGCCCTCAGCATTCAGGCTTCTGAAGAGACATTTAAACTCGAGATTACTCTGACGACTCCAGAGACGCACATTCCAAAGTGCAAACCTGGTTCTCTGTACACATGTACAAATGGATCAACTTACTAAACATGAAAAAGGAGGAAAATTGAGCAGTGTATCACAAAGTGCAAACATTGTCAATTTGTCAAATGATGGAAAAAGAGTGTGTGAGATTAAATGTAGTGAGAAAGGAAGTCAGAATAGTTAATATATGAGATAGAGAGAGAGAGAGAGAGAGAGAGAGAGATGTGATTAAATAGATAAGGGAAAGGCATGTCAGTGTGTTTCTGAAGATAAACACAGGGAGATTGTATAGCTTGTTAACCAGTCCCATTGTGTGCATATACTCTCTTAGTTGGGATTACTAATGCTTGACTCTTGCAGCTTACTCGTCAGCCCAAGGGATGCTGCATGCAATGTTAAGGACAGTTTGGACGGATAATAAATGCAGCCTTTCCACTGCCGCCTGCATGCAAAACATAAATGCAAAAGGAAATGCTTATTCTCCCAGTTATTGATATTAAGTTGCCTCTTTTGAGGGGAATGCTACCTTACGTGGTTTACAGCGCCCTCTAGGAAAAGCAAACTACACAGCACCACTTTTCCCCACCATGACAGCACATCTATTCTCCACTTAAGCTATTTTACCAGTGAACATAAATAATTGAAGACACGTCAGCTGTAACCACTCCATACTATTAGACTATTACTCTTCCACGCTTTCCAAGGACATAAAGGTGAACACACTTATTCAGGTTGGGGAGATAGGGTAGAAAGGGGAGTAAAACCGACACAATGGTAGTAAATCCCACCATGACATGGTAGCAAGAAAATGTAAGCCATGGACAGAGTAAACAACTGGACACCTTGGGTGGCTACCCTGCAGCAAGTAGGACGGCTCCACACTCCAAAGTCAATCACAGCAGCTGGTACACAGCACAAACCCTCCATATTATTCCTAAAGCTATATACTCCAGCAGGTGGAGAGTGTGCTTCTCACCAATGATTGAGAATGTACAAAAAGCTCACTGTCATTGTCTGAATGCCCTCCCAGTGGCACTGATTTGTGGGAGAAGTCTCACTCTGTCAGGCCGTGTGCCGTGGCTTGGAGTGTGCCACAGGCCAATCTCCTGCGTACGGCTGGAAGTTGCACATGTATAAGGGCACCTCTTGGTTATCTTCTGGCATCTTAGGTTACGCTTCTGACCAAAGTACCACACGGCTTCCTTTGTCCACACTGATTACATGTTCTCCAGATGGCGACCAGGACACTGCATTTATAGAACAGCTGACGAGGAGGATGACAAAAAGCACAAGGAACGATTAGAGATTCAGTTCAGCACCACACCCGCCCTTGTGGTGTTATGGACCAAGCCAGACCCCTCAAAACATTTCAAGAAGGTAGCCCAAGACCCTAACTTTACAGAATGTATTTACAAGATTACTGGATGAAACACAAGCAACAGAAAACAGAATATTGTATAACGCAACCTCCCCAAAAACCCAACAGGTCATCCAACTTAATGACGCTGTTCCAAATATTTGCAACAATCCCCATAAACAGCCCTTGGCACAAAAGGTAAAATCAAATACAGATTCTTATTGGATAGAAGTCAGAGAAAGGGTACCAGCCTGGACCTAATTCTTTGGGTCCAGCAGCCTTTCTTTTCACACTACTACTAAAAAGAAACCCAAGCCAGAGAAAAGCTGAGCTAGGAAAACTGGCCACACCCATTTCATTGTACAAGTTTTTTTATTTGAAAGCCTTCTGCCTGAGGCAGTCTCTGTTAGCTATATCACCTAGGCCCGAACGCCCTTCACCTTCAGGCTTTTTGGAGGTCCCTTACAACCTCTCTGGAAAAACAAAGCCAAGACTGCATAACCTTGTTAAAGGAGCAGCTTCATCACAGTCGCAAATACTGATGGTGCTGGCCCTTCTTGTCACCCTTTGCTAGCCTAAACTCATCTTAATCTCTGCTGCTTGTGCTCTTCTTGCTTGTTCTATCTCCCCAATATCTTCAGGAGAGTGAGGAAGAGAGTTTGGAAAAATGTCATTTTACAAGAAAATTGAAAATGACATGCCATCAGGGTCCGCTAAAGCACATCATTAAGTAATGAAGCAATTTTAGATTTGGTATATAAATAATGAATTGGAGCTCAAACCCAAATCCTTTGATTGCTACAAACTAAGCCAAACTGACTCAATTTGGGAACCAGGGGGGTGGAGGTTTATATCTTATTTAAATATCAGCAGTTTCATCTGCTTGGGGTAAACTGGACAATTAATCAGAATGTGGTAAGTGGAAACTCTACAGGGGGAAAAGCTGGATCCTGTGGTTATTCCCAATGATATTCTACTGCACAATACTCTGCACTTATTTGGGTGCAAGGCAAATGGAATAAATGCAGAAGCCCCCCCCATACCAGTGGGTGATATGTTCCAAGACCGAAACCACGGATAGTAGCAAACTCATTCACTTAATGGGAAAGGTACCTTCCCGGCAGCCTCCTGGTCCCTGGTTCTCGAATGAGCCCAATAATGTGTTCGGGCTGCAGTAAATTGCAGGTAACTGAAACAGCAGTAACAGGACCCATGGATACGGGAGTCACCCTGTATCTTCATTTTCTTTGTCAGGCACCTCGCACAGGAATTGGGTTGGTACTCTGAACAAGGTTACCTCAGACTAGAGGACGTTGATCAGATGGGCTGAGGAGGGGCAGATGGAGGTACATCATTTGGTAAGGTAAATTAGGGCAGGACTTAATGGTAGGGACCTGGAAAGTGTTGTTGAACAAAGAGACCTCAGTGCAGGTTCACAACTCCTTGGAATTGGAGTCACAGGGTAGGCAGGGTGGTGAAGGCGGTGTTTCTTACACAAATCTTCATTGATCAGCTTATTGAGTATAGGAGTTGGGATATTATGTTGCAGCTATACAAGACACTGGTTAGCCACTTTTGGAATACTGCATTCAATTCTGGTCTCCCTGCTACAGCAAAGACATTAAACTTGAAAGGGTGCAGGAAAAGTCTACAAGGATGTTGCCAGGGCTAGAGGGTTTGAGCTATAGGGAGAGACTGAATAGGCTGCGGCTGTTTTCCCTGGAGTGTCAGAGGCTGACCTTATAGAAGTTTATAAAATTATGAGGGGCATGGATAGGGTGAATAGTCAAGGTCTTTTCCCAGGGTAGGAGATTCCAAAACTTGACGGCATATGCTTAAGGTAAGATGGGAAAGATTTAAAAAGGACCTAAGGGGTAACTTTGTCATGCAAAGGGTGGTGAGTGTTTGGAATGAGCTGCCAGAGAAAGTGGTAGTGGCTGGCACAACAACAATGTTTAAAATGCATCTGGATGGGTACATGGACAGGAAAGGTTTAAGACGGATATGGGCCAAATGCTGGTAAATGGTAATAGATTCGTTCAGAATATTTGGTCAGCATGGATGAGTTGGACCAAAAGGTCTGTTTCCGTGCTGGACATGTCTATGACTGTGTGACAATCCCCCTTTAGTGAAGGAACAGGAGGAGCAAACAGAATACCTTTGTGACTCTGGCAATTCCAAAATGACACACCTCAAGCTAGAAGGTCAGGAATCACATCAACTCAATGGTAACTTTAGTTCTGGTTCAGTCCTGACAGCGTATTCAACACTGACAGAATACAGAAAGAACAGACCTGTCTCTGGTGCTCCGTGATAACTGGTAAAACTCCAGTAGCGCCCTCATAAAATAATTCCTTGAGAATGAGGGTAGGGAATGAGATTTACGTAGTCACCAGGATTACAGCACTGAATCAACATCCACAAACTCACATTAGGGAGTGCCTGTCTGAGGACATTAGGTGCAAGCATGATTTGGATCAGCTTTCAGACCCTTTACAGTCTTTTGGGCACTGGCAATCTTGGTTGACATCTGAAGAACAGCCAGTAAAAAGTGCTACTTCCCAGTGAAAAATGACAGCTTTTTAGTGTGGACAGGCTACTGGAACACATCATAAATGGTAGGGAGCAAACAGTTTGGACAGCTGTACTTATGGCAGTTAAATCCTTCAAGGTCCTTTAGTCAAAGATGCGTTTGGGCAGTATGCAAACTGAGTTACAAGCAACTATTACACAGCAATGCTCAGCCTTGAGTTTAACAAACCTGTGGTGCTTTCCCAGACTTCTTTCTATCCTCCCAGATTCAACACCCCACACGTAAAGTATTCCATCTGAAGACCCAGCTGTAACAAATTTCCCATCCGGGCTGAAAAAAAACCAGCATGAATTGGCGAGAAGTTATTTAAGAAGGCTGCGTGCAATGAAAGCAAATTTCCAAACCATTAATCAAAAGAATGCATGTTCAAATCCCCTCAAACCAGTTTTAGGAACTTTAATTCAGTTAAAAAACCCAGTCTTTGTTCATGACATGAGGGTATCTGTGGCCAGACCTGGAACCTAGTTACTCCAAGTCAATTAGGAGTCAACCATGTGGTTGTGGTTCAAGAATCACATGTAGGTCAGACCAGAAAAAGACAGCAGGTATTTCCTTCCCTAAAGGACATTAGTGAACCAGGTGGGCTTTTTCCAACAATTGGCATGGTCACCGTTACACTAAGTCTTATTGTACTGAATTCAAATCTAAATACTTGCCATGGGATTGAAATCCATGTGTTCAGAACATTAGCTTGGAATTCTAGATTACTCTCCCAGTGACATTACCATTAAGCCACTAGCTTCCACTGCCAGCAGCTCAGATCTAAGACAACAGATGCCAATGGACCCTGATTAGCTTTGCCACCAGCTATCAGCTGATGTCAGAGTCCGGAAGGTGAAGCATTCAATAATGCCTTTCATGTATGAGAAATGAGTCTGCTAAGCCAAGGGTCTCATTATCAGCAGCAGCACATGATATTTAATGTAGCGTGGAGAAGTCTTTACGTTATGGAAAATGGATTCTCTAAGTCATAACAAGAACCCAAGTACTTGTAATTTCAACACTGGTACAAATCCATGAGTTGGATTCTCTTTTGCTGCACTGACCCAGTCATTGAAATTTTAGGATCAGAAATTTGCAGAAGTGTGACTATTCACATGGACATCATTTGAAAAGATATAAACCTGTCCTAAATTAAGTTCTCCGCCATAACCTGACATAAATGACATTCTCCACCCTACCCAATAGCAATTGTAGTCCGAGAGTCATCAGGCAGTAATCCTTGCTATGCTAGACCCCCCCAGCCAACACCTCAGCACAGCTGGTGTTACTGATTCTACCCCTGACTGGACACATCACTCTGACACAACAGACAAAAATCCACAACTGTGCAGCCACCATCCTTCGCTTCCTTCAGTAAAACACAACCATTTGTGAACAAGCAAATATTCAAAGTTAGATAGTCTCAACTACCTGAACGTTACTCTTGTCCAATCTGATCCGCACTTGAATCCTTGTGCACTGTGTGGAAAAGAGATTATACATGGTTAGAAAGAGCAGACAGACAGATACCAATTATCCACATTAAAGTATAGTGGCACACTTAATTTACTTGATTATTAACTCAGTGGCTGAGAATAACTGATTCAGAAATAAAATCCCACTCTACCTGCACCATTTATATGCAGCTTTTTAAATAAAAATCTGCAATAAAATGTTAGGATCAGTAATGTTAACTATAAACTCTCAGATTGTCACAAGTTGATTCACTAGTGACCACAGGAAAGAAACCTGGCATTCTTACCCCAGCCCGGATATTACATGACTTCAGATCTATGGAAACAAAGTTGATTCTTAACTGTTCAATGACGTGATCTAGCAAGTCAATAAGTTGTATTAAAACAACACAGTCATGGTGGGAATGCCTTCACTAAATGGACTGCAGTGGTTCATGAAGACAATTCATCATTACCTTCTAAAAGGCAATTAGGAACCACTATATAAATCGATGTTTTGGGTAATAGCCCTTCAAAAAAGCTTTTGCTGGAAATGTCAATTTTCCTGCTCCTCCGATGCTGCCTGACCTGCTGTGCTTTTCCAGCAGTACTCTAATCTTGACTCTAATCTCCAGCATCTGCAGTACCCACGTTCACTACTATATAAATGCTAATCTTGCCAGCAATATTCACACGCTATGAATGAGTTAAAATGTAGCACTAACCCGCATATAAATACAAGTGAGAATGTATGCTGCTTCCTAAATGCATGCAGACTTACACTGCAATTCCTCAGTATAAAGAAAAAGAGAAATACTGATTCATTTTAAATGTTGAAGCCCGGACCAGTCTTTATATTTACCTGAAGGACTGTCTGGTAACATTTGTACGTAGGTCAATGATCTTTAACAAGTCATCTCTGGAACAGGTGAGTAGCTCTGTGCGTTCTGGATTGAGATCGAGTGCTGTGATACGACCTTGCAGTTCCATCTCACGCACAATACTCTCTGTCCTGGGGAAAATTTGCAAAGTACTGTAGTTATTCATGGAGCTATTGTGTGTCATTATTGCTCACTCAGTGCAATGTTGCAGTCTCTATAGAGATAGAACTTCTTTTAAAAGAGAGATTCAAGCCTCCAGTTAATAGAGGAATAATGTAACAGGATACTATTTTTAAACATTTATTAGAACAAATGACTAAAGTGCATTAAGTACCTTTTTGTAGGAAAATTACACTCTAAGAGAGAAATGTTCCCCTCGCATAATTAATCACATCACATCACATTCCCCACATAACTAGTCCTTATAGCAAAGAGTTCATGGTTAATTCCAGTTTCCAAGGGGTTCTATATCCTGCCTTCTGAACATTAACTTTGAGTGACGGGCTCTTCAGATGATTTCAATGATTCTGCTTGCCCCAAGGGCTCTTCATTAATTGGAATGATGGGTGAAAAGTCCACAGCTAATTTGATGTTGGGGCGAAAAATAAAGCCTTCACTCAATCCAGTTTACTGAATTTGCTGCTCATAATGTGGTCTCCTCTTCAACAGGGCAATGAAACACAGACTGGACGATGAATTTGCAGGACACCTAAATTCTGTCTGGAAAAATGATTGAGCTTCTGGTTGCCTGCCACTTCAACACATGATCACGGTCTCTGGCCAAAATCTGTGTCTTGGGCTTACTGTGGTGCTCCAATGAAGATCAGTATTTCATTTTCCACTTGGGAACCCTGCAGCCTTCTGGATTCAATATAGAGTTCAATAACTTTAGAGTCTAAGCACCTTTGCCCATCATCTTACCCCAACCCTGACACAACAGGCGCTGTCATCAGATGGACTGCTACCACATACGAGCAACCCATTGTCAGCAACTAACAGACTCCACTGGCAACAATTCATTCTCCCAGGCTGACCTTTACCCACTCCTCTTTCTGCCCAACTCTGTCCCTCTCTCTCGCTGGGTTCCATCTCTACCTACTGGTTACACTGCCACCTCCTGCACCATCCCCTAGCCCATTCTCTGCTATATATAACAACCTCTTCCTAACTACGGTCAGTTCTGAAAATCTCTCAAGAGGTTTTCTAAGGAAAATACCTAAGTGTTCCTGTCAAGGCTGTCGTCATGAACAAGAGGTTAAGGGGACGGATTAGAAATCTAAGAGCTCTGTGGAGCAGTGGTAGCGTCCCTACCTTAGAACTAGGAAGCCTGCATTCAAGATCCACCTGCTCCAGATGTTTGTAATAGTATCTCTGAATCAATGGATTATAAATTACCCAAGGGTTCCTGTGTTGGGACTCTTGTGGCATCCCTATTTCTGGGCAGGAAGCCTGGGTTCACTTACACAAAAGGTGCGTATCAATATCTTTGGATAAGTTAATTCAAACATATCAACAGCTCTTGTGGTGTAGCGGTAGTATCCCTCCATCTGGACCAGGAAGCCTGGGTTCAAGCCCCACCCACTCAAAACGTGTGTCATAATAACCCTGAACAGGCTAGATTTTTAAAAATTTCTAGATCATGCCAGAGGAAATCACCTGAAAATCATAGATAGCTGCAGGATATATCTTCTGCATAGAGAATCACCAGACACCCTTCCCACATCCAACTGTACCATCTTGCACTATCAAGCAGACCTTTCTCTCTGCTCAGCACAAACAACTGCTAACTGTGATATGAAGCCACATGGAGAGAAGCCTGGAACTTGATCCCAACAAAGTGGTTACTAAAGTACAGCACATTAATCCTGCATTCAGGTAGAAAGTTAATTAGGTAACCTTGGTCCCAACTGCCATGCATCTTTGACATGAACAAGCAGCTTACACCTCAACTGTTTACAACCTGGGACCAGTTACTTCTTTCAGGGATTTTAGATGACTCAGGTCTACTACAATCTCTAATATAAATATTTGGCACTTTCTTTTTCAGAAAAACGATCTAAGATGCCATTGATTTCCAGTAATCAACTTCCCCTAACTACCAAGGCTTACCGTCAGACAGACTGCAGAACAAGTCTCACTAACATAATATTATAAACCTCAACAAAGTTGTGTGTTTCTGGTTACACGGCAAATGCAGAACTAAAAAAGATTTTACAATCTACAAATTCCAAAACTAATCTTTCTCAGTCAGCTGTTCCTTTAACCTTTTTATCTAAATTTGTCCATATTCTTTGGGTTTACAAGGATGAGGAGGGATCTTATTGAAGTATATAAAATTCTGAGAAGCTTTGGCAGGATAGATAATGAGAGGCTGTTACCCTTGGTTGTTGACTCTAGACTCTCAGAGCAAGCAATCACCCATTTCAGACATGGAGAAATTGCTTTAGTTAGACTTCGTCCCAAGAACAGTGAGGATGCTTGGTTGATTAAATATATTTAATGCCAATAGAGACATTTTTAGTCACTTGGGGGTATTAAAAATTATGCGAATAAGTTGAAAAATTAAGTTAATGCTGAAGCTCAGCCAGGATACTTAATGGCAGAACAAAACCAATGGCTCATAATCTTGCTAAATCTTATATCCTCTACATAAAAAATCTCCAGACTGTGTTCACTACCTCATCCCAAAGGTATCTTACTCCACGTGTCCATCAAGCTCTGACAACTCTGTGCAACCTCCTTGTTCAAAGCTGGAACCTTTGGCTCTGCTTCTGCAGTAACCTCAAATGCATTGTCATCGACTCCTTTAAGGACTTGAGAACAGTTTCAGAGAGCTCTTACTCAGAGAAAGCAGTCCCACAAACCGCTGAGAAAGTTCAGAGGAAGGGTCACCGGACCTGAAACATTAACTCTGATTTATCTCCACAGATGCTGCCAGACCTGCTGAGCTTTTCCAGCATCTTCTGTATTTGTTTCAGTCTTACAAACTGTCCAGTCTACAAAACTTTGCTGTTTGGGTCCATGACATGATAACTTTTCAGAAGCATATTAAATGATTCTGGAGAGAAACTCAATGTATTCATCTCACCTAATGTCCCAGAAACGAATCTTCTTGTCAAAGTGCCCACTCATAACACACTGCTCAGTGCAAACAATATCATTGCAGCTTGAACCAGCAAACACTGTCTTTGTACCTAGAAGATAAAGGGTTAACATTGAAAGAAATGGTAAGAAGATAGAATGGTATTCCTCAAGAGCCATATTGTGCTTTATTCAAAAGATTTGCGCACTAATACTTGTACACATCAAGGTTTTCAGGAACAGAACATTCTCACTAGTTTCTAGAAGTCAATGTGCTGCACCTTGTGACTTCCACCTAGTGGCCAATCTGCTGCTCACAAGCACCTGTCAATCATTGACTAATTGCTTATTTGATGTCTGATCAGGAGCCTCACATTGTTATCATGTAGATGGTGGATTTCATTTTGGGGGGGGGAGGAGGAGGAATGGGAGGCACTGAGCTGAAACAGGATGGTCTTTCAATGCTCTTCGCTCTAATTTAGTGAGATGCACACAAACAGGAAGAAGTCAACATTTGTGATTCAGCCCTTTGAATTTTGAAAGTTTTCTCTTGCAGTGTTTTTACTTTGGCCAATGATTGGCTGCTCTCCTTCACCCTCCCACCTTAATAAAGGACATTACCAGCAGGAGGTAACATTTCACCGAGACGAGGAATCTCACCAAACCATGCATGTCAACAGGGAGTAAGAGGGGGCTGTTGAACCATAGAAAGCTGAAACTCAATTAAGTCCCACACCCCATTTTTGCATAGAATAACCCAGCTGGAGTTACTGCACAAGTCTTTTTCTCCCCTTGTTTCGTAATGCAGGTATGACTTTAATTGTTGAAATTAGCAATCTCAACTGTGAGTGGGAATGAAATCTTACTGCCTGATGGTTATGGCTTACTGCTACATGGTGGTCAGGAGGTTGCTAAGCCTATGCTGCGCTGCACAGGACAAAGAGCATTCCAATCTATTTCTCGCCATTTTACCTCAACACCACACTCCTACTTACAGATCTTACGGCTCAAGTCCCACAGCTTGAGTGTCCGATCGTGGCTTCCTGACACTACCCGGGCATTGTCCAGAAGAAATTTTGCAGACAGCACTTTCCCGCTGTGTCCTGTCAGTGTGTGCTGTTATGGAAAGAGAAGGTACAATGCACAAGTCAGCTGTCAACTACAACGTATTGAAAGTGCAATCGGCTTACCCACACAGCTCTGCTCTCAATTGAGAAAAATAACCTTGCATTTATAGGGCATCTTCCATGACCACCCAATCAGTTCAAAGTGCTTCACAGTCAATGAAGTAGTTGTGAAGTGAGGTCACTGTGTTGTGATACAGAAAGTACAGCAGCTAACATTAGTACAACAGGTTGCCATGTACAGCTATTTGATATTGAGCAGTTAACTTATTTTTTGGGATACTGCCTGATAAATGAGCCCTGGCCAAGACATGGCATAACTCCCCTGCTGTTTCTCAAAGTATCATGCGGTCTACTGCATCCACCTGAACAGGCAGAGATGGCACCTCAGTTTATTTTATCCAAAAGACAGCACCACCAACAGCGCAGCACACTTCAGTACTGCGCTGGAGAGCTGGCCCCTACTTTTTAATGGGCAAGTCCTGAAGTGGATCTTGACTTGAACTCAGAGCCTAAAAGGCTATCCAAACAACAGTCTTCTAAAAACAAAATGTGAGTTTTGTTTCAAAACCAAACCTTAGGCCAAAGTCTGGCTCAAAAGTCACCTTCAGGTGTGATGGGATACTGGGCTGACTGAGTATGTGATTCCAGCAGCGAGTTTGGTTTGATCATACTGCCAAAGTTTGCATCAGAGTCACACAAGTTAAAATAGCAACAGAAGCTCCAGTTTTAATGGGGTCCACTGACTTGGAAGCTGGACTACCTCTTGATTACAAAGAGCACTTGTTTTCTAGATAGAAAGAAAGAGAACTGCACCAAATTCTAATGCAGTCAATTTTCTTCTGGCTGGAAGTAAACAGTGGGAAACACATGAAACAGTAATTCTTCTGGAGGTCATTGGTAAAGGACCAGTGAACTGCAAATGGCTCCCAGACTAAATTAGGAAAGAGATTAATTTAAATAAACCCTACTGCACTTAGCTACAAACACAAACTAAAGGCACATACCTGAAGTTCAACCAAAGACATATTTTAATGCTACACTGCTTGGTTTGACAAACAGGATATCCTCAAACTTGCCACAATGTCATGCAAAGACCAACCACTTCCTGTAACTTTCCAATTAGCCTCTGCAACAAAGGCTTATTTTCTCAGCTTTTTACATTTTTCAGTTCTGACAGAGCATCACAGACCCAAAATGTTAATTTTCCTTTCTTTCTAAATTGAGACTTTACCCACTGCCAGCTGTGAATCACCCCCACTTCACTTTTAAATCCAAACATGCTGCACCAAGTCACTGCTTCTCACACACTATGCATTCCTAATGCACTCATGCGCACTAGTGTCAAGCCAATTCTCCTTTGTTCCATTCACACAGCATCTCCTACCAATTCTGCACATTCAAAAAAGGACATCTCCACCACTTCACGCCTGAACCCATCTTCTGCTGTGCAATGCTCCCAAAATGATATATTTTCTCTGTGCTTACCTTCCTGTAATATCTCATATTCGACATGTGGCCTGGAGTTTTAACGTGCCTACTGACCTAGATTTGCATCTTTTACACTGAGACTGAACACAAACAGAGAGGTGCTAAAAGCATGCTATATGACATGGAGATTATACCAAGAGATAATACATGAGGTGGAGATTATGCCAAGAGATAAGGCCTGAGAGAAATTTTAAAACAAGGATGTGGCAAGCACAATGGATAATACCTTATGTGTTTGTAATTTTAAACAGGAAGATTTCTGCTGTTCCAACATTGGGATGTCAGTCACCTAGCATGGCTAGTGAGAGTCACAGAGGGGTGGTGGTGAGGTAGATGCACATGTGGAAACACTATATATTTTCAGATGTTACTATTGATGAGTAGAATATAGATGAAAATTGGAAAGGGGTCACAGATTGATACTTGGGAAACACCAGATACAGGAGTGCATAAGAGGCAAGAAAAACCATCACAGGTTATTCTCTAATTATGCTCACGTCTTTAAAATGGAAACAGGGCATCCACAGTACCACCCAGCTCGACAACAGCACCTCAGGGAAAGATGGTTGCAGCAGAGTGCTCTGTCCACACTCAAAACTCAAACAGTGCTCTTTAATGTCAGTGCAGAGTGTACCAGGGCAAGGTGCAGAAAGTCATGCCCACAGACATAAAGCATACAATTAAAAAAACCCTTAGGTCACACACAATATTTGGTTCAATGCAAAATTCTCTCCACTGTAAGGTTTAGGATGAGAGGTCTCAGTTTTCAATTTGCAGTCAGGCAACAGAGACAAACCTCACAGCACCACACTCCTGAGGAAGTATGTGTATTAGGTGTGCATTGCAGACATGTTCCAAAACTCGCGAACTGACTAAACAACAGCATCAATTACTATCAGGAAACCTTCTACCATCGGTGCATGTCTAGAGCAGGATGGGAATTGCAGGGTTCCCTGGGAGCGAGGCTGTGAGGATAACGCTCTGTGCAGTCAGACCTTTTACTTATCATCACTGACCTCTGCACAGCAGCTTTATATGGCTTTGTCAGTTGAACATGACTGTCTCATAAACCTATTCTAACCATGGCTTGGCCACTTACATAGTGTGTGGAGTTAGGGACTTACTTGGTGATGTCGTAGAGACAGTGCAGAAGAGATTGCCAAAATGTGGAAGGACCAGAGGATTCAGCTTTAGAAGAGACTAAAGGACCAGGCATTTTCACTAGAAGAGGTTCAGAGTTATTAGAAGCTATGAATTTGTGTTTGTCTACTATTGGAACTATCTAGGGACACTGGTCATTAAGTATTCTTTACTTCAAAAAAACAAAATATTTACCACGAGCACAAAGTCAGTTTAAAATTCATCTTTCATTCTCATGACTAAAATACTACACATAGTATGAAGGAAGCTCCAGACCAATAGGTCTGAAGCACAACATTAGAGACTAAATTGAGCATATGTTTAAACATTTGTTACTTACCCGCAGCCGAGAATCATCGACAGTCCAGATTCTGCTGGCAAAGTCATTGGAGGCAGCTAGCAGGTACGCTCCCTGAGGGAAAAAAAACATTACTTTAATACTTTGCAAACAGAGCTAAATCACCAAACAGAACAGAACATGGCTAACACAGAATGGTGTGAACTGTAACAGATTCAATTGCAATCTAATCTGTTAGTTCAGCAAGGATAGGAGCAGGAATGAAGATCATATTCAATATTCCTGCACGATTATATGTCCATGTATGTACAGATGAAGGGAGAAAAATCAGTTTTAAATATTTCTGAGTGTCACAATCCCTGTGCACACCTTTAAATTTATGTTACAATCTGGTTAGAACCAGCAATTTGAAACTTTAACTATAGACAAAGAAACTGAATGGGACTAGCCAAACCAATGAAGCAGCTACAAGAACAGTCTAAAAGCTAGGAATACTGCAGCAAGTAACTCATTTCTTGATTCCCAAAGCCTGTCCACCATCTACAAAGTACAGGTCACAAGTGTAATGGAATACTCCCCACTCGCCCATAGTGCTTGACACCATCCAGGACAACGCAACCAGCTAAATTGGCAACACATCCACAAGTACCCACTGTCTCCACCATCAATGTCCAATAGCAGCAGTGTGTAATATCCACAAGATGCACTGCAGAAATTCACCAAAGATCCTTAGACAGCAGCTTCCAAACCCATGACAACTGCCATCCAAAAAAAGATAGTAAGTTGGCAAGTTCTCCTCCAAACCACTTAACATTCAGATTTGGAAATATATATCTTTAATGTTATTGGATCAAAATTCTGGAATTGTCTACCTATAGCACATAGATTGCAGTGCTTCAAGACAGCAGCTCACCACCATCTTCTCAAGGGCAAATAGGGATAGGCAATAATTGCTGGCCCATGTCTCCTGAATGATTGATAAAAACAAAGAGAGACCTAGGGGGTTTACTAAGAGAATAAAGCCTCAAAAAACTGTTGCACAAACAATAAACTTTACTGTACAATGCTAGAATAATGGTGCAATCTAAACTATATGGACAGCTTATTTCCTAACACAAAATTAATATGTGGAACATATGGGTAATAGACTACAATTAAACATCGCACAGCAAAAATCAAACAACAAATGCAATAAAGACAGGTCTCATGAACCTCCCAGCCATTCTCCTCAAATATTACTGAGAAGGTGGGTCATCAGATCACATTAAATTTCCCAATACTTCACTTTCACCAATCTGGACTTGTGATAAATTCTCGAGTCATTCTATCATGGATTTCTGCAAAACTGTTTCTTTTCAAGACAATCGCCCTCCTTTCCCGAGGACCAGCTTGCCCAGACTCCAGTACTTATTCACAGGCCTAACAACAGCTCTTCATCCTTGCCCCTGGATATTTCCTATAGGCTCCAAATTTGCTCAGTTACACTAAGCAAACATTGCTTGCGAACTTACTGGTATAGAGTTCACCAAAAAGGAAGAGATCAACAACATACTGCCCTTCCTAGATGTCAAAGTAAAACAAAAAGCCAATGGGGAGCTGCAGACCAGCGTCTACAACAAAGCCATACTCTCTGACCAATTAAAGGAGCAAACATCCAAAAACCCACAAACAGAGCTGCATCAGGACATTATTTGAATGAGCCACAACACACTGCTGCACCTTGGAACTACGAGAAGCCAAGGAAAACAGCAACACAATATATTCAAGAACAACGGGTATCCGATAAGCGCAGTCCGCCGATTCCTGCACAACAGACCTAAACAAGATGACACAACATGCCTAAAGAATCTAACCACTCTGCCATATATCAAAGACATCTCGGAGATGACGACCAGACTACTCCAGCCCCAAGACATGATGGTACCCCACTAACCTACTATCACACTAACAGCTCCTGATGAATTTAAAATGACGCTGTACCAACAACCTGCAGAACAAATGTCATATACAAAATACCCTGCAAGAACTGCAACAAACATTACATTAGACAAACAGGCAGGAAACTAGCCACCAGGATACATGAGCACCAACTAGCTACCAAAAGACATGACCAACTATCACTGGTATCTATACACACAGATGAAGAGATTCTCCAGTTCGACTGGGACAAGAAATCCATTCTGCGACAGGCTAACCAAAGACAAGCACGGGAATTCCTAAAGGCTTGGCATTCAAACTGGAACTCCATTAACAAACATATAGATTTGGATCCCACTTACCAACCTCTCCAAAACAGAACTGTAAATGACATCACCCACCACAACAAACCAGGACAGTTAAGTAGCTAGTGAGACAGAGCACCAACACTTCACTGGAGGCTCACTGATGAGGTTACCTAGTATAGTGATAAAATGTCCGAGAACAAACCTACCAGCTCAGCGAGCAAATTTACAACCTGATCCACAAATCTTCTCCAAAATCTCAAACTTAGCTATCTAATTCCTACAGCTTGCTCGAGTTACAGTTGTCAAACTGCTCTTAAGTCCTCACCAAGTCTCTTACACAGAATCAGAGAGATTCAGCACCCCTTCCAGCAGTACAGCTCACTGTGATACTTCTAACATGGAATCAGGCTCTTTCTCCTTCAACTAACAGTGTCCTTTGAACACTTCTAAAGTGATTGCAGAACAGTTCTGCATTACAGATTGAAAACCTTGCAATAGGTGTTTCTCCTACTGCTGAAGAGAACAGAATGTCACTAACATTTTGAAACTGTCAAATCTAGCAAGCCTGGAACAGAGTACACCGTGACACTACACTTTCAGAATGCTGGAAATGGATTTCATCACACTGGGTTAACTACAACACTGATTAACTGTGAAGGGAGTTTTAAATTTGCAAAGTCCCATCAACCACTCCAGACCATTGATTAAATCCATGCCTTTAACACAGCCCATGCCTAGTCCTGAGCACCATCTTGAATGCTGGTGCAGCCAACAGACAGGGACAGAAACAACTAAGTGCTGATTGCCCATGGTAAACAACCTGTGAAAATACCATCTCTTGGCTCATTTATGAAGAATGACCAATGAATTGAGATACAAGAGACTTGACATCAACTGAAAAATCTCGTTTTGAAAGATGACCAAATTTTTTTGGTAAAAAATAAAAGTAATTTGTAACTTTGACAAGGACCGAGCAAAAGTCACGAAAGCAGATAAACTCCAACTTACTGTGCTGTCAAATTCAAGGCTGGTAATGCCAGCATTGCTGCCAGTGAGTGAAGCCTTCAACTCACACTTTCCTGGATAAAACAAACAACAGTCTATTAGTTGTCAGTCTCACAACCGGGGGAGTCTTCCCAAGAGGCTTCTATTGCAAATTTAGAATTCCTGGATGAATTTATATTCATGTTGAGGGATCATAATTTTGAGAATGCAATCTTTGCATTTTAGGCACAAGTACTCTCAGGCCAGGTCCAGGATGTGTTTAATAAAGAATTAACCTGCTTAATTATCCTCTGAAGTAGGAATGCTACAAGTTGCTTCAGTGCCCTGGTTTAGAGAGCTAGGCAAGTCAGCTACCCAGCTACTTGCATTCACTGAGTAAGGATAGGTCTGGACTGAGATGTACCACACTCACCCACTGGTCTCACTTAAAGAGCAAGCAAGAAAAATCAAGGATAGAGGGCACTGAACTCAAATGGGAGTCAGTATCTTGAAGGAAAGGAAGATAAATAAACATTAAATAAAAATCCATCTCCAGCAGGTCACACCTGATGCTCCAAACCAGTAAGATGACTGCGTGAGAATCCCCACAGGCACCTTTTCCAAACCATTGACATCAGCTACTAGCGTCAGGCAATTCTTCATGGGAATCAAAAGCAAAACTATTACAAATCAGCCATAGTGAAACATCCCTTCAAATAACTGATCGCTAAAGTAAGGCAACATTGATTAGCATGCTGATGAGACTAATTATCGTCAGCGTTTCGCATCAGCATCCAGACCAATGTAAGGTCAACCCCACTATCTCAATAGAGGTCTCAGCTTGAAAACTTGCATTCATGCACCAGAGAGAAATCCCACCACGCTCAAAAGCTCCTATGGGACGAATTCTGTAGGATGCACGCTGTAAAGACATCCCACATTGCTCTGCGAGAATGTCAACTGAAACAGCAGCATCGGTCACTGTCAGGAACTCCAATTCCATCACAGCGCAACTGGTGCAGAATGGAAAACGCAGGAGCACCTGGGAGCGAGCATATGGGCATTTAATAAAGTGCCATCAGAGCGTTTATCCATCATCACTGACCTCTGTACTTCAAACAATTACAAAAAAACACCACTAGTTTAGAAGAACATGGGTATTACTGTGCACATCTTAAAGTGAGGCAATAAAAACACATCAAGCAGGATCTAAGTTTTATTCTCAGTCAGGTCATAATAAGGAATGGGGCAGGTGGTTACAAAGCATCTCACTTCCCACAGTTAATGTGGTGGGAATGCTACAAAAATTAACTAAAGTTCCCGATCACTACACAAAGTGTTCTGTGAAGATTGAAAAGGACAGGATCAGATTCTGCTTTAATACTTCCCAAAGTGGAATTGTCTACTCATGCTCACTGTCTAAACTCTCCATTTGACAAAGCTCAGCAGGTGTGGAAATACAGCCCATTGGGAATTACAGCTATGGGGAGGGAATGAAGACAACAGGAAACTAAAACAACTGAAGCTTCAACACATGTGCCACAGGTGCTCATGGCAGATAGATAGAGGAGATTTCCTTCCCCCATAAAACCCTGAAAACATTGCTAGGATTACCCATAATGTTTCTGAACAGTAAAACGGTCACAGACACAAGAGTCAGGTTAAGCTCTAATCCTGTTACTTGGCACCAGTGTGGATTTAGAAGTAAATCTTCCCCGCTACGTACCTGACAAGATCTCCCAGAGTTTAACCTTCCGGTCTGTGCCACCAGTCACCACTACTCGAGATCCTGGACTGAACTGGACTGCATTTACCTCTCCATCATGAGCATCCTAAAAATAAAACAGTAAAGTCCAGAGCCAAGTCAAGAGAAACCCATGGATTATAGTGGGATTATCTCAGGAAGGACACTCTTAGCAGAAACTGTGTGTATTAGAACTACACAGGTGCCAACAGTGAGGCAGGTAACAAAGTGTAGTAATGACATTGCCAAGGTCAGTTCTTTTCCTTTCTCCATGCCAGTCCTTTTTTAGTTGTTAGAAGACTGCCTCATTTTTACCTTCAATAATTAGCATGAGCAATTTGACTAGGGAAAAGAACTGGAGCTAGTTTTCAATTGCCTTCCTCATAGGTACTGAATGAAAAACATAATTTATCTTTCCAAAAGGATCGTCCATCTGCAAATAGCTGTTGCAATTTCCTAGATCTTCTGCCATTAGCACTGAAGTTTCACTCTTTCACCACTGGCCACAGCCTGCAACATTCAGTAGCACCCTTACCTGGGCCTGCAATTAGGTCAGAGTTAGGCCATTCTAAGGTCACAAAATACTCAAGTAATATAGATTGTAAATAGTGGAGGTCCCAGCATTGGTCTTTGTAGCCCTCCACTAGTTACTTATACCTACCAACTCAAAAAAGATCCATCCGTTCCTATGCTCTACAGAATCCAGAATGAGGCACCTCCATATCTCCTAAACTGGAGTCAAAATAAATCCCATGGCATTGTTCAAAGAACAGCTGATGAGTTCTTTCTGGTGGTGTGCCATATTTATCACTTAATTAACATCACTAAAACAGATTACCTGTTTGTCTATCTCAGTTCTGTTTAAAGGACCAGGACAGTACATAGATTAGCTGCTGCTGTCAGACTACAACATTAACTACCTCTAAAGTACTTTGTTGCCTGTAAAGCACTTTGCAAGGTCCAGATGTTATGAACAGCACAATATAATCGCAAGTTATATCAAAGTACTAGGAGTGACACTCCACTCAACAGAAAAGTTATTCAAGAATACAAGCATTTTTTATTATTCTTTAACACTGATCAAAAAAAACTCAGCTCGCAGCTTCAAGTCATGTTCAAAAGTTAAAAGTTACACAACACCAGGTTATAGTCCAACTGGTTTAATTGGAAGCACTAGCTTTCGGAGCACTGCTTCTTCATCAGGTGGTTGAAAGACCATCGTCAACCACCTGATGAAGGAGCGGCGCTCCGGACGCTAGTGCTTCCAATTAAACCTGTTGGACTATAACCTGGTGTTGTGTGACTTTTAACTTTGTACACCCCAGTCCAACACTGGCATTTCCAAATCAAGTCATGTATTACAGGTAGCCCCACATCATCTAACAGTCCACTGACAGGAGTTTGGTTTAGACACCTGTTATGGACACAGGATGAAATATGTCAAATCAAACCATATATTCAACATCACTGAACTCAATACTGATTTACAACTCAGCAAAGCACCAGAACAATAACCAAATTACAATGAGCATATGCAAACTTTGGTGATGGTATCATGAGCCATAAAACGGCTCCCTTTATATTCACTGGTAAGGCAGGAGAAGCTTGTCCGTTTCAGCTTCAGAAAGAGGCCTGAATAAAGATCCTAAATTGTACAGACAAAGTCAACCTGCAAATTAATATCAAAGTCAACTATGACAGTCAAATTAGCAGCAAAAGATGAAACGACTGGAAAGCATATTCAGAATTTATATCAATATGTGCAAAAGACTCCTGGATAAAGCAGTGATATCATTTGACAGCAGAATGCTAGGAGAGTGAAATTACAGTATTTTTGCTTAAGTAATGGAATAAATCAGGATCTTTCTTCTGAATTTCAGTCACAATGCGAATCACATCAACATTTCGACTGCTTACTTTTTAAAGACATGCCCAACCGTCAAACGAATCATTAATAGTGTAACATTGATTAAAAAAAGGTTATGCAGTTTGCGATGCTTGATTGTTCTAATATGTTGTGTATAACAAGAGTCTGAAAAAAGCTCTCAGCCTCCCCAAGAATGTTCTGAAAAAAACTTTCTTCCAAACCATAAACATTAAACAGCAGCTAATAAATGTGAGAACAATCCTGTTCTAGTTTATCGGACAACTTAGAGAAGCACTGTGCGACATTGCTGACAGATATGATAAAATGCTGCTTTGGCACAAGCTATTCCTTGCCACTTTACTACACCAGGATTTTATTTTGGCTTTCCAACTTAATACTTTAGCTCAATTAAAAGCAATGGATAGATTTGTCATCTCAGTCAGATGAAAGATGTTGTACAGCACGTTTCTTGCGAGATTGGAACCAGCCAGATGGATTGTAATGGTTGTGTTATTCCTATGTTTTCCTGTTAAACAGAACTCTCAAACAGTCTGAGTTAACAGCATGGTCCTATTTCAATAAATCTGCAGTACCAGCACTGATCGGGAACTCAGTCCAATGATTCAGCAAAATTCTAAGCAGAGACAAGTAAAAACTGGTAGATGAATGAGAATGCAGTGTTTCCAACACTAAAATAGGAGGAACAGCTCATCTTCAGACTAGGCATTTTACAACCGCCTTGATTTAACATTGAGTTCAATACTTTCAGGTTGTGAACCGAGTCCCATTCCTTCCCTTTCTTTTAGCTTTACTTGTTACATTCTCTCTCTCTCCCCTCCCCCAACCCAGTGGGACTGTCTGTTCTTTCCAGTTTGGAAGTTAATCACACCATTGTTCTGCCAGTCTCTTATTCTGATCACTTAATCTACACAATCAACATCGTTCCTCCCCCAACACTCCAATCACTCACCATTGCATAAGTATTGCTCCTTCCACACTTCATGCCTGATGACAAGTCATTTAAATTTGAAACGTTAGCTTGCTCTCGCTCCATGGATGCTGTCTGAACCGCTATGATTTCCAGCATTTTGTTTTCAGTACACATTCCAGCATCTGCAGTCGTTTGTTCCCTTCACACCTACTAGGTTGTAAACTCAACTTAGGTCCCATGGAGCCTCCTCCCATCCTACTGCATTTAAGTTGAATAGCAGGTGCTTTTATTTATTTGTTCAAATACTTACAAATACGTGCAGCGCCGTGGTGGGAAGTCGCATCTCGTTGCATGGCCCCGTGCGCACATTGGGGCAATCAGTCACAGTCCCATGCAATGTGGGCGAACGTTTTCTAAAGATAGCAAACAAAGAGTTTACTCCATCTGCAGATGGTGAAAAATAACCAAGGGACAATGTTCACTTAGAACAACATATGTATTTATATCTTGGACGGTGTGGTGAGTGAGTAGAGAAGCAAGATACATTAGCTGATCTATAATAATGGATCAAATGAAGAAATCATGAGATAGACAAATGCAGGTCTCAATCATACAGACTGGAAAGCCCAGCTCTATGGTCAGTCTGTGCAGCATTAGCTTATATCACAAAGGGCAACAACTGGTCTTGGGTGCTAAGAGAACCTCACATAGTTCAAGTTTCTTCTGATCACGAGTGAATGACTACACTCGAGTGGTGACAGGAACAGAGCAGAGTGAACCTGGGGATAAGCAGCAGTGGGAGCTTTCAGATAAAGACCTGTGTTTTTATTCACTCATGGGATAATTCTGCAAATTTTAAGTTATGTTTGAATAAGGATAAGTATAGTCCTCAGGTGAAAATCCTAAATTGGGGGTCGACATTAAGCAGGAACTGGGGAATATAGAATAAGGACAAATGCTTGAAATAAATCCATATCTATCACATGAGTATCTTTTAAAGGCCAGTTCATTAGAATCAGGACCAGTACGTTCTTGTGAAAATGAAGGATAAGGATAGCAAGAAAAATTGTAAGCTTTGTTGGAAAGGAAAAGGAGACATAATAAGGTTTAAAAGACAGATCTTTGAGGAATGTAAAGTAGGTAGGAAAGAACGTAAACAAGGAGTTAGGAGGGCTGAAAGAGGTCATGAAGCGACCTTGGTAAACAGGATTAAGGAAATCCAAAAGCTTTTCATATGTATATAAAGAGCAAGAGGTTATTAAGGGCAAGAGTACATCCACGCAAGAACAAAGGAGGGAATTTACGCATGGAGCCACAGGATGCGGGTGAGATTCTTAACAAATACTTTACATTGGTATTCACAAAGAAGGACATGGTGGATATTGAGTCAGGAGAGGGGTATGTTGATATTCTGCAGAATGTCAATGTAAAAATGGTGGGAGTGTTGAGTGTTTAGAAAAGCATTGAGGCAGACAAGTTTCCAGGATCTGATGGAATCCATTCCAAAATGCTGAGGAAGGCAAGGGAGGCAATTACAGGAGCCTTGCACAAAAACTTTGTATTCTCTTTAGTCACAGAAGAGGTCCCAGAGTACTGGAAAATAACCAGTACTGTTCCTTCATTTAAGATAACCCGTAAATTACAGGCTGGTGAGCCTTACGTCAGTGGTAGGGAAATTATTGGAGAAGATTCTTAGGTTCAGAATTTATTCACATTTGGAAAAGTATGAACTTATTAGCAGCAGGCAGCATGACTTTGAGTGTATCTCTCAAACTTGATTGAGTTTTTTGAGGGAGTGACAAAGATTATTGATGAGGACAGTGGGACATGTTGTCGACATGGATTTCAGCAAGGTCCCACATGGTAGGCTGATACAGAAGATATCAGATGGGATCACATGGGATCCACAGTGAGCTGGTAAACTACAGAACTGGCTTCATCATGGAAGAGAGTGCCGCAATGGAAGGGTGTTCTTCCAACTGGAGATCTGGGAGTAGTAGTGGGACCCCTGTTGTTTGTAAATTCTATAAGTGATTTGGAAGAGAATATGGGTGGTCTGAATTATAAGTTTATGGATGACACAAAGGTTGGGGAGCTGTAGATAGTGAGGAGGATTGCCAGAGGATACAGCAGGATATAGATAGGCAGGAAAAGGCAGATAGAATTTAATCTGGACAAATGCAGGATAATACATTTTGGAAGATCTAATGCAGAAATTACATATGTAGTAAATCACAGAACCTTTAGACACATTGACATACTGGGATTAAGCGGACAGGTCCAAAGTTCCCTGAAAGTGGCCACATAAGTGGATAAGATGGACAAGAGGACATATAGAATACTTGCCTTCATCAATCAGGGCACACAGTATTAAAAGTTGGTAAATCATGTTACAGCTGTATAGAACTTTAGTAAAGCCACATTTAGGATACTGCATACAGTCCTGGTCACCAGACTACTATAAAGATGCAAAGGCTTTGGAGAAAGTACAAAAAACATTTACCAGGATGTTGCCTAGTCTGGAGGGTATTAGGTATGAGGACAGACTGGGAAACTTCAGTTTGTTTTCACATGGATATCAGAGGCTGAGGGGCAACCTGATAGAAGTTTATAAAATTATAAGAGGCATGGATAGAATGGAAAATCAGAATCTTTTTCCCAGGGTAAGAATGTCAATTACTACTGGACATAGTAGTAAGGAGAAAGGGGGAAATTTAAAGCAGATGCAAGAGGCAAGTTTTTTATCCAGAGGGTGCTAAGTGCCTGGAATGTGCTGCTAGAGGTGGCGGCAGAAGTGGATTTAATAGCAATGCTTAAAAGGCATTTGACAGATACAAGATCAGGCAGGGAATACAAGGATACAGATCGCGTACATGCAAAAAGGGTTTTAGTTTAGAATGATGCCCATGTGTCGATGAAGGCTAAGTTCATCAAAGGATCTGTTCCTTTGCTGCATTGTTCTTTGACTCAAGCAGGAGGCTGAACTTAATATAGTTGTTTACTGAAATCATCTGCTGTCACTCATTGCAGAGGGTCACAAATGAAACTTGGCTGCTTGTACTTCGGTAATGGAGAGCAAACGGTATCTCGAGAGCTGCACCTTATAAGGCGGAGAAGAGAAAAAATGACCGAGGCAGAGCAGGGGAAAATACCAGTTTAGAGTGAGCTCTTGGGACTCATGTTCGGGATGTTGTCTTTGGTAAATTCACAAGACAGAACACTGATTTGAAAGAGCAGACAGAAGTAGCATTTGAAGAAGTTTTTTTTTGTATAAAACAGAGGCTACTACAAAATATGTACTGGCTGTCGAATATGTTTTACTGATATAATTGCTAACTTAATTTCTACAAGGCATCTCCAATTCTCAGTGCGGTGTGTTTTCAGTTCTACGGATTAACCTGGGACTTACTGCAGCACAGAGATGAAAAGCAGAAACACAGTTTCATGAGCAAAAGGCTAACGAGCTGAGCATCATCCTTAGGAACAATTCCATGTAAAAGGAGGGTAAGTACCAAAATAGCATGGGCAGAGGCGTGTGCTTTTGTAAGAGAATGACAGATATATTACCGCCTGATTAAAAATAGGTTTTGATCACATTAGCTCTTGATCAAACATTGAAAAAGAAAACGTGAGGAGGATGTTCCTAACCTACCCAAAGATATTACTGATAGAATCCAAGAGACCAGCTGTTTGCGAAGTCCTTCTGCAAAGAACAGAAAGAAATGTGAGCAGTGCAGTTGAATTAATGCCCACTCACCTTCCTGGCTGAGATCATACACCTTCACCTCCCTACCCACATTCCTCAAAGACCATCAGGCACAAATGAGCTCTCTCAGCACACACAGACACACACGCAAACAAAGATCCTAAATGTTCTTGGTTTTCCTTCCCTACCTTCCATATCAACTCTTCCTGGCTGAGCCACGTTTCCCACACGCTCCTAGAAACTCAACCAAGTGGTGGTTCTTCACATGTAGGACTGTTTGTAAGCATCATCCGATGATTATTTCTTAAGCATTTTAGGGGTAGAGTCAAGGTTGATCCCACATACATTCATTACTGACACAGGGGCATGTCTATCATAAGTTACCCTGAATGATGAAAGTTACCTTCTGGGATGAAAGTTACCCTCTGGGTGGTACTGTGGGTCAGACAATGTCCTTTTACACTCTGGAACAGGGTGGAACAGTTTAGTTTCTATTTGTATCTGAATCTTGGATCAAGGCGTCAGCCAAATGCTTGCAAATACCCATACTGAGACAGCAAAAACACATTTCACATAGGGTATGTGCAATCAACACTGTACTTTAGGTGGGCTAGAATTGGTCGAGGCATGTTCTCTTCAGAAGAGAACTAGGTGGTGAATGCTGATGGGAAGGAACACCAAAGACCGGTTACCAGGGTGGGGAGGAATGTGGAGAGCACCCAGACACTTTTTCACAACATGTTGTTACTAAGCAAGAAAATCCACCAATGGTGGATGAACATCAGGGACCTCTGCACCAGAAAACCTTCCCAGCAAACTCAAGATGTGCAGGTTAGGTGAACTGGCCATGCTAAATTGCCCATAGTATTAGCTGGATTAGTCAGGGGTAAATGTAGGGGAATGGGTCTGGGTGGGTTGCTCTTCGGAGGGTCGGTGTGGACTTGTTGGGCCAAAGGGCCTGCATCCACAGTGTAGGGAATCTAGCCTAATCTAATCTTAAAAAAAACCTCTCAAAATGTTAACACAAGGACACTGCCCTCATTATGTCTCAGTGATTCTTAATTCATACTTTGAGACATGTCCCTGGGTTAAATTTAAAGCAGAACCTGAACATTTTATACCTGGATCTGGGCCATGTATGTGATGGGCCACTATAGCAGACTGCAATGTTGGCAAAGTGCTTTGATGTCTATGGTACCAAAAATTCAGGTACACATGATTGATCAACATTTGATTCTAGCAAACACTTTCCAGGCATGGCAACTGTAACAGTGAGCCATTCATCTGCAGAGAACATCACGGTAGAGCTTGACCTTAACCTCGGTTGATCCAGGTAAGGATTCTGGGGAGGCAAAGGGATATGGGCACTGGAGCATTCCCTCATTTCCCAATCTTGCAGAGTGAGGATAACAGAAGAATTCCAAATGTGACTGCAATTAACAGCAGCTCCCTTCAGCACAGACCAGGATGGTCTGGCCAGACAAAGACAGAAATTGCTGGAGAAACTCAGCTGGTCTGGTCACCATCTGTGGACAGAAAGTAGAGTCAACGTTTCAGGTCCCTGCTTTCTCTCCACAGAGACTGCCAGACCCGAGTTTCTCCTGCAATTTCTGTTCTTTGTTTCAGATTTCCAGCATCTGCAGTTCATTGTTTTGGCTTGACCAGATGCACCCTTAAACGGATACCTCTGATTGGAATGAAATTAGTTCATTTACCCAATGTGTCTTGGTACAGCTCAGAAAACATAGGAATATTGGAAACTGTAAAAATGTAGAGTAGATCCACGAAATTTGAGATGCTTTCAGACTAACTTGTCCCCCTCAGTAAACAGATTTTCATTAAGTAAAACCATCGTTACTGCTGAACAATTTCAATGCACAATTTCTGTCTAAATTGAAAGCACTAGAAACTTCAGTTCTCAGAAAAAATCTGATTCGCTGGATATCGTGCGGTTGAAAAGGGAGCAGTAATTGTATTTCTCAAGATTATTTAGAGATTTAACAACAAAATAATTACTATCTATTAAATGTTATTATATTAACTATTATATTAGTTGCAATGAATCAGTAGACAGAGCTTATCCATGCCAATGGGAGACTTTTGTTGAATTTTTATTTTATATTCCTGAAAGTTCTCCTTCCACCATTTAAGCAAGGACACCTGAAAATACTCCAATGTCATCAAAAACGTTACTAATTTTTTTAAAAAAGAAATGAACTGATCCTAAAGTGATAAGGAAAATTTTGTATTCTGTTCCCTGGAATCATGATAAACAGCCATTAGTTCAGCTGCAGATTGTGCCTTTCCAATCATTCTGAACAGCATTTCACATGGAGAATGGTTAGGTGAATTGGCCATGCTAAATTGCCTGTAGTGTTAGGTGAAGGGGTAAATGTTGGGGAGTGGGTCTGGGTGGGTTGCTCTTCGGAGGGTCGGTGTGGACTTATTGGGCCGAAGGGCCTGTTTCCACACTGTAAGTAATCTAATCTAATAGTGACATCTGATCACACACCTTCAACATAAAAAGCTGTATTTCCTGACACTCCTAACAGAAAGTTCTATGCATACACACTTTGTGGAACACAATGTTAGTTTAAAAAACATATATAGTTGGCACCCAAATGACCACAATAAATATGAGCAAATGGCATAGTGTGATGTCACAGGCATTAACATCAGGGACACCAAGCAAGTATGATTTCTATGTTTACTCAGCACACTTCTGGAGTGTCAGCATTCTTCAATATGAGCATGAATTAATTTAAGAGTGTGCTGCTTCAATCAATTTTTTCTCCCCAAGACATTTTTTGCTGCCCCTGCTCTGGTGACCAATCCAAATCAATGAGTCCAGTCAGAATGAGTGCAGTGCTGCCTAAAACACAATTGTACCATCATCTGTGAATCATGCAGATACTCTTTCAGAAGTGGGTCACCAGTTCGTGATCAGGAACTCCAATTAATATTCTCATGCTGTTATCTGGACATGTATCAGTTGACTTAAAGATAATGTGTGAATCTGATACCCTCCATGTGTTAGCTTTAGTCAAAGCTACACTGATTAGCACATTCAATCCAAAGCTATTAAAGTTAAAGAAAATAATCTGTTGCAAATTTAAACCAAATTATTTTACTGTATGATAATTATCTCAATTATTTCTCAGAGAAAACGGTCCCACCTAGAAGTCCTGTGTGTTGCTCGCACCGGTGACGTTTCTCCAGAAGCATCAGGTCCTTCTTCACCCAGCACCTCTATATCATCATCTCTAGGAGAGGCAGAGAACAGGAAGAAAGCATACAATATTCACTCCACTCTGCTACAGACATGTACAACTGACCCTGCAGAGCAGCAGAAGTGCACTTCACCCTGAAGTTGGCTGCACAGTTCTGGACAAACACAGATCCAGAGGAATACAGCTGCTTTGGGCCTGTTTGGCACACTTCTGGATTACTGCATAACTTAGGAAAAACGCACTGCATGAGACAGAGTGCTCATGCATTAAAAACGACTTACTGCAATAGAAGGAACTCACGGATCAATATTCAATGGTTCTTTAGCAGCCTCTGCAAGATCCTTTTTCAGCTTTGCCTGCCGTCTCCTGAGAAGTGAAAAAGGGCTCAGATGAAAACAAAGTTTGTCACTTGTTTTCTTCATGTCTATCTGAGCCAAACACACAGTTGTCAACTTTAAAGTAGCATCCACTTTCAACAAAACTTCAAGGTAAGGTTAATAGCCATGCCAGTGGGTCAAAATTTAACAAAGTGTTTGACAACTAAACAGAAAAGATACATTACTCAATTTGACCTCCGTTCTCAATAAGAAAGCCAAACCAAGTACTTAGTTGACACTAAAGCAAATCAAGGCTTCACCTGATAATCCTTATATTAGAATCCCATGCCACATCTGCCCCATTGATTTTAACTCTAAAGAAGCTCCTTGTAAATAATATAGGATGTGGATGAAATAGGTCATACAACTAGCTCCTCCATAACCAAGCCAGTTCAAATATTCTTTTGAGCAGCAGGGAAGAGAAACGTCAAACTAATTTCTCCTTGCAATCTCAGATATAGCACAGAACTCAGTTCAAATAATTACTTGCAAAGGTTAGCACAGAAGCAATTCTCAATAACTGCAAACTGTCAGCCTTCCCCCTGCATTGCAAGGTAGGTCCTTCAGAGGTTATTCATTCATTAATATTTCATAATTCAAACATCTGATATCCAAAATGGGTTTTCTATTCTTGTATGTCCTTTATCAGTTTTTTCTCCCCATTCTTAACACGCTGGGTCCCTTATCTCAAAAGCAGCAGAATTGAGAGAATAATGAAAGGCAATACTATAGTCTCTTGGTGCACTGGTACACAGTATTTAACATCAACAAACTCAAAAACTTGATGCTCACATACAAAACAAAACATTAATCTACACAGCAAAACTAACCGATTAAATATGCAGAATTCCTATATGGTATTCCATGTCATGGGAATGTGACACTGCTTCAATTTACAGATAACAAGATATTTGTTGTTTCCTAGCAGCATGGAAGCCCAATATAATCCAATTCCAAAAGTCCCAGTTAATTTTATATTAGTCAAGGTAATCTAGCACCATTCTGAACTTTTTAGGCTTAAAAGAAATGAAGTAAAAGCTGTAACACAAAGGGACTTGTGCTCAAAAGTCAGAAAGCTAGAACACATGCAGCAGAGAATCAGGAGGGCTAAAGGAATGTTGGCTCTTATTTCAAAAAGAGGTTAGAGTATAAGAGTAGGGAAGTCTTACTCCAACTGAACAAGGCGCTGGTGAGAGCATCTCTGGAGTACTGAGAGCAGTTTTGGTCCCCTTATTTAAGGGAATTCAGTGATGGTCCACCAGGATGATCCCTGGTATGGAGCGATTCAATGATGAGCAATAGTTGAACAGGTTAGGACTTTACCTTATTCAGAAGAATGAGAAGTGATCTAATCCAAACATATAGGAAGTTTAAGTAGTTTGACAGGGTAAACACTGAAAGAATGCTCTCCTTCATGGGAGTCTCTCAGACCAGAGGGTGTATTCTCAGATTAAGGGGCACCAACTTTAGACTGATAGAAGGAGGAATTTCTTCTCTCAGGGGACTGAACTCCTTGCTGTGGGGACAGAATCCATGAGTATATTTAAGGCTCAGATCGATAAGATTCTTAATCAGTAATGGAATCAAGGGTGACAGGGAAAGAGCAGGAGAAATGGATGAACAGTGTCAGATCGGCAATAATCATATTGTTTGGCTGAACCGGTTTAAGGAGCTGAACAACCTACTCCTGCTTCACTTCTCATAACTCTTATTATATGCACTCTACCGTAATACAAAAGTACATCACACTGAACCAAGTGATGAGATGTATGGGCAAACTCAGTGCACTGGCCCCAGAAAGTGTGTGTCATGGAAGTTATCAGAAAAAAAACCTGATATTCCAGAGAGATGCCAGTCATTCAACCTCATCTGGCCAACAGGTGACTAATCCACACTATAAAACTGGCCCTTAAACATGCTAAATTTGTCCGTACTTGGGTGAATCGAGCCGTACTACAATAGTGTAAGTACTGCCAATAAGCAGAGAACAAATCAATTAAAAATGCCAGCCTGTTACCTAGTAGCAGTGGCTCATACTAATGAGATGACATTTACCAGCTACACAAAATCTTTAACAGACAAAGTCATACCAAGTATCCTTCTCATTTTCGGCATTCAACCGATTAGCCTCCTGTGCTTTCTCGGCCATCCACCGTGAGATTAGTTCCCGGTTTTCATCAGAGGTTTTCCGCAGCTTCTCTTCAAGAGCGGTGAAGGTGATCTGGAGGGCATCATATTCATCCTTCAGGGTCTGGTTGGCTTGCTCCAGCTCCTGGAGCTTGTTTCTCAGCTCCTGGCAATCATCACTCAGTTGTTGTATTTGCTTCTCATAGTCCATCATCCTTAAACAAAATACATACAGGCTGGGCAGAGATAAAGCTCTCAAGGTGACAATGCAAAGGTTTTAAAGAAGACAGCAGGCACATAGGCAAGTTTTTGATCATAAGAGCCACCCCACCTTCTTTAATTAATTCAATAGTCTCTGCCAACCCCAAAACCCACCTCCAGTAAATTCAAAAAGCTCATTGTGCTACTCTAGGATATGTCAAAGCCGCTAGATCCGATGCACTTTTGCACCTCCTTCAATATTTTAATAGTTAATTCTGTCAGTGGCCAAATCTCTCTCTGCCAAGTTATCAATTCTTAGACGTGACTAGTCTTAACATCCAAACCAGAAGAGGACAACTGAATCAGACAGTTTTCTGGATCCTGACCTCTAACTTTACAACAGGCCTCATTGCGTAATGCACAGATGCTGTTAGATGACAAAATTCAGGCTTATGTGTCTCACGTGCAATGCTTATATGGCACCCTGGTACTTACAATCCAAAAACGTCAGAAAAGCTTCAGAATCTGATCAAGGTCAAGGGAGTATCTCCAAATGCTTGCTGGTTGCCACTTACTTTGCTTCATTTGCATGGATCTCTTTGTCTTTCTGTTGCAACTGGCTATTGAGTTCAATCACATTTTGGGCAAGCTGAAGGAGGAACATATGCACAAAAATGATGAAAAAAATTAATACATACTTAAGTACAGTTTAAGCCTCCTGTTACCACAGACTATTTTAACCAAAAACCATTCAAACAGGGAAGTGTCTCCCATTACCAGCTATTTGGAGCTTTACAAGATCTTTAAGACATCATGATACAAATCATTTAGAGGAGCTGCAGTAGGCTTGAACTCAGGCTCAGGTAACCCATGACAATAAACAAAACAGGCAAATAGCCTTTTGTTCCACACATACACACACACACCTCACCACGCTTCTTGTGGAGTTCCGTAAGTTCCTCCTGGTGACGAATCCGCATCTGGGCGATTTCGTGTGCCATCTCATTCCGTGCCCCATCAGAGCCTGGACTGGAGCACCAAGACAGCAACAAGAAAACACAAACTTTAGTGTGGATTTAAAAAAAAGCATAATTCTTGCTGTAGCAAACTTTTTTCCAATTGACCTAAATGTCTCACTTTTATTCAGACATCAGTTCCACCCTTTTCCCAAAGACACTCCAGTAAAGTGACTTTTATTCAGCTAAGTGTAAAAACACTAAGTGCCAACAAGGTCTCTGACCAAGGGAACTCTGGTAGTGGGGAATCTCAGTCTAATCTGATCTGTCCTTGTCACCATTCAAAGATGCATTAACCATTCAGCAATAAGGATCAGGAAATATCTTCTCCTTCTCCTCCAATCAAGACCAGGGAATGACAACGATGTATGGTGCTCCATGTTGGGTCAAAAGTGCTCAACATAACACTCCCCAATCTCACAATCTAGCTGGGTCACAGAGAATAGACATCCATGGCATAATATAAGCTTTGCCAATCAAGCAGCACACTTCAAAACTTACCAAATTACACTGAAATAATTAACAACACTGATCAATGTCTGTGACCAAATAAAAAGTAGTCACAAGATTCACTCAAAGTTTAATTATTTTCTATCAGAGCATTTTGACCTTCCTAAGATCTATTTATTCTCACTTAGCAACAAGTCATACAGCACAACCCATGAGGATACACAACTGTACTAAAGAAGAAGCAATTAGACACCATCAAATGTGGGGAGTAAAGCTTGTGATGGATGGGGGAAGATGATAGATAGAACAACAGCTAAGAATAAGTTTCAAAATGATTCAGCCTATTTTCAGTACAATCCCAACAACTGATAATTGTGTGTCAATGTTTAGGTCAATAAACCTCAAAAGCACCTCGTAGGAGCGTTTCAGACACTGAGCTAAGGGAGCAGATCTTAGGATGGGTGAGTAAAACTCTGGTCAATGAGGAAGATTTTGAGAAGAACCTTAAAAAAGGAGAGAAAAGCAAAACAATTTCAAATAGTGGAGCAAAATAATTACACAAGCGGCCAAGGTTAAATAAGAAGAAAATTATCTCAAGGTTGTTGGACTAGAAAAGGTTACAGTGATAAGACAAACAAGGTCAGCAGGTTTTAAAAATCAAAGTGCTGATGGATCGAAAGCCAACGAACAAACAGGTGATGTTTGAATAAGACTTGATTCTGGATACAAACAGGCAAAAGTTTTACGTGAGCTTAAATTGGTGGAAATTTGTTTTTGTTATGAGAGAATGAGAAACTAATATTGACACAGACTCCTGCTCTTATTGAAAACATTATCACAGAATCTTTCACATCCATTTGGGAGAGGAAAGGGTCTGAATTTAAGATCTCATTTGAAAGACAGCATTGTGTAAGACACTCACAATATTCTAACTCTCAGATGACCAACGTCCGACTAAGAGAATTCTCCACAACCACCTGATGAAGGAGCAGTGCTCCAAAGCTAGTGCTTCCAAATAAACGTGTTGGACTAAAACGCGGTGTTGTGTGATTTTTAACTTTCCAAAATTTGCCACAGGAACTAGATGCACTTTTCTCTATGCAATACACAGCGCACCCTGCCCACGGACTACAATCATTCTGCCTGTTAGTTGGCCACATCCCTGGGACTTCCGTTCTAACCCCGTTTGCACCTTTCCTTAGGGAGTGCAGAGTTTCAAGATGTCCTTCAGAAGGTCAGTAAGTGCTGGCATTGTCAGTAACGTCGTCATGCCACAAAGAAATGAAAAAAAAAATCAAGAACAACCATCCATGATTTCAACAGCATAACTGTTGGGATGGCTATAGGGCCCAGCATCTCAATCCACAATTTTTCAGCAGTTTATTTTCTGGCATTGCTCCCCACTGCCCTTTAGTAGCAGTATCCCCACTTTGATTCATCGCACCTTGAATAACTACAGGAAAAAGCAGAGGACAGAGACTAGCTGGATAGTTCTTTCAAACAGCTGAAACAGACATGATGGGCCAAGCTTCTGTTCTCTGAGCATATTATTTCCCCGCAAAGGGAGTTGGAGGCTGATGATAACAAATATGATACGCTACTACAAACTTTTGGGGGTTTCAAGCAGTTAGTCTGAGGGACAGTAAACAGAAAGCATGAGCACTTACACATGCTACGTACCTAATGTCTTGGCGGTTGTGAAGGTCATATTTCTCCCCCTGAAACCTCTCAGCCAGCACGGTCTGCAGGTCTGACTTCTCCAGAAGTTTATTGTCTGTGAGGACCAAACATTGAAAGAAGTGAAAACCCATGCATACAAACCAAAAATCCAAATCAGCACATGCTGGAAACCCTAAAATAAAAAAAACAAACAAACAATAAACACTTAGTAAGTCAAGCAATAGCAAGAGAGAGTCAATGAATCAGGTTGACGATGAGGTGTCATTCAAAAATGTGAATGCTACTGAGTTTTGGTTGAGCCTTACTAAAATAAGATAGGCTCACCGAGATACTAAGGAATTTTCCACCTCAAGCAGTCTCAGTGGTCCCACCATAAACTGGATTTTTATTGCCCACATGCAGTTCAGATGGTTAGTTTTAGAGACTGCAAACAGAAATCTTTTCAACACTTCTACATGTGTGGGAATGGCTGATTGAAACACTGAATGGAATGGACATTAATTACCAATGGCACAGACTGAGCAAGCGACTGCACATAGCAAGAATATCATTTTTGAACTGATGCATATTTTAGCTCATCTCAATTTATAGAGATAGAGATGTACAGCATGGAAACAGACCCTTCGGTCCAACCTGTCGAACACCTAACTGAAGTCCATGTAGATCACATCTACTGCTCTGCCCTCATCAATGTTCTTTGTAACTTCTTTAAAAAACTCAATCAAGTTTGTGAGACATGATTTCCCACGCACAAGACCATGTTGACTATCCCTAATCAGTCCTTGCCTTTCCAAATACATGTACATCCTGTCCCTCAGGATTCCCTCCAACATGCCCACCACCGAGGTCAGGCTCACCAGTCTATAGTTCCCTGGCTTGTCCTTCTTAAACAGTGGCACCACGTTTGCCAACCTCCAGTCTTCCGACACCTCACCTGTGACTATCGATGATACAAATATCTCAGTAAGAGGCCCAGCAATCATTTCCCTAGCTTCCCACAGAGTTCTCAGGTATACCTGATCAGGTCGTGGGGATTTATCCACCTTTATACGTTTCAAGACATCCAGCACTTCCTCCTCTGTAATCTGGACATTTTGCAAGATGTCACCATCTATTTCCCTACAGTCTATATCTTCCATATCCTTTTCCACAGTAAATACTGATGCAAAATATTCATTTAGTATCTCCCCCATTTTCTGTGGTTCCACACAAAGGTCGCCTTGCTGATCTTTGAGGGGCCCTCTTCTCTCCCTAGTTGCCCTTTTGTCCTTAATATATTTGTAAAAACCCTTTGGATTCTCCTTAATTCTATTTGCCAACGCTATCTCATGTCCCCGTTTTGCCCTCCTGATTTCCCTCTTCAGTATACTCCTACTTTCTTTATACTCTAAGGGTTCACTCGATCTATCCTGTCTGAACCTGACATATGCTTCCTTCTTTTTCTTAACCAAACCCTCAATTTCTTTAGCCATCCAGCATTCCCTATACCTACCAGCCTTCCCTTTCACTCTGACAGGAATGTACTTTCTCTGGATTCTCGTTATCTCATTTCTGAAGTCTTCCCATTTTCCAGCCCTCCCTTTACCTGCGAACATCTGTCTGCAATCAGCTTTCGAAAGTTATTGGCTAATACGGTCAAAATTGGCCTTTCTCCAATTTAGAACTTCAACTTTTAGATCCGGTCTATCCTTTTTCATCACGATTTTAAAACGAATAGAATTATGGTCGCTGGCCCCAAAGTGCACCTCCACTGAAACCTCAGTCACCTGCGCTGCTTTATTTCCCAAGTGTAGGTCAAGTTTTGCACCTTCTCTAGTAGGTACATCCACATACTGAATCAGAACATTATCTTGTACGGACTTAACAAATTCCTCTCCATCTAAACCTTTTAACACTATGGCAGTCCCAGTCGATGTTTGGAAAGTTAAAATCCCCTCCCATAACTACTCTATTATTCTTACAGATAGCTGAGATCTCCTTACAAGTTTATTTCTCAATTTCCCTCTGACTATTAGGGGGTCTATAATACAATCCCAATAAGGTGATCATCCCTTTCTTATTTCTCAGTTCCACCTAAATAACTTCCCTGGATGTATTTCCGGGAATATCCTCCCTCAGCACAGCTGTAATGCTAGCCCTTATCAAAAATACCACTCCCCTTCCTCCCTTTCTATCCTTCCTGTAGCATTTGTATCCTGGAACATTAAGCTGCCAGTCCTGCCCATCCCTGAGCCATGTTTCTGTAATTGCTATGATATCCCAGTCCCATGTTCCTAACCATGCCCTGAGTTCATCTGCCTTCCCGGTTAGGCCCCTTGCATTGAAATAAATGCAGTTTAATTTATCAGTCCTACCTTGTCCCTGTCTGCCCTGACTGTTTGACTCACTTCTGTTCTCAAATGTACCCGTCTCAGATTGATCTCTTTCCTCAATATCTCCCTGGGTCCCACCCCCCCACCTTACGAGTTTAAATCCTCACAAGCAGTTGTAGCAAATCTCCCTGCCAGTATTTTAGTCCCGTTCCAATTCAGGTGTTAGCCGTCCTTCTTGTACAGGTCACTTCTACCCCAAAAGAGATTCCAATGATCCAAAAGTGTGAGTCCTTCTCCCATACACCAGCTCCTCAGCCATGCATTCATCTGCTCTATCCTCCTATTCCTGTCCTCACTAGCTCGTAGCACTGGGAGTAATCCAGACATCACTACCCTTGAGGACCTCATTTTTAAATTTCTGCCTTCAGAATCTCAATCTTTTCCCTTCCTATATTGCTGGTCCCAATGTGGACAATGACCTCTTGCTGGCCACTCTCCCCCGAGAGAACATTCTGCACCCTCTCTGAGATATCCTTGATCCTGGCACCAGGAAAACAACACACCATTCTGCTTTTTCTCTGTTGGCCACAGAAACGTCTGTCTGTACCTCGGACTACAGAATCCCCTAACACAATTGATCTCTTGGAAGCCGATGTACCCCTCATTGCATTAGAGCCAGTCTCAATACCAGAAACTGGGCTGTTTATGCTACGTTCCCCTAAGAATCCATCACCCCCTACATTTTCCAAAACAGCATACCTGTTTGAAATGGGTATATCCACAAAAGACTCCTGCCCTAGGTGCCTACCTCTCTTACCCTTCCTGGGATTAACCCATCTTTGTGATTGTACCTGAGACTTTCCCCCCTTCCTATAACTGCCATCCATCACATACTGTTGCTGTTGCAAATTCCTCATCGCTTCCATCTGTCTCTCCAACCGATCCACTCGATCTGATAAGATTCGCATCCAACAGTATTTATAGCAGCTATAATCCGCAGTAACCCTTAAACTCTCTTTAAACTCCCACATCTGACAAGAAGTACATATCACTGCAAAGGCCATTTTTGCTCCTTCACAATCTACAGATCCAGAAAATAACACCGTTTTATACCTCTACAAAACACTGCACCAGGTTTAATTCATAGCTATGGCTTATATTTTAAGCTTAATCAAGAGCCTTATCTCCAAAAACATATCAAGAAAGGACCAACTGTACTCACTTGGACAGACTTAAAACAACAATTAACTTATCTGATTCTGTGCTGTGAACTTTGCCCAAACTGGTTCCTCCATGATAAGTTGTGAAATTCACTGTTTGTTAATTTTCCCAGATGAACTCCGATGTCCAGCGACACAAATAAAAGCAAAATACTGTGGAGGCAGTAAAAAGCTAGAAAAATTCTGCAGCATCTGAGAGAGAAACAGGGTTATCTTTTTGAGTTCAAAGATTCTTCTTTAGAACTAAGAGGAACTAGAAGATGACATTTTATGTTTTTGGCAAAGGAGGAGGAGGAACAAGGAGAAAAGATGGCGAGGGTGCCCAGAGGGAAAGACAAGGGGAGGGCTAATGGCGGTTAAAAAAGGGGGGTATATAAATGAGGTCTGGAGTGGGGGGAAAACAGGACAGCTTTGCTGTCGGCAAAGCAACAAGACATGGGAAGAGGGCAATCAAAGTGCACAGACTAATGGTGTGGGAAGTGAGCAAAAGATGATCTTATCATTGTTCTGGATGGAGGAGAAGGGGTGAGGACAGAAGCACGGGAAATAGCCATGGTGGAGAGTGGCTGAGGACTGTATGACAGCACGTGCAAGAGAAAGTGAGAGAGACAGATTGCGTGAGTATGTCCCTTCAATTTCCACAATGCTAATCTCCACATTCAAAGGACCATCCGTCATCATAATCCCATCCTTCCCTCCCCTCCAATGTCAGTATTCCACAAGGACTGTTCCCTTCACAACATCGTGATCCACTCCGAACACTTCCTCACCTCCCCACTGTACCTTCACATATAATCACAGAAGGTGCAACATTTTTCCCTTTTACCTCTTCCCTCCTCACTGTCCAAGGTTCCAAACATACCTTCCAGATGGGGCAGCTGCTTATTTGTACTATGAGTCATAGAGTACGGAAACAGAACCTTCAATCCAACTAGTCGGGACGGGACGGTGGCACAGTGGTTAGCACTGCTGCCTCGCAGCGCCGGAGACCCGGGTTCAATTCCCGCCTCAGGTGACTGACTGTGTGGAGTTTGCACGTTCTCCCCGTGTCTGCGTGGGTTTCCTCCGGGTGCTCCGGTTTCCTCCCACAGTCCAAAGATGTGCAGGTTAGGTGAATTGGCCATGCTAAATTGCCCATAGTGTTAGGTAAGGGGTAGATGTAGATGTAGGGGTATGGGTGGGTTACGCTTCGGCGGGGCGGTGTGGACTTGTTAGGCCGGAGGGCCTGTTTCCACACTGTAAGTAATCTAATCTAATCTAATCTAATCCACGCTGACCATAACCTGAAACTAAACTAGCCCCACCTGTCTGCTCCTGACCCATATCCCTCCAAACCTTGCCCATCCACATACTTATCCAAATGTCTTTTAAATGTTGCATTTGTGCCCATCCACCACTTCATCAGGAAGTTCATCCCACACTCTAACCACCCTCTGTGTAAAAAAAATTAGCCCCTTGTGTCTTTTTAAAATCTCTTTCCTCTCACCTTAAAAATGTGCCCCCTAGTCTTGAAATCCCCCATCCTTGGGAAAAGGTATCCTACCATTAACTCTACCGATACCCCTCATTATTTTATAAACTTCTATAAGATCACCTCACAACCTTTGACTCTCCAGTGAAAAATGTCTCAGAAGAAGCCTCACCAATGTCCTGTAGAACCTCAACGTGATTTTCCAACTCCTATATTCAAATAACTCAGCAATGAAGGCAAGCATGCCTAAGCCTTTTTAGCCACCCCGTCTTTCTGTGACGCAAACTTCAAAGAATTATGTACCTGCACTCCAGGTCCTTCTGTTCTACAATATTAGCCAAGGCACTACCACTAATTGTACAAGCCCTACCCTTGCTTGTTGTACCAACATGCAACACCTCACATATGTCCAGATTAAACTTCATCTGGCATTTTTCAGCCCATTAACCCATTTGATTAAGATCCCATTGTAAACTTGGAAAACCTTCTTTACTGCCTACTATGCCACCAATTTTGGTGTCAACCACAACTTACTAACCACACTTTCTATGTTGTCATCCAAATCATTTATATAAGTGACAAACAAAAGAGGACCCAGAACCACTGGTGACAGGCCTCAAGTCTGCAACGCAAACCACTAACACCGTGTCTCCTGCCATTAAGCAAGCATATATCCAATTGGCAAGCTCGCCTTGAATCCCATGTGACCAAACATCACTAATTAGTTTATCATGTGGAACCTTGTGAAAGGCTTTACTAAAGTCTCACGTAAACAACATCTATTTGCGTTGCCATCAATCTTTTTGGCAACTTCCTCAAAACAATATCAAGTTTATGAAACGCGGTTTTCCTCATTCAAAACCATGCTGACTACCCCAAATCAATTTTTGCTTCTCTAAAATCCTATCTTTTATAATCACCTCCAAGAATTTACCCACAAACAAGGCGAAAGGGAGGACTGCAGATTCTGGAGATCAGAGTCAAGAGTGTGGCGCTAGAAAAGCGCAGCAGGTCAGGCAGCATCCGAGGAGCAGGAGAGTCGACGTTTCGGGCAAAAGCTGTTCAACCCACAGACGAGGTCAGACTCCTTCAAGCTATTTTACTTTATTCCCTGCTCACAATGCAGTCTCCTTTACAATGGCAAGATCAATCTCAGACTGGGTGACCACTTTGTAGAACAGCACCAGTGATAATAAGAAAGACACTGACTTATCAGCTGCTTGTCATTTCAGCAACCAACATGTTCCATGCTAACATTTCCATTCCAGGCCTGCTACAGTGTTCCAATAAAACTCAACACAGGCTGGAGAATAAGCATAGCATTTACCACACAGACATTTTATTGCTCTCAAATAGTTGACGTTGAGTGCAAGAATGCTCCTGTGTTCTCAGCCTCCCCCTCCTCCCCACCCCCATCTTGCCAGTGCCTTATTGCTTTGTTCTCACCAGCATGGAACTTTTTTCTTCTACTTTAACCTTCCATTCACATACTCTTTTACATTTCAATTTTACATGTTACATCTCAATCTCTCCTTTACAAACATCAGCATTCCCTTTGTCTGTTGCTATGAACAAATTTATTCCAACTGCTTCTCCTCCTCCCCTTTTGCTAATGGCATTAAAAAACCCATCATTTTCCAGTCCCTTTCAGGTCAGAATACAGTCATTGGACTTGAAACATTAACTCCTGTTTCGCACTCCATAGATGCTACAAGACTTGCTGAGTCGCTCCAGCATTACCATTTTTATTTCAAAATAAGTAGGGTGGGTGAAAGGTATCTTTTTACTGGATGGCACTTGTGTGCATTTCTCATGGGAATCGACGGAGAGTCAGAGATATACAGCACGGAAACAGAACCTTCAGTCCAACTCATACATGCCGACCAGATATCCCAACCCAATCTGGTCCCACCTGCCAGCACCTGGCCCATATCCCTCCAAACCCTTCCTATTCATATACCCATCCAGATGCCTTTTAAATGTTGCAATTGTACTCTCCTCACAACTTCCTCTGGCAGCCTATTCAACATACGTACCATCCTCTGCATGAAAATGTTGCCCCTTAGTTCTCTTTTATATCTTTCCCCTCTCACCCTAAACCTACGCCCTCTAGTTCTGGACTCCTCCACCCCAGGGAAAATACCTTGTCTATTTACCCTATCCACGCCCCTTATGATTTTATAAACCTCGAAAGGTCACCCCTTAGCCTCTGACACTCCGGGAAAACAGTCCCAGCCTATTCAACCTCTCCCGATAGGTACGTCCACATACCGAATTGGAAAATTTTCTTGTACACACTTAAATCCTTCTCCATCTAAACCCTTAACATTATGCCAGTCCCAGTCTATGTTTGGAAAGTTAAAATCCCCTACCATAACCACCCTATTACTCTTACAGATAACTGAGATCTCCTTACAAATTTATTTCTCAATTTCCCTCTGACTATTAGGGGGTCTATAATACAATCCCAATAAGGTGATCATCCCTTTCTTATTTCTCAGTTCAACCCAAATAACTTCTCTGGATGTATTTCCAGGATTATCCACCCTCAGTACAGCTGTAATGCTATCCCTTATCAAAAACGCCACTCTCCTCCTCTCTTGCCTCCCTTTCTGTCCTTCCTGTAACAATTGTATCCTGAAACATTAAGCTGCCAGTCCTGTCCATCCCTGAGCCATGTTTCTGTAATTGCTATGATATCCCAGTCCCATGTTCCTAACCATGCCCTGAGTTCATCTGCCTTCCCTGTTAGGCTTCTTGCATTGAAATAAATGCCGTTTAACTTATCAGTCCGACCTTGTTCTCTGCTTTGTCCCTGCCTGCCCTGACTGTTTTACTTGCTTCTTTTCCCAACTGTACCAGTCTCAGATTGATCTCTTTCCTCACTATCTCCCTGGGTCCCACCACCCCCACCTTACTAGTTTAAATCCTCCCGAGCAGCTCGAGCAAATCTCCCTGTCAGTATATTAGTCCCCTTCCAATTCAGGTGTTATCCGTCCTTCTTGTACAGGTCACTTCTACCCCAGAAGAGATTCCAATGATCCAAATATGTGAATCCTTCTCCCATACACCAGCTCCTCAGCCATGCAGTCATCTGCTCTATCCTCCTATTCCTGCCCTCGCTAGCTCGCAGCACTGGAAGTAATCTAGATATTACTACTCTCAAGGACCTCCTTTTTAAATTCCTGCTTAACACTCTATATTCTCCCTTCAGAATCTCATCCTTTTCCTTTCCTATGTCGTTGGTTCTGATGTGTACAATGACCGCTTGCTGGGCCCTCTCCCTCTTGAGAACATTCTGCACCCTCTCTGAGACATCCTTGATCCTGGCACCAGGGAAGCAACACGCCATTTTGATTTTTCGCTGCTGGCCACAGAAACGTCTGTCTGTGCCTCGCACTAGAGAGTCCCCGAACACAATTGATCCATTAGAACCCAACAAACCCCTCATTGCAATCGAGCCAGTCTCAATACCAGAAACATGCCTGTTCGTGCTCCATTCCTCGGAGAATCCATCACCCCCTACATTTTCAAAAACAGCATACTCGTTTGAAATGAGGATAGCCACAGAAGACTCCTGCACTACCTGCCCACCTCTCTTACCTTTCGTCGAGTTAACCTATGTGACTGTATCTGCGACTTTTCTCCCTTCCTCTAGCTGCCATCCATCACATCCCCTTACGCTTGTAAATTCCTCATTGCCTCTAACTGTCGCTCCATCCGATCTGATAGGATTCGCAACCAACGGCATTTATTTCAGATATAATCCTCATAACATGCAAACTCTCCCTAAACTCCCACATCGACAAGAAGAGCATATCACTCTACTGAGGACCATTTTTGCTTCTTTCAGTCTACAGACCCAGAATACAGCCCCATCTTATTCCTCTACGAAACACTGCTCCAGGCTAACTTAATACTTATGGCTTATATTTTTAAGTTTAGTCAAGAGACATATCTCAATAAACATAATTAAAAAGAACCCACTCCTTTCACTACTGCAGACTTACAGCAAGGCCTCAAGGCCATGCTTAAAACTATTCACTTATCAGTCTGTGCTGTGACCTCTCCCAAACAGGTTCTTCCAAGATTACTTGAGAATTTCACTGTTTTTTTTAATTTTCCCAGATGCACTCCGATGTCCAGCGATCCACGAATTAAACAACAAAGGCAGTAACTGCACAGGTTCACTGCTGTGTCAGTTAGCAGTGTGGGTTTCTTTCTCACTCTCTGTTTCTCACACTCTCTCTCTTTCTCCCTCCTGCACTGACCTCACCATGCGCTACCTTTGTCTGTTCCTCTCCCTTTTAAAAGTGCAATTGTTTTCACATTTTTTTTCTCTAGAAGTTCCAAAACAATGCAACAACATATAAAACAGTAATTGCTGCTTCTGGATTTTGAGGAAATCACCTCCAACAGCTAAAATACATCAACAAAAAAAGGAGTAGCCTGTTATAGCCAGAAATTTTTCCTGTCCTCCATCTTGTCTTCTCAATTCAATAGACCTAATTAACATTCAATTAAACATTTGCATATTATAGTGAACACACTGCAGTGTTTTTAAGGATAGACGATATATGAAGGAGCAAACAGTCATCTCGAATCACTGGAGGTCCAAAAAAAGAGTCAGAGGGGCCATTTAGCCCCTTGACCCTGTCATTCTAAGTCATGGCTGATCGTTTACCTCAATGCCATATCCCTTGATTTCTTTTTAGATTAGATTCCCTACATTGTGGAAACAGGCCCTTTGGCCCAACAAGTCCACACCGACCCTCCGAAGACTAACCCACACAGACCCATTTCCCTCTGACTAATGTACCGATCACCATGGGAAACCTAGCACGGCCAATTCACCTGACCAGCGCATCGTTGGACTGTGGGAGGAAACCCACACAGACATGGGAAGAATATGCAAGCTCCACACAGACAGTCGCCCGAGGCTGGAATTGAACCTGGGTCCCTGGCACTGTGAGGCAGCAGTGCTAACCAATGAGCCACCCTGCTCCCCATGTCATGACCATAATCAGATCTCAGCCTTAAAATGACTTTTGATTTTATTGACCCTATCTGTTTCCAGATTGTGCAACACAAATTTTGCTGTGTAATATTGTCCACCTTCAAAACTCTGTAAAACCATCGTTGTATCTCTCATCAGTGCAGAAAATTCCATAGAATTCATTACACTATATGAATAAAACCGCCCTTATCTCAGTCTTAAATAGCTTGCTATTTATTCTGAAACTGTGCCCCATGGTTGTAGATCCCAAAGCCAGGGGAAACATCCATCTTCAAACATACCCATCTCGTGAGCAATACCTGCTGCATTCAAACATAGATCAAAATCTCACAAGGTCAGAAATGTTCAAAAATTCACACTTACACATCAGCATTTTGTGTAGTAGAATAACATAAGGTACATCACCTTTAGAGGGTAAGACCAAGTCCCTGACTGAGGTAAGGAGAGATATGAACATGCAGAGCCAGTCAGGCAGCATCTGAGGAGCAGGAGAGTCAACATTCCGAGCATAAGCTTTTCACCAGAAATTCTTATGCGCGAAGCATAGACTCTCCCGCTCCTCAGATGTTGCCTGACTGGCTGTGCTTTACCTTTTGACTCTGATCGCCAGCATCTGCTATCCTCACTTTCACCTAGACATATATAATATAAAGTTAGCTTCATAAAGATTTTGAAGACAAAGAATATGACACAGCAAAATTTGTTTTGCACAGTCTGCATATAGATAGGGTCAATATATCAAAAGTACTGGTTAATGGAAGGAATACCATTCAACTCTACTTTAATGAACAAGGCAGAGAGAGGTTTATTGGTTCTAGCAGGAATTAAACTCAAAGCTGCTACGGTTACAGTGCAAAAGCAATGACATATGGCTGCTGTCTCAGAAAGCCACTAATAGTTTCAGTTTTCACTAACAGTACAAACCTAAGTCATTGCTCCAAATCATATTATGGGTCTGATAGAATACAATTTTGGAAATTAAATAAGAAAAGATTGCCTTATCACATATATGTTAGCAAACTTCAGTCTCCAGTTGAAGACAATCTTGGGGGGATATTGGAGATTTCCATTGGTAAAGCATTCTGGTTAGTGCTCACAGCGTGTTCCGAATCCAGCCTTGGGTAACTGTCTGTGTGGAGTTTGCACATTCTCCCCATATCTGCATGGGTTTTCTCTGGGTGCTCTGGTTTCTTCCCACAGTCCAAAGACATTCAGACTAGGTGGATTGGCTATGCTAAATTGCCTGTAATATCCAGGAATGTGCAGGCTAGATGGATTAGCCAATGGGAAATGCAGAGTTATGGGGATAGGACAGGAGGGTGGGTCTAGATGGGGATGCTCTTTGGAGGACCGGTGTGGACTTGATGGGCCAAATGGCTTGCTTCTGCACTTAATGATTCCATATTATAAGGTGCAGTGCCAGACAATGTTAATCTCCTCATTGTTAGGATGAGATGGCCAGAGTATTATAATATAGGTGAAGATCCTCACAGACAACAGAAAAGCAAAAGGACGTAAAAAGAGATGCAAGATTGACAAAATGAGCATTATTCAAGCATTGGACAGATTGTAAGCCAAGGGACGCAGAGCTAGAGTGTATTGGCAACTGTTTAGGTTCAAGCAGCGCATGTGCACACATGTAAAATTGTGGAAGTTGGTGGGCTGAGCAGTAAAAGTGTGAAGTGGGGGAGGGAGGGTATTTGGCAAATAAGATTTAGGCCATATCAGTACTTACTCCCAACACAAACAGAAGTTCTAATTCCACATCCTTTTGCTGCTTCCTTATCCCAAGTTGTAAGCATGGTCTCCAGCACATTCTCTCTTAAGCGCTATCAGGTTCACTTTTGAAAGGCATATTTAAATCAGCCATCAATTTCAGTTTCAGGCTGTGACCTGATCTCAGCACACCAAGACTGGCTCTCCTCCAATCAAATATTTTTGAATCTTGATTGTGTCTTGGCCTTTCCATAGCTAGCCTAAATTTTATGATATGATCACTGTCCCCAAATTTTCCTCCACTGACTCTAAGTACTTTCTGATTGTCCAGAACCAGCAATGCCTTTTTTGTTACAAGGCAGAAACATACTGATCCACAAAATTCACACTTTAGAAACTCTCTCCACTCTGCACTTTATATTATCTGGTCTACAGGTGAATGATTGAAGTATTTCATTAACTTACAGAAGGATAAAAAAAAGTGACGAAGTGCAAATTAGCTTCTCTGTACTTTCCCCAACCACTCAGAGTCATAGCACCGGAAACTAGATGAAGGATTCAGGCACTGATGAAAGAGTCTTTAGTGGCTCAGGGGTTAGCATTGCTGCCTCACAGCACCAGAGACCTGGGTTTGATTCCACCCTCAGGCAACCGTCTGTGTGGAGTTTGCACATTATCCTCGTGGGTTTCCTCCCACATGTTAGGTGGATTGACCATGCTAAATTGTTCAGAGATGTGCAGGTTAGCTGAGTTAGCCATGTCCCTTACAGGGACGGAGGAGGAGGGTCGGTGTGGACTCAATGAACCCAATGCCTTGCTTCTACAATGTAGGGATTGTGAGATATGATTATTACAGAGACCAGCTCGAGGCCTGCCTGCATGGCACAACTATGATGCTCTGGCGATTACAGAGACCCTGGCTCAGAAAGAAAAAGACAGGGCTGGGTCCTAAATATTCCTGTACAGCAGGCTTTCAGGAAAGATAGAGAAGTAAAGAAAGCACGGGATGGTGAGTTATTGATCTGGTGGGAGGTTACAGTGCTGCAGAGGGAGGGAGGGATGGTGAGTGGATGCCCTACAGGGGTCAAGGACACCATCCATCTGCTTGTCCAGTGGCTGACACCGTGGGCCCCGCAGGAGCCCGGGGCTCGAGGTAGCTGCAGCACCGACACCCCCGCCCGCCCGCCCGCCACCCACAGGGACGCTCAGAACCGCCAAGGCAGCCGTGGCGTCGGTGCTCAGGCCCTGGTCCAGGTGCAGGCCTCGCTCCCCTCCCCTCAGGCCGGGCCCGCGTTCACACTCACACGCCTGGATCAGCTCCTCGAAGGCCTGACGCTGCAGCCGGTCCCGGAGCCGCAGCTGCTCGCTGATGTTTCTCCTCCAGCCCTGCGCCGCCGCTGCCATCTCTCGCTCTCTCCGGCCGAAGCCGCGCTCCGCGCTCGCTCTCCCCTCCCGCTCCGGGACCAGCGATGGTGCCTCTCACTAACGCGGCCTACTGAAGCTGCACATGCGCAGACATGAAGGATGGGCCATGCCCCCATAGCTGCGCCGCCATGTTTGATAAAGTCACCAGTTGCCATATTTGATCAAGGCACCGCCAGCTTCAGCCCCAGTGTTTACCCTGCCTCTATTCACAGATGTGGAGGTGCTCGTGTTGGATCGGGGTGGTCAAAATTAAAAATCATACAACACCAGGTTATAATCCAACAGATTTATTTGAAAGCTTTCACTTTCAAGCTTTCAAATAAATCTGTTAGATTATAACCTGGTGTTGTGTGATTTTAATTTTGTCCACAGAATTACACAGCGCCTCTATTTGAGATCCACATTGAGTTTCCTCCCACTTCACTGACCTGTTACTCCCTCACGGTAAATTTGGATTCCTCTTCATTATAACAGGGTTAGAGATCAGCTGTGGCACAGTTAGTAGCACTCTTTTTCTGAATCAAGTCCCACTTGAGGGCTTGAGCACAAAGAAAAATCATTACTTTTCGTGCAGTACAGTTGGAGCTATCATCACATAGCTGACACCTTCGACCAAAGTGTCATTAGCCTCCTTGAATTGATGCAGAAGCTCCTATGTACAAGTACGTTTCAAAGGCAATTATTCCTTTTGAGTGTGCCATACATAGACCTTAATCAAGATCGCAAAGATATGATTTCTCAGATTTTGAATGCATATTGATTCACGGTTTTCCAACTTCAGCACAGTGATTACACTTCAGAAAGAATAGAGAGAAAGTGTTTTTGAGATATTCAGTTGTCCTGAAAAGATTTCTATAACTACAGGTATTTAGTTTTAATGCTATCTACCATGGCAGTGTTTAAAATTGCCCACAACTCTATGCAAAACATTTGCTCTTAAATTATTTACCTGATCTGTCAGTAACTCTACTCTAAGCTGCCTCATCTGGGACTCAGTTGCAACATGATAAATATTAGGTGGATATAAGTTCTTCAATTCATTTACATTCACTTGGACAATGTGGGATGAGGTCAAGTCACTGAGGTTGGGCTTGAACCCATAACTTTCCAACGGAGCCAAAAAAACAATGCTTTTTCTTAATTATCAAATGCATGAAGTGGCTTACTTTCACACTACACTGGAGATGTGTCAGGTTACTGTACTTAGGTAACCAGGAGCCATTAACAATAAAGACAATTACTAACAAAATAAACTTAATATGCATTTTCACTATGGAATATTCTCTTCATTTGCTCCTTATCTATGATTTAATGATAAATTCACAAACAATACTGTGCTCCTGAGTAAAGAAAAGCCAATACTTGCCTTAACTGAAGTACACTCTATGCAATAATCATTCAATTTGTTGAGGGATATTTCTATGTAACTGTTTTCAATCCAAAATGTCAACTAAGTAATTCCTGAATTTACCTTACTAGACCTTCCAATTCCTGCCCTTGGCCTGACATTATAGCTGAGCCAATATCTTCAATACATCGGATTATATCTAACCAGACTTACCATTCTAACCTCTAATCCTGTTGCTGATCAGACATTTATCCAGCTTTTCAACACCTGTGAATCAACACTTCATTAGTGGCATATCACACAAACCCATGATCCCAAGAAGAAGTCTTTTCTCATATATGTTTATGCTCCACACAAGCCTCCTTCATCGAATTATATTGGCAAACCCTATTCCTTTCTCCCTAATGCATTTATCTTGATTCTCCTTAAGGCACCTATGCAAAGAGACTTAAATACTCCATATGGTATCAAATTCCACGTTCTATCCACTTTCTGTGTAGAGATTCCTCCTGAATTCCAAACTGGATTTTAGTGACTCTCAAATTTATGATCCCAAAGTTTGGATTTCCCCAACAAGTGGAAACATTTTAAAAGTTATCTACTGACCTTTGACCATCTATTAGATCATCTCTCAATTTTCTCATTTTGCTAGAATATTACAAAAGAACATAATTATCAGGAGAAACAAACAGATTTGCTCTCTCTGTTCAGTTTTCCTGATAATTAGTCCTTTTAGCATTGAGAAACCAGGAGCATGTCTCCTCCCTATAATGACATAAAAACATAAAAGATGAACAGAGCTGAAAACTAGTCATTTGCACACATCCAGCATGAACAATATTATACATGCATAGAATCTAGACATGTTTAAGCAGGCCATTCAACCCATCAAGTCCACACTGACCCTCCAAAGATCACCCAGACTTACCCCCCTACCCTATCCCCATAACCCCACATTTACCATAGTTAAACCACTTAGCCTACACGTCCCTGGACACTATTGGTAATTTAGCCTGGCCAATCCATTTAACCTGCATATCTTTTGACTATGGCAGGAAACCAGGGATGCAGACACAGAGAATGTGCAAACTCCAAACAGCCACCCCAGGGTGGAATTGAACCTAGGTCCCTGGCACTGTGAGGCAGCAAGGCTAACCACTGAGGCACCGTGCTGCTACATGCCCACTGCAAAAGTCTTTGTAAATCAAATTGATAATTACAACAGCAATTATTGCTAGTGTCATTTCTGGAATGTGCAGTGATCAGGTCAGTATCCTCAATCACCAGTTGTGTCAGCAGCATTATTTTATATCTGTTGACATGATGGTAAGTGATTACATTATTGGTCAACCGTTAGAATTTATTGAGAGCAAGAGCCCATCAAATATTTTCACCATGCAAACACATTAATTCAACCATATTGGCATGATTCCAGTATGTGAGACTGACAGTAATGTGCACAAATAAAAGCTTTTTAAAAAAAATCAGGACATAGATAGTACTTATAACCAATATTTTCCAGCAAGTGTTAATGTGCACTTTAACGTTAATGTCAGTGTGTATTTTTTTCATAATGGGGGCATGTTTCCAGTCGATGTTGGTAAAAGTTATTGTAATTATCTGGATAGCCTGCTCGTGCATCATCCAAGTGGCCATTTTAATTCAAAGACATACAGTAAATGGCGACTAGCTACTTCAATACAATCACATTCTAATTGGATGTTACAGGTCTGAACTATCTTCTGGTCATAAAAGGTTTACAGCTGAACTGTGCTGCCAGGCCAATAAAGATCTGTAACAGATATTTGCCATGACTGGAGGTCCCTCACAATTTTCATTTTTCTGATTCAACAGAACCCGTCACAGCTCTGGAACCCATTTTACATTTATCTGGATATCAGCTGAGGGTTCAACAACACTTTTTTATTTCGATTTCAGGAATAATTTGAAAGTATTAGTGTAAGCTTAACACTCAGCTGCTGTTTATCTGTTAACTTGCACCTATATAAGTTAGCCCCTTGTAATTAACTCAAATTGCAGCTTCGCCTGAAATTACAGAAGGTCTTTTTCTGCCAAATACTTGAGACCAATACGTAGCTCACTAAAACAACTGCTCATCTTGCTGCACATTAACTCATTCATTTCATGCGCAAAGTTATAAGTTTCAATTTGTTGTGTGTTGGACAGTAATTAGCTGATTGTTGCTGTGAGTGTGAATGTAAGTACTGTATAGGAGGAAACCTAAACTGCACCCCTGGCTGGGGACCCTCTGCACAAATATGGCTTATTAGGTCCATCCAAAAGATGCCTGTGAGGCATCAGTTTCTAAGAGCAACAAGTCTGTCAACCAAATAGCCAATACTACTTCACTTACACAGGAATGTACGAATGGACAGAGGAGCAGGTCGTTGGCTCCTCAACCCTGCTTTACCATTCAATAAGATGGAATGATCTGGTTGTGGCCTCAACTCTATTCTAGTGCTTAACCCCATACTCTTTGACTTCCTTATTTGTAAAACAAAATCTATCAAATTCTGTCTTAAAAATATTCAACGACAATGTCTCTAACACTGTACTCTCTGGGAAGACAATTCCACAGACCCTTGACTATCACCAAAAAAAACTTCCCTCTAAAATGGGAGACCCCTTTATTTTTAATCTGTGTCACCAAGTACTTGTCTTTGCCACAAGGAGATACATGCTTTCATTATCCACTTTATCGAGTCCTCTCAGGATCTCATAGGTTTCAATAATGTCAGCTCTCATTCTTCCAAATTCCAGTGGATACGGGCTCAATGTATCCAATGTTTCCATGTCCCAGCAATCAGCTGAGTACCAACTCTGAACTGCTTGTAATACCATTATGTAACACCACCAAAACTGTATGCTGTACTTTTGATGTGATCTCATCAATAACCTATATAACTGTAGCAAAACTCCCCTACTTTTATATTCCATTCCTCTTGAAACAAATGACACGTTACATTTGTTTTCCTAATCATTTATTGTACCCATATACTAACGTTTAGGGATATTTGTGTCAGAATACCAGATCCTTCCGTACAGCATAGTTCTGCAATCTTCCCCTATTTAAATAATATGCCTTTTTAATTCTTCCTGCCAAAGTGGATACTTTCATATTTTCTCATGTTATACTTGGCCAAATTGTTGCCAACTCACTTGACTAACTTACATCCCACACAAAATCGTTATGTTGTCATCAAAGCTTACTTTCCTACATATCTTGTGTCATCAGCAAATTTAGCAACAAGATACATTTGGTCCTGTCATCCAAATTATATATAAATAAGTTGTCAGGAGTTGATGCTCCTCTCACATACATCTTGCCATCCTGACATTTCCTGTTAGCTAACCAATCGTCTACCCATGCTAATGTCATCCCCTACAGCAGAAGCTCTTATTTTGTCTTGTGTAGCAATAACACTTGCCATACTAATAGCTTCATTTGTTTAAATGGTTTTGGAATCAATGTTAAACCTCCCACTGTTTGAAGTCAGAATCTTACTTCCTCAGCACCAACAGTTCTACACCAACACTAACACGGAGATCATAAAGAACATGTGGTTTACGGCAGGATTAAAACACTGCACTACTTTATTGTGTGAAGTGGAAACAGCATCAAACATGAAGTTATACAGTGCAGTTTGCTTCACACCAGTCGAGACTGTTCTACATACACTATGGTATAATACTGTCAATGTGTCAGCCCTTATAAGGGTGAACTGATCCATTTAAGTTGCAGTTGTGGTGCTTTTCAATTTAACATAATATCTGGCAGTTAACACACGCAATACAGTCTTTGGTACTGAATTGATCATCACTTTTACGCCCTTACAAACATTAAACCCAGCCAGCTTAGTGATTTAATTGTACTAAATGCTAAAATGTAGCCTCCACTGGACTCAGTTACTTCTTTATTATTGTAAGTATAAAAAAAGGCTTCTCTAAATAAATTAGCAGAGTTTTGTTTTCTATAATAGTACAACTTTTTTTATATTCTGACTACTGTGCAGTATACAATGTGTCTCAGATAAATATATAAAAACATTTGAGAAATCAATTCAGTCAGAAAACAGAAAGCATTAGAGATAAACAACAGATCAGTGAAGTATCTTCCAGATGTTGATGTTGTGGTTGGAATCAAACAACAATTTGCACTCAGAGAGTCATTAAAGTAGTATAAGGTCCAAAGTTGGTTCACAGAAGAATAACCAAACAAATTTTATGCTAAGCCAAGCAAACAGGTAGGGGTATTAAGATTCGTGGCAATCAGAGAGGTAGGTATTAAGAAATGTCTTAAATAGGAGGGCAGAGACAGAGGTCTGGGGAAAGAGCTTGGGACCTTGGCGTCTGAAGGCACAGCCACCCATCAAAATGAAACACTTCACAAGACCCTGCTCTCTTGGCCTCCTGATTTTTAAGTTCCAAGAAAGGTCCATTAGAGGGTTAATCTTAACAGGTACAATTTCAGCATTTTTCAGTTTCATTTCTTTTTAAAAAAAAACTTTCTTTGCATCATCAGCAAGACCCTAATGTCTACCTCAAGAAAGTTGCCACTGCAGTCTGCATGTCCCGTAGCATGCACAGCATTGGCTCGTAAACTCCTGACGGTCCTTGCAGTTGAAGCCAGTTTCCCAGCTTGCTCACACACTCTAACACCTCGTTCTTGGTGATGACAGGGGCTATGCTTGGTGACCTTCTGTCAACCTCACGCTCTTGCACTTTGATCTCCAGGCGGGGCCTCTTGGTTGTCACACAACTGTCCTCAGATTTGGGCTGCAGGCCAGGAGGCTCCTCCTGTTTTGCTGGGAGCAAGCGAGGACAGAAATTAGCTAAGTCAAGGTCGCCTCCGGGGAGTCTGGGACCCAGACAGATTGCATGCTTTTTCAACTTGTCTCCATGGTGTGAGTCAGCACAGGGAGTCTGCTCCATGCCCCCATAGGCTCGATACAGCATTTGGATTGCATTGAGCAAGGTCACATTGTGGCCAATATCAGTGACTCTGGCCTCGGCTTCAGGTCTCTCAGGAGTCAGCCCATTTGCCACAGAGCCATCACAATCGTGCCGCTCATTGGAGTCCTTCTTAAAGACAATGTTGTTCCGAGCTTTCCATCGCGAGAGCCATCCATCAGTTGGCTCAAAGTCATTGTGATGTAGCTCCTCCGCAAACTCCTTGGCCTTTGTCTTTAGCATGGGGCCAGAGATGCGGACTCCTTCAGCCACAGCATGCTGGAACCACAAGAGAAGAGCATCCTCTACCTCAATGTCCTTCCCCTTCCTTTTCCTCTTGCGGTTGGGATTGGCGTTCTGTCGCCATTCTTCCAGGATCCTCTCCCTGTTCTGGCTGATGCGTCCCACCTGGCTCTTGGAGATGTTGAACATCTTGGCCACCGAGGCATAGGAGACCTTTGGGCCTTGCAGAGCCATGACAACCTTCACCTTCTCAGCAAGCGGCAGATCCGTGCGCTTGTGATTCGTCGGCATCATGGGCAAGGTTCCAATTCCTCCCAGGAGGATAAATGGTCTGCTACAAAAAGAAGCAGCAATGAGATTTTGTACAGTGAATGAGTACCTGGATAATGACAAAAATAGTAAGGCCTAAATTACACAAACAAGAACGGATTTTGGATACATTGCAAGAAACAATTGGCATGAGGCAAACTAACAGCAAGGAGGGGTGTAGTGATAATTACACCAGACTCATTGTCCAAAAACCCAGGCTAATGTGTTCTGAGGACACGTTGACGTTTAAGTTCAGTAAAATCTGGAATTAAAATTGGTCTGATAGCGGCCATTGTCGATTGTTATAAACATCCCATCTGGTTCACGAAAGAAGAAAATCTGCCATCCTTACCCTACATGTGACTCCAAACCCACAGCCAATGTGCTTGACTCTTAATTGCTCATGAGATTTCCTGTCTTACCAGTTGCTTACTGTCTCAGACTCTGGTATACCAAGCTGCTAGGCTATAAAGTACTGGCTTCAGCAAGGAATCAATAGACTAGAAATAGAGAAAATTGCTGAAAATACCTAGCAGGTCAGGGCATCTGTGGAGAGAAAAACAGGGTTAACCTTTCAAGTCAGGGCCTTTCATGATGACCTGCTGAATATTTCCAAGAATTTTCATGTCTTCATTTCAGCTGTGCAGCATCTACTGGATTCTGCTTTTCATTCAATGGACCACCAGTGGTTCAGCCAGACTACCATTTGCTCCAATCTATATCAGAAGCCAAACTGGCAAGCGAAGACTCACAAAACAAGTAACAACAACCAAAGAGTACAGAAAAGTTAAAACAGGAAGTCTTGATTAGCTGGCACTGAAGTGTTTTAAAGGATAAAAACAATTCAATGTTTTCTGAGATCCTGGGAATGAATGAGTAAGAGTAGTTGCCAGTGTAAATTCTATATCCATTGCGTTTACTATATCCAGGAAGAGAGCACTTAGTGGGCTTTCCCTTGAGCACAAACAAAAGAAAATAATAAGGAAACAGTAATAAAAACAAAGCAGTGGAGAAACTCAGCAGGAATGGAACGAGTATCTGCAGTGGTTTGCTTTTAATAAGGAAATGGAGGTGTATGCCTGTAAATGTTTCACTCTTCAAATAAATATAAGAGTAAGTAAATAGTACCTCCAATATTATCCATCACCAATTAGTTTTTAGAATAAAAATACTAAGCTCAGAATACTAAGCTGAATTCTGGGCAGTGAGAATCAGACAGAAGCAAGATCATGTGAAGTTGCGGATTTCAATCAAAAATGAACAAAGAATTCAAGTTCAAAGGAGATCTGAACATCATTGCATTGTTCAGGGACAGGACAGGAAGGAAAGGAACAAAGAGATGGGAAGCTGCAGTTGAGAGAAAAATAACATATCAAATTCACAGAATCTCAGCATAGAAACAGGTATTTGGCCTAACAGGTGAAACTGGTTCATGCCATCATCATCGCACTCTATAGATAACGAAGTTCCTTCATCTTGTATTCTGTTCAGGAATGCAGGAGAAATTTTAGAAGATCAGAGATTAGGACTCAAGCCTTAAACAGCATGGGCTTTGTTGAGCTAAAAGGTATCAAGCAGAAAGGATCTGGTTTATTTTACAAAAGAGGAAAGTGAGCTCCATACTTTAGCAACAGACAAGATAGTGAGGCCAACAGTGTGAACTCAGGACAGTGCCTCAAAGGGAAGGGGAACTGTGGGCTTGTGGCAGATATTGAAAGACTTCATCTTTTAAATATGGGAAGAAACAAAATTATGAAGTGATTGACTAATTACAACATAGTGAGTCAGCCATCAGACTGAGAGGGATGGAAAATACAAAATTTTAGCAATTGCTTATCTCCCGACTTATTTTACTTTTTACATGACAGCAGTAAAGCAAGTGCAATTGAATTGTAGCATTTACCTGGATTCCTTTTCATTCTCTGTACTCAGCCTGTTTGTGTCCTGTGTTTTCTCACTCATCCACCGTGTGATTAGCTCACGGTTCTTATCAGCCATCTTCTGCAGTCGTTCTTCAAGGGTGCTGAATGTGATGTGGAGAGTGTTGTATTCATTTTTCAGTATGTGATTGGCTCGCTCCAAGTCCTGCAGGTTAGTCCGCAGCTCCTGGCATTCCACCTCCAGCCTCTTAATCCGTTTGTGGTACTCCACCATTCTGAAACACAGCAGGATGCAAAGTGCAGGTTTACTTGGGTAATTTACACAGATTGCATATGTTCAGCAGGTGGATATGTCTCACAATTACATTGGACGACAGGGAGGCTATAAAAATGGGGTAAAGATACAGAATATCTCTGAGAGTGAGAGTGGATTTATCTGTGATGGCCATTATTGTCCCAGAGCTCACAATCACAACATTTCACCACATGACCCCACTTGGGGTCCTGATCTCCACCTTAGGAAGATCTGGCTGGAAGAAACTTAATAACACATCCGATTTCAGGAGTAAGAGAAAATATAGGTGTAGGGAAACAGTAAGAACAAGGTTCATCCATTTGAATGTAAGACCACAAGATGTTAAAGACAGAGTTATCTCCTTCAATTTGAAGCTATGTTTCTAGCATACACTGCATATTCCAACTTTCCTCTAGCCCTTCAATAAGTGAACCTCCAAATTTCCTAATTTATAAAATCCAATCTGCCATTGTTGGTCTAAGTGATTCTGACTGAATATATCAAAACAAAAATCAGAAACAATCCAATGTGTGAAAAAAGCAGAGAGCTTCTGCCATTGAAGGATTTCAAATGAAGGCACGTAATTATAAGATTAAATGCAAAAGATTTACAGCAGAGTCAAGGACACAGTTTAAAAATGAATCATGGGTTGCAGGATTGCACTATCATAGAGAGAGATATTCTCTTTCAGTTCAATGCAAACATCTGCTCAATTGCAGGCAGATGGGCATCTAAATATCCTCTCTTCAAATCTAAAATGAGTCTGACTCTAATTTGCCCACTAACGATCCAGTGGTCTTGGTCCACATAGGTACCAACAACATAGATAAAACTAGGCCAGAGGTTCTGCTAAGGGAGTATGAACAGTTGGGAGTTAAATTCAAAAGCAGAACCAAAAACGTAATAATCTCTGGATTACTACCTGAGCCATAAGCTAATTGGCACAGGACCAATAAGGTTAAGCATGGCTCAAAGATTGGGATGGGAGAAATGGGTTTGAATTCATGGGACATTGGTACCAGTACTGGGGAGGAAGGGGCCTGTTCTGATGAGACGGTTTTCACCTGAACTGTACTGGGACCAGGGTTCTAGAGAATCATATAACTAGGGCTGTAGGCAGGGCTTTAAACTCAATGGTGGTGGTAGTAAGGGGCAGTGGGGACAGCTCAGTTCTAAGGGAAATTAGAAAACCTGAATTAAAGGAGGTAAGAGTGCAGAACTCAGGAGAGGTTATTAAAATCTCCAGGCCAGAGTGTATGGGAAGGGTTAGTAACCAAACTTCAAGCACACTGGACAAACAAATAACAATGAGAAAAGGGAAGGTTAATACAGGACTGAAGGTGTTGTACCTGAATGCACGCAGTATTAGGAATAAGTTAAATGAACTTGTGACACAGATTGAAATTGGCAGTCATGATGTGGTGGGCTTCATGGAGATTTGGCTGCAAGGGGATCAGAATTAGGAGCTGAATATTCAAGGATGTACATCCTATCAAAAAGATAGGCAGGTGCGAAGAGGGGGTGGGGTTGCCTTATTAGTAAGAACTGAAATTAAATCAATGGTAAGAAATGAAGTAGAGTCAAATGGTGCAGATTGTGTGGGGGTAGAATTGAGGAACTGCAAAAGGTAAAAAAAAAACATAGCTGGAGTTATGTACAGGCTTCCAAATAGTACTCAGAGCTGCAGCACAATATATACCAATAGATATAAAAGATGTGTAGGAAAGGTAAAGTTAAAGTAAGAGTGATCATGGGGGATTTCAATATGCAAGTGGACTGGGAAAATCAGGTTGGCAGTGGATTGCAAGAAAAGGAATTTGTGGAATGTCTACAAGATGGATTTTTGAAGCAGCTTGTGGTGGAGCCCAATAAGGAACACGCAATATTAGATATAGTGCTGTGCAATGAGGCTGACTTGATAAGGGAGCTTAAGGAGCACCTTAAGAGGCAGTGATCATAATATGATTGAATTACTCTGCAATTTGAGAGAGAGAGAGAGAGAAAATAGAATCAGAGATAATGGTATTTCAGCCGAATGAAGGCAAATACAGAGGCATGCAGGAGGAAGTGGATAGAAAAGACTGGGAGAGGAGCCTAGCAGCAAAGCCATAGCAATGGTAGGAGTTTCTGGGAGTAATTCAGGAGACACACCAGAGATTCATCCCGACGAAAAAGCAGCATGGTACAGGGAGGATGAGGCAACCATGACTGACTATGGAAGTTAGGGATAGCATAAAAGCAAAATAGAAAGCATATAATGTGGAAAAGGACAGTGGGAAACTAGAGGATTGGGAAGCTTACAAAGACGGACAGAGAGCAACAGAAAAAAGAAATAAGGGAGAAGGTTAAATATGAGGGCAAGCTAGCCAGTAATTTAAAGGAAGACTAGGAGTTTCTTTCAATATATATAAAGGGCAAAAGAGAGACAAAAGTGAACATTGGACCAACGAAAAATGACGCTGGGGAGATTGTGGAGATAATAGGGTCCTTTTCAGGATGACAGCTGGTGACAAGTGGTGTTCCGTAAAGGTTCAGTGTTGGGACCACAACTTTTCACTTTATACATTAACAATCTAGCTAAAGGAGCTAAGGACATTCTGGCTATGTTTGCAGATGATGCAAAGATAGGTAGAGGGACAGGTAGCATTGAGGAGGTGGGGAGGCTGCAGAAAGATTTGGACAGGTTAGGAGAGTGGGCAAAGTAATGGCAGATGGAGTACAATGTGGAAAAGTGTGAGGTCATGCACTTTAGTAGGAAGAATAGAGGCATGGACTATTTTCTAAATGGGGAAAAAATTCAGAAGTCTGAAGTGTAAAGAGACTTAAGAGTTCTAGTCCAGGATTTTCTCAAGGTAAACTTGCAGGTTGAGTCAGTTATTAGGAAAGCAAATGCAATGGTGGCATTTATTTTAAGGACTTGAATATAAAAACAGGGATGTACTTTTGAGGCTCTGTGAGGCTCATTTGGAGTCAGACCACATTTGGAATATCGTGTGCAGTTTTGGGCCCCATATCTCAGGAAGGATGTACTGGCCCTGGAGCATGCTCAGAGGACGTTCATGTGAATGGTCCCAGGAATGAAAAGCTTAACAAATAAGGAAAGCTTGAGGATTCTGGGTTTATACTTGATGGACTTTAGAAGAATGAGGGGGAATCTAATTGAAACATATAGAATAGTGAATAGCCTGGGCAGGGTAGACGTTGGGAAGATGTTTCCATTGGTAGGAGAGACTAGGACGTGAAGGCACAGTCTTCGAGTAAAGGAAAGACCTTTTAGAATGGAGAGAAGGAGAAACTTTTTCAGCCAGAGAGTGGTGTGTCTATGGAATTCATTGCCACAGAAGACTGTGGAGGCCAGGTCATTGTTAAGACTGCAATAGAGTATCAAGGGGATCAAGGGTTACAGGGAGAAATGGGGAGAATGGGTTTGAGCAACATATCAGCCATGATTGAGTAGCGGAGCAGACTCGATGGGCTAAATGGCCTAATTTCCACTCCTATGTCTTATGGTCTAACTTACTTTGCCTCGTTGGTCAAGATTTCTCTATCTTTTTGCTGCAGTCTGCTATTGAGTTCGATCATGCTTTGTGTGAGCTGGGCAAGAGAGAAAGGAGAAAAAAAATTAATTACAAGACCCCATACAGTACAAAACCATGGCATCTACTGTGTGCATATTTTAATTTATTTAAATAAATCCAATCAATTATACCTAACTGTTAAGGTATATTTAACTGAAGTAAATGAAGCAACAAAGCAAGAATGATGGATGGGGGCGGGAATATCATCCATGTAAGTAGTGAATGTTTGAATCTAAAACCATCAATGTTATGAAAAGTTGCAAGGCAAAATGTGACACATGATTTTGACTGGCAACAAAAACAGTTACAAGGAGGAATAAAATTAATGTAATTAAAAAAACATTAAATGTATTACTTAATTGAAATGCAAACTGGGGCAACAACCTGTTGTTAAAACACTTTTCCATTCTTTTGAAGTAGAATTAGGTAGTTTATCAAAAAGAGGGACATTGAAGGATACAGGCAGCAATCAAAGCAATAGGATAACATGGCTCAAGTGCAGTCAAACACCAGAACAGACATTATGGGCTAATGAGCTATCTCGGTACAGTAATATTACATTCTACAATGGGCTGTTTCTGTGCCCAAACTTTCTGTACAAGCCTCCATCCACCATTCTCTAATTAATGGCACACTTATGTTGCTGGCCCAAGGTAGCTACCACCACAAATAAATACCACAATCAGCAATCCATCTTTTTCAACACATGGCAGCAGGGGCGGCTGCTTGGCCGACGCCAGCAAAGGAGATCTATCATCCTGACCTGGTTTGGTCTGGTCTGCTGGTGAAAAGGCAATAAATGTTGGCTTTGCTGGTCATGCACACAGCCCTTTAACAAATTTGTTTTAAAAATATGCTAAGATTTCAGGAACACTCCAAATTCTAACACGTTGATTTCTTACACATTGTACTGACAAAGATCCAGGTATGTTTTGCCATTGTTGTACTTATGTCTCTGACACAAAATTCTTCAAATGAAAGCTAAAATTAATGTGGGACAACACAAAAAGTATCTTACAACGCAGGAGACCAGCTTTCAGTCCATCATGCCCAGGTTGGCTCTTTGTTAAAGCCATGCAATTAATCCATTCCACCATTCTTTCCCCAGAGCCCTGATTATTTTTTCAATTCCATTTTTAATGTTATCTGCTTCCTCTGCGCTTTCAGACAATATATTCCAGATCATCATAAGTCATAGCTTAATAAAAATTCTCATCTTCCCTCTGCCAATTTTACAAAATCTGCATCCTCTGAGCACTGATCGTCCAGCTAATTTTTGATTTATTCTATTAAAACTCTTCATAAATTTTCACAGCTCTATTAAATTTCCATAGTAACAGCTGTGTTCTAGGGATAATAATTCCAGCTTTTCCAGTCTCAATCCCTCATCACTAGTCCCATTCTGTTAAACCTCTGTACCCCCTCTAAGGCCATGACAGCCTTCCTAAAGTATATTTCCCACAGGTGGACAATGTTCCAGCAGAGGCTAAACCAGCAATCTATGAAAGTTCAATATACTTTCTCCTGAAGACATCAAGGCAGAATTCTTGTATATTATGTGGACACAACTACCAAATACCCAACCTCTGCCTCAGTGTCATGGTCTTCACCATTTTAAACTTTGTGTGGGATGGTTACTACCTCACAGTTCACAAATACACTTGAGACTTGACCTCACCTCGGGAGCTTGTCTCTCGGTGTCATCACACACACGGGGGCCCAGTGGTTAGCGCTGCTGCCTCACAGCGCCAGAGATCTGGGTTCAATTCCCACCTGGGGTAACTGTCTGTGTGGAGTTTGCACATTCGCCCCGTGTCTGCGTGGGTTTCCTCCGGGTGCTCCGGTTTCCTCCCACAGTCTAAAGATGTGCAGGTGAGGTGAATTGACCATGCTAAATTGCCCGTAGTGTTAGGTGAAGGGATAAATGTAGAGGAATGGGTCTGGGTGGGTTGCTCTTTGGAGGGTCGGTGTGGACTTGTTGGGCCAAAGGGCCTGTTTGCACACTGTAAGTAATCTAATCTAATCTAATTTAATAAACACGGATGTTGCAGAAACTCATAAATAGGGATTTGATGCAAATATCAGAAGCAGAAGAACAGTAGGTCAAAGGTAGAGATGATTCCTGAACCAAGAACAGCAAATGATCATAACAGGCACTGAAATTGGCCTTGCTGGCCTCGGATAATGGAGGGACTTTCTACTGATAAGCGACTGTCAAATTACAGAACATCAGAGCTTCAAGGGAGATGAAGAACCACAGTTAAAGCTGTAGGAATAAGGAGCCTGGGACTACACAGCTTTAGTCATGACCTTCCAATCTATTGAAGAAAAGATTCAGGTATTCAATCGCACCAAACAGCAAAACTGCGCAGCTGAGAGCTACTGCAAAGAACCCTGACCGTTGGGGTTGATACCTACATCTCCGCGATTTTTGTGAAAGTCCATCAACTCATCCTGTTGCTGAATCCAGGTCTGAGTGCCTTTTTGCAGCAGTATTTCATTCGGTGTCCCCTGCAGGGCTGGTCTAATAAGTGGGAGAGATAAAAATAGACACGTTAATGGTCAGAGTGAAGGTTTTTACGTAATCAAGAACAGGTCTCAGCTGCACCATGCTTACAAACTAGCAAAGGAAGACTTAATACAACTCTTTATACTACATGAGAGAATGGCTGGCAGATTGACTGATTGGGCAAGGCATTGCTATGAAGAAAGCAGTGAAGTACTACACGCTCCCAAGCTCCAGGGAAATCAACACTGTTGAGAATGTTTGAAATTTGGCATTCTTCCATTTGTGTTGATAAATAAAAGATGCAAAGCTTTAGAAACAGGTTTCTTTTTTCAGCAACAGGGAGATTTGATATTTTGAATGATTTGAGGATTTGCCAGGATCTGGAATCCTGACAAGGTCAAAAATCTCCCTGAAAAGACAGCAAATGATGATTCCATAAGTAATTTGAAAATGGAGTAAAGCAAGGATGAGGAACTTGCAGAGTAATGATAAAAAAGATGGGCATGCCAAACCAAGCATGCCTACTCTTTCAAATAACCAACATGTGAATGGCAGTCAAATGGCATCTGCCTACATATGAATGAGGAACAAGAGTAGTTTCGGCCTTTCGAACACTCCCGCCTTTAATAAGATAAGGGTTGACTGTAATCATAAATTCACATTCCCACCTATAACTGATAAGTATTCACCCCTTGCTTAACAAGAATCCATTCATCTCTGCTTTAAAAATATTCAAAGACTCTGTTTCCACCATCTTTTGAAGAACAACATTCTTCTGAGAGAACATCTTGTCTCATCTATTTTCAACAGATGACTTTTTTTTTTAATGACCCAGAGTTCTAGTGCTTTACTATAAGTACTATGATTCATCTATTTCTATGAATTCCTGGACTTAGATCCTCAGCCACAAAAAGGCACACAGACTAATGACAGCACTAATAATATTTAAATATTATGTGCTACAGGGAAGGGAAATGGTTGTGGGTGTCTGAGAATGAACATAAAATGAGCTTGAGAGATATATAAAGTATGGTATACTGGAGACTGATAAATAGGAACACAAGAGGAAAGGTTTGCAAGAGAAAGAAACACATGTAAAACAGTGAGAGAGTGAGGTCACCAGAGAAGAGTTGATGAGAAAGAGAGAGGATGCCAGATAAAATTCTATTTTGCCAGTATTTATTCTGACTTATCCCACATAGTTTCTCTCAAGCCCTGTAAATCTGTGACCAATCACCCTGCTTTCAGTTCTTAGTTTCATCCTACTTTATTTGCCAACAGAATTAGGAACATTAACCAAAGTTCTTTTCGAATAGTCAAAGCAAAACTACTGAGATTAGCAACTTGAGGGGCATTTGCTCACATAGCAACAACTGCATTGCCAATATATTTCTTTCTGGTGTTTGTGAAACAGCCTGAGACGTTCCGATTTCATGTCAGATGCTGTGAAAATAGAAATTATTGTCTTCGTCCCATTCTTCAAGATGCAATTCCAAAATTTGCCATCGCCTTCCAAACATAACTCGAGGAGCCAGTCTATCATCTGCTCCGAGACAGAAAATGTCAGCAGACACTTCCATCATGGAGGAATGACGCTGGGGCTGCTTTCCCTGAACATTGAAGGCTGAGAGGTGACACCTCAGAGGTTTACAAAATCATGAGGGACATGGATAAGATAAATACACAAAGTCTTTTCCATTGGTCGGGGAGTCCAGAACTAGAGGGCATAGGTTTAGGGTGAGAGGGGAAAGATATAAAAGGGACTTAAGGGACAACTTTTTCACGCAGAGGGTGGTGCATGTATGGAATGGGCTGCCACAGGAAGTGGTGAAGGATGGGGTACAATTACAACATTTAAAAGGCATCTGGTTGGGTATATGAATAGGAAGGGGTTAGAAGGATATGGGCCAGGTGCTGGCAAATGGGACTAGATTAAATCAGGATATCTGGTCGGCATGGACGAGTTGGTCCAAAGGGTCTGTTTCCGTGCTATTTCCATCAGAAATCTCTTTGAATGTACAAATTCCAGCAGGAACAGGAGCCGAGGCTAATATATCCTAACCTTTAACTAGAAGCATTGAGGCTAATTGTCATGTCTCGATTGCCACTCCAGTGGGGATCAGCACAGTAGCTTAAGGTAGCATTGTCTTTACCCAACAGAATCAACTGTAGAACATTCAGACACAAAGTCAAACAGGAATCAATCTATATAACACTTTTAACATAAATTGTCTTAACATTCTTAGATTTCAGCCACTTATAATCTCTATCAAGGATCAAGATGAGAGGCCAACTGTATTACGTTCAAGTTTTCTGATAAAACAAAGTTAGGTGGAAAGGTAAGCTGAGAGGAGGATACAAAGAGACTACCAAAGAATATAGACAGGGTAAGGAAGTGAACAAGAATGTGGAATATAATAAAACGTGAAATTATGCACTTACAATGGAGCTTGCTAACACTGTACCTGGAAGACAGTCTACAGGTTTGATCAGCCTATCTTATCGAAAGAGGGAAGCTCAATGGACTGGTTCCTGGCATGAGGGGTTTGTCCCAGGAGGGGAATTGAGTAGGTTAGAGTTAAGTTCCCTAGAATTTAGAAGAACAACAAGTGATCCAATTGAAATATATAACATTCAGGGTAAATGCTGGGAGCACGTTTCCCCCGACTGGAGAGTGTAGACCTTGATGTCACAGTCTCAAAATAAGGCACTTGGCATTTTCTGCCGAAGAGTGTGGAGGGATTCATTAGAAGTTTGAGAAGCTTTGAAATTCTCAGCCCCAGAAGGTGCTCGGTAATTGAGTCCATTTGACAGATAGATTTTTGGCATACCAAGGAATACATGGACAGTGCAAGAAGGTAGAATTGAGATAGAAAATTAGCCACAATCTTACTAAATGGCAGAGCTGGCCGGAATGACCTTTACTTGCTCCTAATTATGTACTAGAGCATAATAAAACAAAACCTGACATCAGGAAAAGGCGTTATTACACTGTATGGCCAAACTCCAGTTCAAGGCAATATGTTATAGGGAATGTTGAGTGAGTGAGTGAGTGAGTGAGTGAGTGAGTGAGTGGCACAGAGAGAGAAGGCAGTTTAGGTATTGAATTCCAGAGCTCAGGGACTAGATAGTTGAAGGCACAGCTGGCTGTAATTGCTCAGAATAAGAAAGTTAAAATCCCGTCAGGAGCATGACCACTATTATAGCTGCCATGACGGAAATACAAGAGGAACAATGCCCAAATACATCAACTCTGAAGTGCGAGAATGCTCCCCTATCTGTAGGGGTTTCCTAAGTGGCTATTCATGGATCACATTTTAATTTTTTGTTTTTTACCATCCTACCTCAAGACTCTATGGTATGAATGCATCACTATAATGATAGGACACTCCTGACATACCTGATAGTCTGGAGGTCACATTTTTCAACCCGAAGTCTGTCAGTCAGAGCTGCCTGCAGATCGCATTTGTCCAGCAGCTTACCATCTACAATAAATGCAAAACACGAGCAAAACAGTGTTAGTATGATTTCCACTGCTCTCAAGAGCATTCAAATAGCTTGCCTACTATCACCACTGGCTGACTTACCAAGTCAAGATGTGGAGGTGGACAAAGTTAAAAATCTCACAACACCAGTTTATAGTCCAACAGGTTTAATTGGAAGTACAAGCTTTCAGAGCACTTGGCTTCATCAGCACTAGTTAACAAATGAAGGAGCAGTGCTCCGAAAGCTTGTACAGCTGCACTTACAAATAAACCTGTTCGACTATAACCTGGTGTTGTGTGATTTTTAAACTTTACTAAGTCAAATCAGTGACCTAAGTGACGCTGCATTAAACAGCTCAGAAGCCTACATTTGATGCTTGTTCTGGAGAAGTCATTGCACAGACTCCAGCATATTTAGATTAGATTAAGTTTTATTGCCACTTCTACCTGGATGCAGGAAAACAGTGAAAAGTGCAAAGATATTTCAACATGTTCTATCATGACCAACAACCCAGGAAATGATAGGTGCCCTCCCAAGGGAATACAGCTACTGCCTAAAACACAGAGAACATAAGTTGTTAAGTTCAATAGTCTGTACCCAGCTTTAGACCATATGTGGATCAAGTGTTGGAAACTCAGCTGTTATCCTCAATGCATCTAAACTACTGAGGGGTGAAGTCAGGATGAATGGGAGGGAATAGCTCCCTATCATTATCCGGTGTTGCTCCTAAAGATTGGTGGGTAACAGCATGATCAGACTCGACTGTCAGGCTCCTAGCATTTAACAAGCTGTTAACACACATAACAGGCAGCATCAATTATAAAGAATGGATGCTTGGACATGGTGGAGGCAGCCTGGGGCATTGTAAGACCTCCCTCATTAAGAGGCAGATTAGCAGCTTCAGGAGAAACATGATGGGGTAAGAGGAAAAAAAACTCAATTCAGGTCTTCCAAGGACTCTATCTAGCCTGGTATATGCCTGACTCCAGTCCCACTCAACGTCATTATATCTTGACATAAAAATTATTCTGCTCTAAAGAAGGTAACCAATGAGAGTTACCTTTCTCATGTAGCTCACCTCCTAAGAACAAATAAATCACATTCTGTTCAGCTCCTAAATTAAAACGACCTATCACGACTGAACAGATGTAATGGGCTACACCAGCCAAACACAAGCCTCACCACTCAGACTCTAGAACCTGTTTGTGGAACCTTCCTCTCCATCTACTGCGAGAGTGATTGATTATGTCTGAACCGAACTGTGGCAGATAATGTTTTTACTTAGAGCCAAACAAAATAATAGTTACATGATTCCTATTCCAGGATAATTTCAGGAGAAATATGAAAAGCAGGATTCGCTGACGTGGCATGCCAACAGGAGCTACTGGAGGAGCTCATCAGGTCTGGCAGCAGGAGATTTATGGGAAACAGAGTTAACACTTCAAGTCCAATGTGATTCTTCTTTGGATTTGTTTCCAAACAAGACATGAAAACATTAACTGTTTCACTCTCTATAGATGCTGTAGAACTGCTAGGTTTCTCCATGACATTCTGTTAATATTTCAGATCTCCAGTGTCCACAGTGCTGATCTGGCACTGTCTGCAGACAGGGGCTGCTGTGTCCGGTGAAAGAAGATGGGGTAGATGGAAAATTCAGTTCAGACCCGACAGGTCGAAAGGGTTTATCATGTTAATTCATCATGTCCAATGTAGGCAAGCACACCGTATGCCTTCTTGACCACTCTATCCACCTATGCAGCCACCGTCAGGGTACAATGGACCTGAACTCCCAGAGCTCTCTGCTCATCAACTTTTCCATTTACAGTATAGTTCACTCTAGAATTAGACTTCCCAAAATGCATCAACTCACATTTGCCTGGATTGAACTCCATCTGCCACTTCTCCGCCCAACTCTCCACTCTATCTGTATTCTCCTGTATTCTTTGACAGTCCCTTATGCTTTCTGCTACTCCACCAATCTTTATGTCATCTGCAAACTTACTGATCTGACCAACAGTGCCTCTTCCAGATCATTTATGTATATCACAAACAACAGTGGCCCCAGCACTGACCCCTGTGGAACACCAGAACTCTATTAAGTTGGTAAGGCATGATCTACCCCGCACAATACCATGTTGCCTATCACTGATAAACCCATTAATTTCCAAATATAAATAGATTTTATCTCTCAGTACCTTCTCCAGCAACTTCCCCACAACTGATGTTAGGCTCACAGGTCTGTAGTTACCTGGAACATCCCTACTACCCTTCTTGTACAGGGGGACAACATCAGCAACCCTCCAGTCCTCCGACACCTCACCTATGTTTACAGATGCTACAAAGATATCAATCAGGGCCCCAACTATTTCCCCTCGTCTCCTTCAGCAACCTGGGATAGATCCCATCTAGTCCTGGGGATTTATCCACCGTAATATCCTTTAGCTGACACAACACATCTTCCCTCCTTATGTCAACGTGATCCAGAGCAAACAAACTTCTATCTCTAATCTCAGCATTCATCACCTCCTGTTCCTTGGTGAACACTGATACAAAGTAATCATTGAGAATCTCACCCATATTCTCAGGTTCGACACACAACCTTCCTTCCTTATCCTTTAGTGGACCAACCCTTTCTCTGGATACCCTCTTTCTTCTTATATAAAAATAAAAAGGCCTTGGGAATTCCCCTTAATTCTGCTCGCTAAAGTTATTTCATGATCACCTTTAGCCCACTTGATTCTTCATTTAAGATTGAACCTACTCCCCCGATATTTCTCTAAGGCCCATTCTGTTCTTAGCTGCCTGGACCTTATGTACACCTCCCTTTTCCTCTTGGCTAGTCACACAATTTCTCCTGTCATCCACGGTTCACGAATCTTGCCTTTCCTCTCCCTTGTGTTCAAAGGGAGATGCCTATCCTGCACTATCTTCAACCTATCTTTGAAAGCCTCCCACATATCAACTGTGGGCTTTCCTTCAAATAACTGTGTCCAATCCACATTTCCCAGCTCCTGCCTAATTTTGATATAATTGGCCTAGGCCCAGTTTAGTACTCATCCCTTAGGACCACCCTCACCTTTGCCTATGAGTATTCTTAAACTTACAGAATTGTGGTCACTATTCCCAAAGAAATCCCCCACTGTAACTTCTACAACCTGGCCTGGCTCATTCCCCAACACCAGATCCAATATGGTTCCTTCCCTTGTCGAACTATTGACATACTGCTCTAGAAAACTTTCCTGGATGCTACTTACAAATTCTGCCCCATCCAGACCTCTGGCACTCAGCGTATCCCAGTCAATGTTGGGAAAATTAAGATCTCCCATCACCACCACTCTGCTGCCTGTACATCTTTCCATAATCTGTTTACCTACTTGTTCTTCTACTTCATGCTCACTGTTGGGAGGCCTGTAATACAGCCTAACCAATGTAACTGCACCCTTATTTCTCAGCTCCACCCATAACACCTCACTGCCCAAGTCCTCCATAGTGTCCTCCTTTAGCACAGCTGTGACATCATCCCTGACCAGCAATGCAAATCCTCCCCCACTTTCACATCCCTCCCTGTCCTGCCTGAAGCATCTATATCCTGGAACATTTAGTTGCCAATCATGCTCTTCCTTCAACCAAGTCTCTGTGATTGCATTAATGTAATACTCCCAGGCACCGTTCCAAGCCCTAAAGTTCATCTGACTTACCCACTATTCTCCTTGCATCAAAGTAGATGCACTTCAGGCCGCCAGTTCTTTTGCGTCCATCTGCTCTCTGCCTACTCTTCCCCTTGGTAATGTTAACTTTGTGATCCTTCCAATTCCAGTTTCCACCTCACTGTCTAGTCGTCTTCCCTCCTGATTCCCAGCCCCCTGCCACAATAGTTTAAAACCTCCCCCAAGGACAATAGTTCCAGTCTGGTTCAGGTATAGATCGTCCAATTTGTAATAGTCCCACCTTCCCCAGAACCGGTCCCAATTTCCCACAAATCTGAACCCCTCCCTCCTACACCATCCCTCAAGCCATTGTTCATCCTGCCTATTCTTTCATTTCTACGCTGGCTAGCACGTGGCACTGGTAGCAATCCCGAGATCACTACCTTTGAGGTCCTCCTCTTTAACCTCTCTCCTAGCTCCCTGAATTCTGCTTTCAGGACCTCATCTTATATCATTGGTGCCTATGTGCACCATGACAACTGGCTGTTCACCCTCCCCTTTCAGAATGCTCTGCAACTGATCAGTGATGTCACTGACCCGAGCACCTGGGAGGCAACATACCATTCAGGAGTGTCGTTTTCAGCCACAGAACCGCTTATCTACTCCCCTTACAATAGAATCCACTATGACTATGGCACCACGAGTCTTTTTCCCAGCCTTCTGAACAGCACTGCCCACCATGTTGCTATGATCCCAGCAACTGCTGCCCTCTCCTGGTAAGCCATCTCCCCCAACAGTATCCAAAATGGTATACCTGTTTTGGAGGGAGATGTCTGCAGGGGACATCTGCACTGCCTTCTTACTCTTTCTCTGCCTTTTGGTCACCTATTCACTGTCTCCCTCAGCAATTCTAACCTGCAGTGTGACTAATTCACTAAACATGCCATCCACAACCTCCTCAGCATTGTGGATGCTCCACTGAGTCCATCTGCAGCTCCAGAGCTGTCATATGGTCAAACAAGAGCTGCACTGGACACACTTCTTGCAAATACAAGAGTCAGGGATGTCAGCCACTTCTCTGAGCTCCCACATTAGGCAAGAGGCACATGCCACAGGTCTGAGGTCCCCTGCCATTCTAAGCCTTAGCTTTATATCAACTAACTAAAACCAAACAATGTACTTAAATATATGAAAGATAAGAAAGAAAAAAAAAATAAACCTTACTTTACAGAGTCCTTTTTTTTCTGGTAGAGGAGGGTGGGCAGGAGGGAGACACTACATATGTAGTATCTCGGGTTTAGCCACTGCCCAAATTTATACTAAGTCCTTACCTTCCCGGCAACTTCCCTGTCTCCAATGTCACCTCCGTTCTGTCTCCTGCTGCTCCTGGACAGGAAAAAAGCCTTAGGCTTCGAAGGTAAGAATTTATATTGTTCTCTTACCTTCCTGGCAACCTCGTTGTCTCCAATGTCACCCCCATTATCTCCCGCTGCTCCTGGACAGGAAAAAAGCCTTCGGCTTCGAAGGTAAGAATTTATACTCTTCTCTTACCTTCCCAGCAACTTCCTTGTCTCCAACGTCATCCCCATTCTGTCTCCCACTGCTTCCGGACAGGAAAAATAAATGCCATCTGTTCAGGGAATACAGCTACATTTGACCCAACAATTTATCCCATATCATTCACCTGACTTTTCAGTGACTGATCACACCTGGCTCAGCTTTTATTTGTCTGATAAATTACAAACGAAAGTAGACTGAAAATTCAGAATACACAAGTTGTCAAACACATAATCAAGCTGTTCAGACATCCTATGACCCATTTTCAAGGCAGGTGGAACTTAAACATAGACTTTTTGGCTCAGAAGTAGTGACAGTACTGCTGTACCAAAAGACCCTCACTTAGCATAATGATTTTTTTATTCTCAAATCACGTTTGAGACATCTGAGGCAACTGGACAAATTGCGAATGTCACTTTGAAAGTTTAGCAATAATCTTGGAATTTGCAGATGTTATTTTGAAAGTTTAGTAATAATTTTAGAATTCCACATTTTCACCACATGGCACAAAAAGCAGAATGGTTTGTACAAACAAAGATCTAGAATGGTCAAACTCCACAGCCCAAAAGGAGGGCTGCAATGTTTGCTAGGGATTGGGAATGTGCTTAAGATGTTTGCTATGATGTGGAGATACTGGTGTTGAACCAGGGTGGGCAAAGTCAGAAGTCACACAACACCAGGTTATACACCAACAGGTATATTTAAAATCACAAGCTTTTGGAGCACTGCTCTTTCACCAGGTATAGTCATTTAGTGTGATTGCTGACTTTGAGGTATTTGACTGCACACTGTCAGAGGGAGGATCTGAGTGAGCAGGATGCATTGAGGTGCAGTGGGTAGTGTCGAGTCCACAACTGCTCAAATCTGCATGAAGGATGGCAGCAGCTGGCTCTGCTCTCTCAGCATCATGAGCAGAGTCCACACAGTTAAGGGTGGACAACCACTACAGACAAAAACCTGGGAAATTTCTGGGACAGACTCCTCAAAGAATCTGAGGAAGGGCTCACAGAGATGTACAGCACAGAAACAGACACTTTGGTCCAACTCATCCATGCCGACCAGATATCCTAACCTAATCTAGTCCCATGTGCCAGCAATTGGCCCATATCCCTCCAAACCCTTCCTATTCATATGCCCATCCAGATGCCTTTTGAATGTTGTAATTGTACCAGCCTCCACCACTTCCTCTGGGTGCTGATTCCAGACATGTACCACTCTGTGTGAAAACATTGTCACTTAGGTCCCTTTAAACTTTTCCCTTCTCATTCTAAACCTATCATCTCCAGTTCTGGACTCCCCCACCGCAGGGAAAAGACCTTGTCTATTTATCCTATCCATGCCTATGATTTTATAAACTTCTATAAGCCTTCAGCCTCCAACGCTCCAGGGAAAATAGCCCCAGCCAACTCAGCCTCTGCCTGTAGCTCAAATCCTCCAACCCTGGCGACATCTGTAAATTGTCTCTGAACCCTTTCAAGTTTCACAACATCTTTCCAATAGGAAGGAGACCAGAATTGCACGCAATATTCCAACTGTCAAGAAGTTATGAACCAATGCCCTGTACAGCCGCAACATGACCTCCCAACTCCTGTACGCAATACTCTGACTAATGAAGGAAAGCATACCAAAACACCTTCTTCACTATCCTATCTACTGTGACTCCACTTTCAAGGAGCTATGAACCTGCACTCCAAGGTCTCCTTGTTCATCTTCCAGCACTGCTCTAATCTAGACCCTGACTTCCAGGCATCTGCAGTCCTCACTTTTGCCTTTTGGGAGTGGATGTCATTCCCATGCGAATCAGGACGAGGGGTTTTGAGCAGCAGTTAGGGCTGGGCTGGAGGTGGAACTGGACTGCGCTGGGGATGGGGGTGGGGTGTGAATCGGGGAGAGTTCAGCTCAGGGTCAGACAGGAGTGTCCGGGAGCCCCGTCCGAGCGGGGAGGGAGAGTAAGAGTGCGACAGGCGGCCTGTCAACCCAGCCCGACCCGGTACCTACAGGCCCCGAACAGCGCTCCCAGCGACTGCCGCTCCAATCGCTCCCGCTCCGCCATCTTCCCCGGGGTCCTTCCACACACAGCGGCGCCGAGCTTCCCGATTGTCTGCCTGTTGAGGCGTCGAGGCAAGAATCGCACAAAAGCTAGGGACTGCAGCCCTGGGATTGAGATAGAAAAAAAACTGAAGAGTTGTCGCCTTTTTAAAGTACCCAAATTTCCAAACAGGCGACAGGTTGGACAACCATTTGGGCTTCGTGCCGCCATCTTTCATACAGGCGCTGTGAGCTGTTGATACGCGCCAGTCTTGCCCATCATTGACTTTGACCTTGAGCACCGTGTTAATGTCATCAAAAGTGAAAGTGCTGCTGAAACTCAGCAGGTCTGGCAGCGTCCGTGCAGAAAAAAAAGTGAAGGTTTCAAGTCTAATATGACTTATTCCAGCAACTTATTTTTTTCTGCTTGGGGTCCCTGGACTCAATATTGATTTCAATAACTTTGGGCTTGAGTTCTCTTTACCCCAACCCCCATACACCAGGCCTTGTTATGACATACAGGTGTTTCTGGTATAATGCGATGGTTGCGTTCCTGTGCAACATCACGCCATAGAAAACCGTGCTGTAGAAAATCGCTATACCTGTGCAGTAGAAAGTTTGCACTATCCAAACCATATCTACTATTTGTCAATCGTGAGATAGCCAATTTGCGTTGATGAAACACACGTAATGCCAGAAATACTAATGGTCTGCTATTACACACAGCCTATTGTTAGCCACTAATAGTCCTCCATTAATAGCTATTCACCCTCATAGCCAGATCGTTATCTACTACTTTGCGCAACTGTTGTCTCTCTTTGAGTGCTAACCCCATTGAGGTTTGCTTCTTAGCCCTTCACCCCTCCCCCCCCCCCCCCACCCGCTCTAATGTCTGCATATGAACCAAAATTTTCCTAGCTACCATCAGTTCTGAGGAAGGGTCACTCGACCCAAAATATTAACTCTTGATTTCTTTCCACACAGGCTGCCAGACCTGCTGAGCTTTTCCAGCAATTTATGTTCCCAATTTACAGTATCCACGGTTCTTTCGGTTTTTACATCATATTTGAAATCCGTGATCTCCACCACCTAGAAGGACAAGGTCAGCAAATGCATGAGAAGACTATCATATCTGTAAGACCCCCTCCAAGCCACAAGTCATCCAGACCTGGAACTAAATCACTTTTCCTTTCTGTTGCAAAGTCAAAATCCTGGAATTCCCTCCCTAACGACATGTGGGATGTGTTTCCGCTTATTTTGTTTCTGTCTGGGTGAGCTTCCGAGGTTTGTGTGCTACAGTTACTTCCAGAACAGTTACTTCCATTGTTGGCAGGCCAATTGCCATGTTCAGACCTTAGACTTTACCACACTGACTGTTCAAGAAGGGAGAAAGTGAGGACTGCTGATGCTGGAGACCAGAGTTGAAAAGTGTGATGCTGGTTATGCCCGAAACGTCAATTCTCCTGCTTCTTGGATGCTGCCTGGCCTGCTCCCTTTTCCAGCACCACACTTTTCAACTCTGTTCAAGAAGGGAGCTCACTAGTACCTTCTCAAGAGAAATTAAAATGAATAAATAGTGACAACACACATGTCCTATGAATGAATTCAAAAAAAGCATTTCTTCTTTCTAAAACTTATCACGCATTCCTATCTCTCTAATGTTTGGACCCTTTCAAAATAAGAGTTTTGCTATTTAGAACTGAGATAAGGAGAAATTTCTCCATGCTGGAGTGGTGGATAGATGTCTAGACATCAAATATATCAAGAGAAATGAGGATAGTGCAGGAAAATAGCACTGAGATTGAAGATCAGCCATGATGTAGTTGAATGAAAAAGCAGACTGAAGGGGTCTGAAGAATCTCGCCACTATATATCCCTGAGTGGAATCTGTTGTCTTATTGTCTACTGTGTTGATGCGTATTGCCATGGAGGATGATGCTTAAATCCAAAATAATTATCATCCAGTGTGAGTTTGTTTAGTAGTTGGAAGTAGACAGTGATAGAAAGCTAGCCATTATATATGGCTTGTGTGTTGGATGAAAGTGTTCCTGAGGCCTCAATTATTGCTTGCACCCTCTACATCATTTTTGACTGAGAATAAGTGGAT